>NC_052149.1:61090970-61400780 GCF_902713615.1 Scyliorhinus canicula
TTCTTTTGAATTCAGAGTACATAGTTGTTGACATAACAATTTTTAAACTTTCTTTAAAGATTTTTTATATAAAAATGGAACTGCTTGTTAAGTGTATTTTTGTTGCCTGGACTTATTATTCATGAAATATACATCTAGTAATTTTAACACTATTATTGAATTGCTAAACCAACTGTTACAATGAATTTATTTCAATTAGACAAGAATTTAGCTCTAGAAATACAAAATTGACTGTCTCCCAATTTACATTCACTGTATGTTAAAAAAAATTAAATCTTTTAAGTTTAGCATCGCCATAATCTTTGGCCAAGATTACACTACATGGTGTACCAGAAGGGAGATAAAATATCCTTGCATTATTTAGGAAAGTATTAAAGGGAACTGCTTCCTAATGAGTGAGACATTCTGTTTATTATATACAAAAATACCATAGCCCAGTTAACAGTTAAATGAAAAGTTAACTTTATTTGGAGGAGGAAAGAACTTGTCAAACGTTCCATCGACTTCTGTGAAAAAGCTACGTAATTAAATTTGGTGAAGTTTTAGATGGCTGAAAAAGGTGGTCTTGCATTTAAAAAGTTGAAGGTAAAGATCTAATCCAAACTAGACACCAAGAAGTTATGATGTTTAAATAAATAAATAAGCGAGCCTCTTAGTAAACACACAAATCCACATTTGCTTTTCTATAGGCACCAAACAGCAATAATACCCTTTATGAGGTATATATTTTCATTGGAGTCAAGACTAATTGTTCAAGATTTTGTCTCTCTTCTGAGACATTTTGTGAAGTTATGTTTCCTAAAATGTAAGTTTTTGAAGCATTCATTCAAAATACAAGTGCCATTATTGTTGTGAACCATGACAGTGGCCATATTGGACACATTCTGGAACAATCTGTTCACCTATTTTAATAGTGCTCTATTTTAACAGTGCTAAGTTACAACCTCAGTCTTCAAAAACAATGACGCCATGGGCCTAACTTGCGATAGTGCTATAAAAGTATTTAGGAAGAACATGCAAAATATCGACAAACTGTAAAACAAAGAGCAAGTTTTCTGATTAAAAAGACAACATTAAATTTGTCAGTACTGCAATCAGCAATGCCAATCTGTTTACACATTAACCAGAACGTTCAGAGACATCCGTTTCCAAGGATGCGTTTTGTGGCACTAATTACAGCTCGTTGAAACTTACATCCTTTACAACAGAGCTTATGTATAAAGTATTAAGATTCGAAAAGATGTTGGGGTAAAGGGCTGCTCTGGATACAGAAATGAAATTAAAACCAATTTCATAAGTCAGTGGCTTTTTTTCTCTTTAAAACATCCTGCTTGTACGCTGTGCAAAACGGGAACAACTCTTCCTCTAATAACACTGAGTGACTGACTCAGTTCAAAGTTTTTTGTTTCAGTTCTTTGTGTAGAAAGCGCTGTTGCTATTTGGTTCAGTCATTAACATTTTTGGCAAAAATGTTACAAGAAATGTCAAATTAACAAACTAGTGCCAAATTCTAGCCATGGTTCTAGACACGGTGTCCATACAAATATTTTACAACTTATTGTTTTTGCCCATTTTATTTTCCAGTTATCACTGCCTCTGGGGTTTGCAATCTGCTTGAATATCGCACTATATTTTTTATAGTAAATTCCTATAGTTCTTCATTGGTCTCCATTGCTATTGTGTCAGGCAGGCATGATGAACGTCAGCAAGGACAGCAATTATATTTGCAATATTTCTACTTCACATGTCTGATTTAGGCCTGCATCTTTAGTAGAATTAAGGAATTTAAGATGTTTTCAATTTCTTTTTTAAAATTTAGAGTATCCAATCCTTTTTTTCCCCCAATTAAGGGGCAATTTAGCATGGGCAATTCACCTACCATGCACATCTTTTTGGGTTGTGCAGGTGAGACCCTCGCAGACACAGGGAGAATATGCAAACTTCACATGGTGAGTGACCTGGGGTCGGGATCGAAGCCGAATCCTCGGTGCCTTGAGGCAGCAGTACTAACCACTGTGCCACCGACTAATGTGTGGCAGACAAACAACCAAGTGTTAGCTCTGAGATCAAACACATGCAGCTTTATTCCCACACTGTATTTGGATCCAAAAATCAAAATTAAATAAACAATATCTTCAGATCTTTACTGCCATTTGTGAAAATGTCAAAGTTATTTTAATGGTCTACTCTAAAGCTAACCACTATGAAACACGAAAAGCCACGGGAGCAGGCCTGCATACTTCAAAAGCCTAGATTTAACCACAGAAGACAATGGCTAACAAAAAGTATTACTTTCATCCTACCCACATCTTTCTGACTACAAAGAGCACTCCCAATGGCTATACTCTATTGGTTTTTACTGTGCAGGAATAATCAGCTACAGTAACAGTTAGCAGCTGAACACTGGAAGCACTCCTGGTGTTGAGGGACATCGCAAAAAACAGGCACAATCACGCAGCTGTTCAATAAAGCTCTTGCGGTTTCACTGGACTAATTCTTTTTATCTTTTGCATGAAGTTGGTCATAAATCTGTATTCCTCATAGTGAGAATTGAGTATGTTCTGGAGAGCTGGTGCTTCGCTATGACAAAATCTTCAAACTTCAAGAAGGTTAGATACTATATCTGCTCAAGAAACATTTGACTTAGATACAATAGATTTATATTTTTATTTTAGTAGAAAAAGTTAACCGATGATCTTTAAAAAGTAACAACCATTGTATTTCACTCTTTATTGAGTTTTAAATTTCCATGAAGTCATCCGTAGAAGCAATGCAAGGAAGCAAACAAGGGTACTTTTTGAGTTTTATCTTTCACAATGCAACAAGGGTACGTTTCCACAGTATTCCCCCCAAGGCCAGGTTGAATTATTTTGAAGTGGTGACCCTTGTCAGACATCAGTGAAAGAATGATTTCCATCCCTAATCACTTGTGGCTGCGATTCACACACCACTGTCTATACCAATACATGGCTTCAGTACACCAATATACCAAGAACACTACAGATTCAATAGACATTGAAAACTTTAGTTGCATCTTTCACTACTGTCCCATTTCCCATCAACAACAAACTCCCACCCTACCTCCTCACTTCCCACTAGTTTGAAGATTTTTTTTTTTAAAACTGAAAGATTTCCTATTGCTTAATCTTTACTCAACCCAGAGGTTTCAAAGCATTCGGGGTAGCTTTTTCACACGAACTAATGGAGTAGATCGTTAATTAAGTTATTTTAAAAACATGGCCTAAATGCTTGAGTGCATCCATGAAAAATGCTCCAATTTCTGCATTTGTCACAAACTTGGAAATACTGCAATTTTTATTCTTAAACAAATGGTGAATGATGGAACAAGGACGGGATTATGATATTAGGAGAAAAGAACATATTAAACTTTCTGTAATCCTCACTGGAGCATTTTAATTGCTAGTTCTTGGTTAGACCACAAGATGGAGCAACGACAGATATGGGTCTCCCATGTAATGAGGGGTGGATGGGGTACGAGGAACCAACGATGTCGGGCGGGGTAAAGCAGAAGTAATTTCTCATCAGCTAATTGAAAAGGAATATGTATAATCACTATGGAAAATTCCAGTGTCCTATATGCTAACAACTGGAGGAAGGGTGTTAGAAGAGGATTACAGCAACAGGAATAATGGAAAAATGAGAGACAGAAAAAAGAGGGGGAAGAAGAGTGGATATCGCAGCAGTGAAAATATGTCCCAGTTCAATAAATATTTTACTTGTTGCTTGTAAGAACTCTACTGATGTAAGGAAACTCAAAAGTTGATATATCAATCCTTGACCTACTTTGTTTGACGAAGCGAGTTGGTAAAAATGAGGTCCATTTAGACAGCTGATACAGAAATTGTCTTTCACATTATTCTGCTATTTAATTGCATGGGTACATGCTACACTGACTGATTCTGAATGCCAATTATTGCTGTATTTTTTTTTCTCCTCTGGAGTGTCAACATTTAGCAAATCCAAAAGCTTTAAACCATATTGTTCTCACCAGCATTTACAGCATGACACCTAGAACTTCTGTTTGCCAGGAAAGGATTGGAGGAGTTTTTTTTAAATGTTGGCAGTCTATTTGGTCACACACAAGAATAAAGTCAGAATTGCCAATGCAAGAACACGTCACTGCAACCAACTCATTTTAAAAAGGAAAGCAGGAATGTGTTCCCCAATACATGAATTTTTAAATACTGGTTGCATAACAGAAAAAGGTAACCCGTCAGCATTTGGCATTGCCTTTATGCCCTTTAACCATGAAAGAGTTACCCAAAGAGTTTTTTTGTTAAACTATTTGAATAAGCGATACAATGATTGTCAGTTGGCAGCTGTTACAGTCAAACCCATCCTAACAGCGTGCCAACATGCAGTATGAGACAGTTGTGCAAAATTTGATAAAATCCACATTTCCTCACAGCACGAAATAAACTGCTATCAATAAAAAGAAAGGACAAGACATTTGTTGTTGTAATTTTTTTGCTATTTATCATTGTTGTATCTTTCTTTAAAATTATGATTCCTGGTGAGATCAGAGAGAGAACTGGTAGTTACCGATTGAAAAAATTATTAGTTAAGCCTCTACTCGTTCACTCAGTGTACCTCACTCATTATTGTCTCAGTTTAACTGTATAGATTAATACAATTCCAACCTTCTAACATTGCAGCCAGTTCCTTGACAAGCTCATCAAGCACCTACAGTTTACTAAACAGAACAATATAAAATGAAACCATCTTTTTAAAATATCTTATCTCTGAGGAAGGAGCTCAACACTACAAGATTTTGATTTTTTTTAAATTAAGAAAATCAAGGCATATTTTATAAGTGCTCGAGCTCCATGAAGCCAAAGAATGGATATTTTAACTCTATAAAAAGAAACTGTATCCATTTTTCAGACTTACAAGGAATACATTTAATACTGGTCAGCCATCATGTAGACACACTTTACAGAGTTCTCGAGTTACTCTAAAAGTCAATCAAAGCAGATAATGGCAAAACTGTATTTTACTGTCCCATAAAAATATACTTGATGGAACAGTAAAAAAAAATTTTGTTAAAGAATCTTTGTTTAGATTTTGTTTTAGAAGGGCCTGTTCAGTTTGATCTTTATTAGTTTTGAATAACAATTGCCAATGGCAAAACAAAAGAGATACGGTTGCAAAGAAAATCTGCAAAGTAATTTCTAACTTTGTTTTCCTTCTTGCTCACTTTTGTTCATTCCAGTAGTTTTTTCTAAATCCAGCAAGAGGCTTTCCAAACTTACTGCCATGTGTGGGTGTACAGATGAACCAGACATAATTTCAGAAAGTGGGTCAGCCTGAAGCAGCAGAAGGCGTGTCAAGTGAATAAAGTTTCAACATGTTGGACATAGGACAGTTTGGCACAAGCTCCCTTTCAGGGCAGAGTTCAAAGCCAAGGAATGTATTTATACTGAAAGAAGCATCTGCACCATTTGTTCAATTAACACCCATGTGCCCACCACCATCAACTTCCATCCCTACACACATAACCGTGACACACACAAACGCACGCAGTCAAACTCAGACAATAAAAGACGAAATGAAAATAAATTAAATTTGTCCATTAAGCAAGGCAAATTGCATCTTATTATTGGACTAAACTGGTGGAACTTTAATAACAAAAATAATCTATCAAACATGTTCCATTTCATGAATGTCATCCCTTCCCATAGGACTAATATATCCATATCCACAATAAATTTAGTCAAACGTGCTGATACAGCTTTACACTTCGAGATATTTTTGTAAAACATTGTATCGAGTGAAATTTGAAAGGGCTGCTAATTTTTTGAAGACTCCAGATATACAACAAAGATGTTTGCATTTCACTAACTAGTTAAAAAAAAATACTGCTATGGTTTAAAGAATTAATGCATGGTTTTGAATTAAAATATTAACACTGATAACTTCCAAAAACAACCTATGACATCTAGTCACTGGCTGGGTCTAATACAGGCAGCAGAAACAGATAGAGCCAATGTCAAAATATGCACCAATCCAAATCACTGGGGTCTCCCAGCAGTGAAGCCAAGGTTCTAACCAAGTGAAACGTTCAGCCCTGCTGTGTACTGCACTGACCACAACAAAGACTGTGGTTTCTACCACACTCACCCTAAATAGCTGAAAATTATTGTTATTCATCATGACATAGAAAGAAAGGGAAATGTAAAACTGCTGCCGCACAAAAGTGGTGGAAATTGCCCTTGTGATATTCGAGGCTTTGTTACCACTAGATAAAACCTGTGGCTGGTGATGGCTTACACACAAAGGATCTTTTAGGCAGTCTAGCAATTTGCATTTGTGGTTTTTTTAAAATTTAATGTTCTTGATCATTGCAATTTCCTGCAATTATATCACAAATTTGGGATTGACTATAAATAATGATTTTAAAATTATTTCAAACATTTTAAAGTTCAAAAGGTTCATTCCAGCAAATAGTTCAGTTTTTTAAAAAATGAATTACTGGACTATTGAAATACTAATTACATCTCAAATCTAAAAAGAGGTAAATTGACGTGAAATTAGCACAGCATTTTCTTTTAAATAACGCAATGGTATTTACTACTGCAGCTTAAATTTTAGAATGATCTACAAATTACGCACAAAGGAACACAAAAATGTACTGCACTGGAAACAACTCTGTAGTATATCTAACCTGTTCCAAAGTCACTACACCTCACTCGCTACCTCCCTCAAAATGTTATCCATTCCACATGCTCTACGTAAATAAGTTAAATTTAAACCGTAGGCTCTCTTTTTAAATCTCAGCATCATAAGACCCCTATATCTCCAGTTTATAGCAAACTCTAATATGTTCAGTGTAGACTTTAATATAATATACATATAAATATAGACATAGACATATATATTTATATTTAAGGATTGTGTGAATAGTTGGGTCGGGGTTACTCTGTCTTCTTAATTCTGACTGTCCCTAATAGCTCAGACAGCTTACTTTGGTAACCCTGACAGTAGTACCTTTAGTGCAATGGTCATTCAATGTAATCAATACTTGTGTACTGTCAGAATGCTATTTTGAATGTAAACTGGGTAAACAGGTAAACTGGGTCAGGTCTATCTTGAAATAATTTCAAGATATCCGTCTTGCTTTTCTGATCAGCATATTTTAACACAGGTGGTGATGTATTACTCTTGGCATTAAAATAACACTTATCAGAAATTCTAGGTTAACATATTTTTTAAGTTAACAGATGCAATGAGGAACACATTCAAGTTCGGCAAAGGAAGTCCAGCAACAGAATAGTTAACAGGCACAGTATAAAAAAGAGATTATGTAATTAAAGTAATAATTTTCATTTATCCAAATATTTGTTCATCTTTGTTCCAGCTTACAGATCATACTATTGGTCTTCATTGTAAAGAATCTGTTGGAGGCCTATGGGCTACATTGGAGCAACATTTGAGCAGATTCCAAACCAAACACTATTAAAATGCGTTTTCATATTTATTGATCATATCATTTTTCAAACTTCTACAGGTAATGGAGGTCAAAGCACGCCTTTCTAGTAGATTAGGTTACTTTTATTTCACTTGTTGGGGAAAAGCGAGTGGGGAAGCAAAATGTCTCAAAAGGAACTTCTAAATGAAAACCAACCAATGTCTGCATCAAAATTCTCATTCCACTTAAATTCTACTGTGAAGGATTCCCATAACTCTTGGACTCTATTTCAACCCAGTTTCCCTTTCCACAAACTGTTTGCATAGGCAGTGGGTCACAACAATACTAACAAGTTGAAGACAGCATTCGCATGAGTGCCCACTAATAAGCAAAGATCACCGTTTATCTAAGAGGTCAAATGCCTGGTGACTGAGGTCATGACCTAAACAACTTAAGTCATGACCCTTACACGTGCCTGGACTGATGCCATTCTGACTTGGGTCAGTTGCTAATCATACACCCTATAAATTAGATTGTGCCTCACACTTGTTCAAAAGAAAGTCTGCCTTCCTCAAATGCAGTATCATTCTTGGTTGTCACTTGATGGCTTGTGTGGAGGGCATTGGACTGACAAAGTGAATCAATGGGTACAAAGAGCTTGTCTATTAACTAGCAAACTAAATGAAAAGATAACTGGATCATTTAGGACTGTTCAATCTACTTAATTAATGCATTTTGATTCTCAAGT
Organism: Scyliorhinus canicula; assembly: GCF_902713615.1. Lineage (NCBI taxonomy): Eukaryota > Metazoa > Chordata > Chondrichthyes > Carcharhiniformes > Scyliorhinidae > Scyliorhinus > Scyliorhinus canicula. The sequence goes on from NC_052149.1 coordinate 61,099,148, forward strand.
TTCACAAAAAGGGTATTTCAAAGACTACTCAGTTTTGGTAAGAATGTAGTTTGCACTATATTACATTTTGTCATTATCAAAGTTTTAAAATCGGAATTATTTTAATTTTGCTAAAATGTTATAATGTTTTCAGTTATCAATGGCCGTGCATGACCACAATGGCCTGTTTCAACTAAATACTGATTGTTAACATAACTGATCATTTTCAACTATATCCCACATAACCTTACCAAATGTCACAATTCTGAGATAATCGGAAAAAATATAAAATGTTTATCCCATAGCTCTTGTACTGCGATGATCATTTCATTTTAACACTTCTTCCACAAAGAGAATGTTCTCTTTTAAAGGCTTCAAAAGTTGACCTGTTGGTCAATAACTCAACCTCTAACTTGTTAAACAAACAGAAACTTGGGACAGGTGACATAACACTTGTCACTGGTGCTTACCATATTATGAACCTTTGGAGCAATCCCAACTTAAATTAACTGAAAACAAACAATCCCTGCATTCAGGTTCTAACAAATTCTAAAGTAAAAAATGTTACAATGAATTAACAGACAAACAATAAAATCAGAATGCATTATTGATCAGAGTTTTGCACATTTGTTCAGAAAGGATACTTCCAATACGCTAGAAATACCTTGTGCTTTTCCAACAATCGCTCAGTTTGAACAACTACAAAAGGTCAATTAATAATATTCACAGTAAAATATGTCCACACTTCACACTGTTGCTTTTCAGCAATTAACTGCCTTGGTTTTTATGCAGCTTTGTGTTATATTCAAAAAGGCTGAAGCATTGCTGAATAGTTATTTAAATTTATTTAGACAAAAGACTTAGAGAGATTATTTAACCACCATTGATCACTTGTTGAAAATTTCAATTATTTACACTAAATATCATAACTGAAGGAATCCCTTTTTAAACTTTAGAATAAAACTGATTTAATTTTAAAAACCTATCAGCGATATAATCGCTGCTGCCTAAAACATGGCGCTTCAGATCAGACTACAGGAAAGAGCCGAGCGTCAGCGAAAAAAAAGTGGCCACGTATTCCCATGTTGGCTTTGGCATGTTGGACAAAGCACTTTTTAGAGTTCATGCTTTCTGCCAACACTGGCAGCTGCTCAGTCCATTGAAAACTCCTGAACCTTCCAAGCAGGCCAAAAATGGATCCAGTAGATTTTTTGCACAGAATTTTCAGTAAGCATCCAATTAAAAAATACGTATTTTTTTTACAAGTACTGCGTACATTTTGATCCATTTATTTCAGTGAATATGCGAGTACACTATAGTTACAGGATTATACATTTTTGTTCATTGTGTTTAATCCTGGTCCGTCACTTCCCGCTTCATAATTTTAATAAAAAGTAGCATGCAATGTGGGGAATGTAATAGAGTTTACTTTCCAATATATTTTGACTGCTTTGGCACATCAACCTTCAGTAGTTATCTCGGTGTTATTTCCAGAGCCAATGGTCACAAAGCTGACTCAAGTTTCTAATCTGCCAAAGCACTGATGGCTTAGAATAAACAAAACTACCAAAGGTGGCAGTAACAATCAGCAAACAAATTCCAATACACAATTTGTTTCAGAAAAAAATAGAAGTAGTAAAGGGTTATTTTTTTTAAGTGACAAGAACAAAGCCCCCAAATGTTTGATATTGTGAAGAAGATCAGTGATTTTCAGTGACAGGTTTGCAGCAAGACTAAGTGCAAGGCTTCATTTTAAAAGTGGCAAACAAAAGCACTAAAGCTCTAAATGAATCAGATGGCTTAATCACTTCCTGCGTTTATTTTATTGATGACCACAACCTATATTCTCACAATGTACCTGTAAATATAAGGAGGTCTGGAAAGAATCTTTAATGAAGAAAGCTGGTGAAGAAAGGCTACATACAGCATTATTTGCCACTGTAGCAATGTGTGGATTCCAGAGTTTGACACTTCACATGCGCAGCAGACAATTTGCAGCACAAGACAGCACAATTTGCAGCACAAGTTCTTAGTTGCAGATTTCCACTGCAAACTCAAGTTGGCATAACTCTTGAGCCAATACCTTGGGGCATCGGTTGACCACAATTTTCAAACCAGTGATCAGACCTTTTCAGTTGTATGTGCAAATAACACCAGACCACCAAAATTACAGTGATATTTTCAACACATAAACAAAATATACTTCCTGTAGGAATTTTCATCTTCCATCATAGGCTGTCAAAGGTTGGAGAGGGAAAGAAAGAGAGAATGCTGATTTGATCCTAAAGAAAAACTATATCATGAAGGGCATGAGAATCACAGCTGGAAAGTTAACTGCAGTTTTCAGGTCAAGCCTGTTGTGACCATTAGTGCTACTTATACAAGAAAAAGCAAATTCCTGTTTAAAATGACAGATTGTTTTACCAACTTTAGGCTGCATTTTACAACAGGGCAGGATCTAGATTATCTGTAGAAGCATGCAGTAGAATTTATTTTTACAGAAATATATATGCAAAAGCCAACCATTACACAGGGTTAAATTTAAGTTGAGGACACGTGCAGCATAACCATTTCACAAGAACTAAGATCAAGCTTATCGTTTCAAAATAGAATATTGAAATGTTTCTGAAAAATGCACTTACCCGCTGCCTGCGCAAAGTATGCCAAATATAAATCGAGTTCCTTAACAGAAACTCCTATATGATGTGGCTGTACGCACAGCCCAGGGTTAGAGCACTGCGGGGACTTTACGAGTCGTTCACCATCAGTACTTTCGAGTGGAATACCTTTGAATAAAATCACCATAACCAGGTCCAGCCTCCAGACCTTGTCTGCTTGACGCAGACAGTCAATTCGCCGCATCTTGCCTTTCTGGTCTGGGTTTGACAGCACACAGCATGGAGGTTTCTTCCCAGTGACTGAGAGCACAAAATCCTCTCGATATTCTGGTCGGATGTCTTTGCGCAGCTTTGCCAGTAACCTGGATGCCCATTTCTGCTTCACTTCTTGTTTTTCACTTAGGAGTTCATCCTTCACTGCTCTCTCTTCCTCCTTTGACATGCGCTTCTCATGCTTCTTGAAGTATTTTCGCTTTCGGGCTTGCAAGTTGAACCATGTGTATGCAAAGGCTCGGACGTGGGGCAGAAGTGCTTCAATGAAGGGATGGAATTCATCCTGTGAGAAGGAGACAAACCAAAGGAGAAGGAATAAGCAAAAGTGAAGTTTTAACAAAAGAAGTAGTATCGCACTTGAACCGTCATCAGAATTATTTTCCTATTAAGCAAACAAATAAAAGAAAATTGAAAAATCAAGGACATTTCACTTAAAGAAGAGATTTATTTCAATACCATTGTATACTCAGACCAGCGCAGTATTTTGTTCGAAGCTTGACTTAGGAAAATTTATGCCATGTACAGTGAGTATTCTTTGTGTAGAACAGTCAGAAAGATGCCGACAGCGTAACTGAAAGCACCCATGTAGGTAACGTCCAAAACACTTGCCAATTTTCAAGAAGCTCCCTGCGTGTGCTCGGTTTGTTTATGAAGAGCTTTCCCAAAACAGTAGAGAGAAGGATCCCTCGACTAAAGCATGGGTGCTTTCATTAACCTTCGCCAGCTTTAAAAAAAAATGCAGATCTCTTCACTCTCCATCCCCAACCCCTTTGCATGTGGTGTAGCCAGCATGAGCCCGCCTATTTGGCAAATTCCACACACTAGAATGCCAATCAACAGCTCGTACGAGGGGGCTTTGTGCAGAGCAAGAGAGGATAACCGCACCCCCCCCCCCCCCCCCCCCCCCCCCCACCCCACTCCACAAGATGGTTTCAAACACAGCAAGTCTGTACAGTCAGAAAAAAAATCTGCATATTCTTCATTGTGAATTCATGCTATTTTCTCAAGAAATGTCACATTGAGCTGTGCCCTTGTGGAAAATAAAAATAAAAACACTCATACATTATCTGGAGTTCCAATCTGGTGATGCCAAAAAGGAAGTATTGAGTACTTTATTAATAAGTAGTTTGTTTGCAATCCTTATTCAATAATATGATAAAACAAATTCCACCCACCCGCTACTCCCCCACCCCACCCCACCACCACTAATAAATACATAAATAAATATTGTAAATCTAGGCCGGGAACTGTGATCATTAGCCACCTTTTAAATCCAGTTTTAAATCAATAATATCAAAGTGACTCTGACAAGCTGATGTGTAACTACTCACTGATTTCAGCATAAACAACAACAAAGCAAGTAGCCCTCGCTGATTGTGCACTGTTAAACGCTTATTTTAAATATTACATATCACGTTATTTGACTTTTACAATTATCTAGTCAAAGTCAAACATGTTGATAAATGATTGTAAATTTAAAATAACAAGACACACATTATACATAAAAATCTACAAAAGAAAAGGGAAAGATTTCTCAGCACAACAACCATCTGTCTTCTTTTGTTTAAGCTAAATGTTGCATAAAATGTTTTTCTTTTAATAATGAAAGAAGAGGTAATCAATAACAAACAAAATATTATTTAACAGCAGAAAAATAATATTTTGAAATGGTGTACATTTTATATTCTCTATGCTGAATAAAGTTGTGCATTTCCATTGTGTAAACTAAGCCAAAGCTGTACAGGCTGGAAGGGATTTTGCTTAATGAAATAAATTAATGAAAAAAAATGTTGCATTGGTGGGAACATTTAGAGGATTTTTAGATTAAAGTGAATTTTCATTTACCAACCTTTCTCCAGCCACACGACATCTGGCCTGTAATTCTTCAAGCTTAACTGAATTCCTTTACTACAATCATCTACACGTAGGTAACAATCTGTCCTGTAAAGGAGATTTTCAAACTGCCAAAACAAATAATGAAGCTCAAATTTATTAAGTGTCTACCCTAAGCAGATATATCCTTTTTTCTATAGCATCGCAAAGAATGGGGAAAGGATAGGGCAATCCATTTCTTCCTGCGCAAAATTTAAAATCAGCTGGCTCATTTTAACAAATTATTTTCAAAATATTAAAGAGTTAATGTAGCTATTCCTGTTTTGCCTGTCCAAATTTTTCATTCAAAAATTCTTTAAGTTAACCTCTACCATATGATTTAGCTTGGACAAAGTATAATAAAGTAGAATGAAGATGCAAATCTCTACATATTTAGCTTTGTCTCATACTATTCAACTCTAGTGAATTCAGATTAGTTCAATTCCGCACTAAAATGACTATTCTAAATATGGTACAAATCTGCAACTCTAGAATTCATTCCAAGGTAAAGATCACCTCCTGTTAAAGTGCGTTTATAGAGTTAATATAGACATAGTGGAGCTGTGGATAAAAACCCAGAGTCAGTATTTGACCTTGGCCGTGTGTATGCATGGAACAAGGGATGCCAGTGTGGTGATACTATGTCACCACATTGGTGTCCTTTGCTGTGGTCTCCAGATGTCACAAGTTCAGATCTGATCTCTGTTACGTTGTTTCTGCAACAGAGCTCAGGCGCGGAAACCTGTGTAAACGGGGAGGAGTAAAATAAAACATTTGCGAAGTGAAAAGAACATTTTAACAACTTTGCAAAATATGAATTATTATTTAAATGTTTTAAATATACTGACTGACTGATTTAAGTAAATTAACTTTGCGGACTATTGTAAGATTTAAGTATTCCGAGCGGGGCACTCAAGACTATTCAGCAGTCTTTTGCACCGCACATTTATATTTCAATCCAGTCAGAAGTCAACCAGTTTCATAGATTCTTGCATCGACTTTATGTTGGAAATCATCCAATGTACAGTTTGCTTGTTCTACCTCAGAGCTAATTCAGAAAAGAATCCTTGAACTACTTTAGCCCAGTGTCAGCGTCAATCCTAAGTCTTCCCCATCGCCTGACACTTTCCTTCTGAACCTCTATGTGGAATTACGATACTTAACTTATACTGCAAAAAGAAAATCAGATTTGAAAAAAACAAAAATAAGTCACAGTGAACTGAACTTTGCAGTGAAAGAAAAGTGCACTGCCTCGGAGTTTTAGTCGTTTTTATTAGTATAATTACTCCACTGCAGTCATTCCTATGTCTAGAAACCAAACAGACACAAAAAGATTGGGATTTCAACACCTGTAGCAGTTAAATTACATTTTGTAAATTGAAGTCAGTTTCCATTGCAGGGATCTATGACACTGAGGCGCAAAATGTGTTGAGCTAGATTTTATTTTTTGCTTATTAGATGAGCAAAAAAATAAACTATATTTTCTCGTAACCAAAGCCCGTTTCCCCTTTGCGTCTTTAAAAATATAGGCCCCAAGTTTGAGCTGATTTCTAAATATCCTAAACATTTGGAGGCCAAACCACTTAGTTCCTTAAGTGACAATCAGTGAAGTTGTGGTTTTGTTGTGGGTTATTTTCATATAAACCTCAGCACTGCACTCCAGTGCAGCAAGCACATCTTTGGCACTGCCACATCAATTAGTGCATACTGTATAAAATGAAGGAGCAAAAAGAATAAGCACCAATTTTATTTTAAGTGGTCAAAAACTTTGCACTCTTGCACTAAACACTGATAATTGGACTACTTTATTGTTTATAAACAACAGTCTCCGAATACTGAAAATCAAATTGCCCACTCGGCACCATATAATGTTCATGTTTCTCCTCACTTTTTGCCGTTAATTTATTGAAACAGCCTGGTGTATTTTTTACATGATTCTAGGCAATTCGTACATTAATGCGAACATTTTATCGAATTAGTCCTGCCACGGAAACAGGATACTATTTTTTTTAAGTTTTAAAAAGTTCGATTTTTAAAAATGACTGATTCAAACTTACATATTACAAGCCTCTCCAGTTTTCCGTATTTATATTTTTAACGGGGTATTTCAAGATCAATCAACCTGTTCATTTCTGTACAATGGCAACTGCACTAATTGCATGTTAACTTAAATTTTCAAATATAAATTTCCATTTCCTTCCCATAGAACGTTTGGCTACTTTTAAAACAAATTACAAAGCAGGTTCATCAATGTATTTATTATTAAAATAACTCTGAGGTTGGGAAAGGGTTCGACTGAAGAGCTCTATAACTAAATTACTTACAGTTAACTACCCCATTATTCAAAATGACAAAGCCAAAAAACTAGGCAGAAATGTAATAACACTGTACGGCATTAGGAATGTCTTATGCATTGAAAGGTTGCAAAAATAAAAAAAATGCTTCGTGCCAGTGGGTTATTGAAGATTCAGTGGAATTTGTATTTAATTTTTTTAAATACTGACTAACTCCTAACTTTGGACAAAGCAGCGAAACACACAATTTAATGTGCGTGTGTCCTTTAAAGTTAGGTAACAGAAGAGGTCAACTTCAGAAATATAAAGACCAACAGTTACTTCAAGGTGGTCACAGTGGCTTTATGCTGCTGTTTAAAAACGTAAGGCATAATCCGAACCTTTTGCAGACACTTGAATAGGTTGGAAAAAAGTTTATGTTAAGATCTTGATGCTGTCCCTCCACCCAAAGAAAGAAATGTAGTAATTGATATTTAAGTAGACTCACAGAAACGTTGCAAATTGTTGATGAAAGCTTTTAAAACTTTAAATCACGTGCAAGTGTTTTTTGAAGGAACAGGCTAGCGAAGAAAAGGTTCGTTTAAAAAATCGAAGGCGATATATAAAAATAATTTCAACACGTTGCATAAAACCAGCGATCCTGAATTTACTGCATGGGATTACTGTTCTAACCGAATGTGTCAAATTAACCGGATTAAATATCCCCGGGAGCTATAGGATACAAAGTAAAAGAAGATTTCGAGGCAATATCGAAATGTGGAAACTTGAGTGTGAAGAGAAGAAACACGGGCACGCCAGGAGACAGCGCTTCCACGGAGCGGGGGGGGGGGGGGGGGGGGGCTGGACTTTTCAAAACACTTCTGGAAGTAGCGACATTAAAAGCACATTGAAAACTGGAAAGCATTTTGGTGGTGAACAGAACGGTAACAATTTACCGAGAGCAGTGACATTGCTGCGGGAGTCGGGGGGGGGGGGGGGGGGGAGACGACAAAATATTGAGGACCTGGAAAAGGAAACTGACCCCCATCCCAAACCACAATACATCTGATCGCAGGACTGTTATGTTACCCAAAGTTCAAGCTTGTCGCCCTCTCAAGGAAAGTAACTTGACGTGTGGACAGTCCACACCTGACGGCATTTCAGTGGCCCCCACAAACAAAAAAAACTCACACAATCCCCCCCCCCCCCCAACCTCCTCCACTCTTCCTTCAAATCCCTGAAAACCAGATGGAAAAACCAAAGCCGGGGGGGGGGGGGGGGGGTCGGGGGTACTCCGCCGAAGGCATTGGGAAGGCGGTGCAATCTGGTGAGGAAGCAGCAGCGGAATTGTTATCCAAGATATTAAAATGAAACTTCCGCGCACCGCTGTTGTGAGTAAACTCCATACCTTAAAGAGTCACAACAAAAGCGAGATTCCCCATCGCCTGCTCCCCTCCCTCCTCAATACTGTAAAATAAGCAGCGGTCGCCACACTTTGCTGCCTGCGAAAAGTCTGAAGAAATGCACAACACCTCGCTTTTTTAAAAGATAAAGCCGCTCTTGGAAAAATGTGTTTCCCCTCCCGGTTTTTTTTTAAATTACAGTCCAAAAAAATAATAATAAATATTAATACGTATCCGCCATTAGCCATGTGCCTCGGTGGGGGCAGATCGCTGAACCCAGTCACTGATCTGAGAGGCAGGAGGCATTTAAAAAAAGAGGGGAAAAAAAGTTTAATAACAAAAGAAAAGACCATGGCGGGTTCTGAAGGGATACAAATGTTGCAGAAATGTATCCTACCTGGGTGAGACAGAGCGGAGAGTACATTATTGTGGCGGTGCTGGTGGTGGTGAGAGGAAAAGCCGGCTTTCACATTTCAGTCTCGAACTGAAGCCAGCTCTCTTCTCCATCCTGAACTTTAACCCCGCCTATAGTTAGTATATAGTCTACATCCCAACTCGCCGTGGCTCACTCTGACAGTCCAGACACTGCTCCTCTCACACACACACCTTCCCCGCCCTCTCACAGCACCTTTTATTTTTTTCTCTTTCGCTCGCTATCGGGTTCCTTTCTATCGCTGCGGGCTCTCTGGATGGATGAGGGGGGAGAAAAGAAAAGTCACACTCGCGCGGGCTGTCAGTGAAGCGAAGCCCGCGCTCCCTCCCTCCGCCCGATGTTGGACTACACCCTTTTTCCCGGGTCGGGCCGGCCCTCCGCAGCTCTCACAGCCAAGCTCGCGGCCGGCCCGCAGCTGGATCGAGCCTCCCCCTCCCCTCCCCAGCAGCGAGCCAGCTCTCTGCGTCAACACACCAATGCAGCAGCGGGGGGAGAAAAAAAAAAGCCTGGCTGCAAGCGGCGCCTAAAAAATGTGGATGTGCCCACACTCAACTTGGACTTGAACGTGAGAAAGACCCGAGTGCCTCACACTCGCTCTCGTCGGCCCTTTCATGAAAAAAATCTTTCAGTCGCCGCGAATGTTGCTTAAGTTAAAGTCAGCTTGCAAGTTTGTGGTATTAATTATGGAGTGATTTTCTGCCGTCAACTAAATCAGCAATGGATTTAATTGTTTCCCTGCAGCAAAAGTTAGTTGGGAACGCGAAATGGGATTTTTTTTTTCAAGTGGGGTTTTCCCCCCCTTAAATACGTTTTTAAAAAAATGATCCATGATGATTTGTGGCTTTGGCGCCTTTTTTTTCTAACAACAGTAAATTGCAATACATAACTATGAATCATGTGGCTGTGTATTTGGGCTTTATTTTTCATAGCGCGTCACTTAAACCGAATGTCACGGCCACGACTCCTCCGCCCGCCCGCCTGCTGCTCATTGTTTGACATTTTCTCTGCCTGCGCTAGTGACCCAGATGTAACACAGTGAATGGTGAAGGATCGGCCGGCCAACGCGCATGCACCTTTCCTGCAACGCACTCTGGGTCTTGTAGTCTTTGCCCCTGTCCACTGCGCAACTCGAGTTAAGGGCAATGAATGAGGCAGTGGCTGGTAACACAATTTGGCACAACAGTACACATTAAGTGTCACATGTTGTGAGATTTTCGATTCAGGTACATATCTATATACCGCCAGAGAAATCGGCAGTTATGTGAAATGTGTTTTCCTTCCCCCATGCGCTGGACATATAAATAACTACTTATGGCAATAGATCTGCTGAAAAAGGGGGCCTTTGCATCTTGATGAGATGTTACGTCCAGATTGTTAGTTGGAACGGTTTGGGTGCAGCTCTAATCTAACCTCTAATCAGGATTGGGATACAACAGGAATGAAAACGTACGGCACAAAGTTAGGAGCTCATCACAATACTGTGCAAAATATTCCAACATGTTGCAACCATGACCAGAAATGTTATTTCTCAGACTTTTCGCTGCATCAGCAATTTAGCAATAATTTGAAAACACAGCACGGGCTCTTCTCGGTGGCACATGTCTGTTCAATGGTCCCTAAATAAAAACATGCACATATTTCTGTTGTCCGAGGGTTTAAGGCGTTCAATTTAGTTTGCCCCAGCTATCTGTGGTATAGCACTGTTGTATTTAATTGTCCAACATTGCTCTCAGCATTTAAGTTAATTTTATCGTGAGATTCCAAGACTCCCATTCGGAAGTCATTTTTGAATTTGATAGGCCAAAACGGGTATTGTATCTTCAAAAGATCTTGTTACGGTGCCCAAACCTAATTTTAAAAATCAACTCTAGGTGATGCTTAACAATATATTCAATGCATATTATTATAAACTGAGAAATACTATGTTAAGATAACGTAAAACGTAGTTTGAGATAGTCAGTAGAATAGAATGTGGCTGCTCTCCAGCAATGGAGAAAAGGGCATAAGTATTTAAGTGAATGCATACCATCTTCCTTAACAAAGAGAAAGTAATAATATACATATAGTCAATCATATATACAAGCCCACGTAAAGCAGGTGCACCATTCTTTCACACTGTAGGTTACTAGTCTACTAAATAATTCCGAGGGCTACATTTTTCCAATTCGTGTGTTCACATGCTACAGAAATCCCTCTGGTTATTGTCGCGTATTTGAGCGTCATAACTCATTTAGAACCTTAAAAAATCGATGTATCGTTAAAAAAAAGCATTCCGGCATCAATTCTCATCCAATTTCAAATATTTCTACTGCTCCCTTCATGACAGGACCCTCCCTCCAAACGCAGAGGAAGACATCCACCGTCTTGTTTTGCTAGCATTGCAAATTACTAGTCTTTTAAAGCCTGGCATGTCAACACTTAATGTATGGGCAACATTCACGCGAGATTATTAGTCGGGATACTGCCAAATAGTTTAATTGCATGCATATTATGTATAATTGCAAACGTTACATATAATTAAATGAAAATGTCAGCTTTTGTCAAGGTTCCATTACACGTCAAGAAACGTTGAAGTAAATACATGATTCTTCGAAATATATTCAATATCTACTAGGATTTAGATTCAATTTTACATAATATCCAGACTTAAAAGAAGCATTAGCACTGTTCAGTGTCCTTACGAATACAATACAACTTACTTATTCAGTGAAAATGTTTCACCTCATTTAGCACAATTACAATTATAAGCCAGAAAAACACAACTTTTGCAAGATTGGGCCGGTTCCACAAAGGCATTGTGTGTTTGTCACGCAATGTATACTTTAAAACATATAATATATTTTACAAAAGCAGAAAATGGTATGCACATAACATACAATCTCCTGCTATTAATCCTTAGTAAATACTCACTGGTCCAGCTATACTGTACATATCTGAACTACAGTTCCCAAGATACCCTTCCAACAGTCTCCCATATCGTCTACATCGAATTTGAGAGCGGAAGCCTCGCCTTTCTACGCATTGATTGGCGCAGTGCAGCGTTGAGGATGTCAATGAAAGTTTCGATTGGTAGAGAATCCTGCCTATCATGTCGGGTCAAGTTCATGTCTCTAGTTCGTCTAACCGTTCGGGGAAAAGGTTTTTGAAACCGAGTCACAGACAGAGCGAGCGCGTAACTTTTTTTTACCCTCTCTTGGATCAGGTAAGCGATGGAGGGAATTTGCCAAGCTCAGCGCTGTCTAAGCTCACAGCAGCAGCCCAGCCTTGGCGCAATAATTGACATATTCCACATGGGACACAAACTGGAACAGGCGTGAATAAAGAAAATACATTCTATCATCAATTACCAGGCTGATACATTATTTTAAATATACTTTAGATATGATATATCCCTGTTAAATCGTATTTTGCATTCAAGTTTAGAATATCTATTAAAATCATAATTTTTTTAAAAGTTCATTATGTAGCACGTACCATTGCCATGTAAAGAGTACGTGAGAAACTTTAAATTGTTCAGACGTTTAGCTTCATTTGTTGCCGCCTTTTTGTTGCTTTTTTTGGTTTTAATATATAAACTGGGAACCGTTGCAAACCGGAAGCGAAACCATGCAAAAAGCCGCTGCGAAAAAAGAGTCGGCGAAAAATGCCTGAGGGTTTTTTTTGTTTCCAAAGAAGAAGCCCCTTTGAAAGCGTTCCAAGATCGCTCCCAGCTCTCTGGCTCTGTATTGATGGCGAAAGAGCACTTTTGTGGAGCGCCCTGAGAAGTTGCAATCGATTTGCAGTCCTTACTGTTTATTTCCGCATCAGTATTTGCATAGAAACCACGCACAAAAGCGACCGCACGTCCGACCAATCGGCTTCCAGAATCCAGGAGACGTGAGTCGTGCGAGCGTCTGGCCTGGGATTCCATTCCCGGGCTCGGTTTCTGTTCCAGCAGCGATACAATCCGCACCGTCTGATGCTTCTTTCATGCTTATATGTATATACAGAAGACATTTGTTGTGATTTTTTTTCAATAGCAAGCGTAGGTAAGCAAATGTGAAAGGCGGTTGTTTGCTCTGTTAAGGGCACAGGATTTGTGTGCATTCCTTTATTCAGTCATTTGCCTATACCGTTCACAAGATCTTTTTTTCTATTTAGTTTATAACAGAAACGCTCCACTCGTGCATTATCCATATGTGTTAATGAGTTGTTTAGCTTATGTATATCCTTGCAAATAAAAATAAGCAAACTGCTAACCTTGGGACGAGCCCAGCAACAATACTGGCGTTACTGATCATTGTATGAGTTATGCAGAAGCTTTTTTACAAAAACAAACATTTACTAATACTGCTGTACTCAAATGGTAACAATTGCTACAGACCAAGGGAAAATCTATAACTTCATTTTTTCTATTGATATCAGAAGAATAAAAGTTTTCTTAATTTGAAATAAACTGTTTGTCTCTACCTTGGCCCGTTTTATGTGTGGACACAGTTGCTCAAGCACATTATTATTCAACAACATTTTGACTTTAACAATATTGAGTGATCTATTAAATTATTCAATAAAGATTGTGTTTTCGAAGAATGTTGTATCTATTTGTTAGGTAGCAAACACTCAGTCTGCTGCTTAATTGTTATCTGAACCAGGCCTTGTGTTATCAATTTGCATATGAATAACAGTACGTTTTTTTTATGAATACACCTGATTTTTGAATGTTTACTGGGATTATCAGTAAAAATCAATGCTGTGTTAAACTTTATGGTAGGTTAGATTAATTTCGAACTCTATGAGTCGGCGATCTTTGTATATACATATATTTTAATAGTGCGGTTGTACAACAACTTACTGAGATGGACAGTGTCCTAATTTGTCTCACAGGTTGCCATTTCTATTCTAATTCAACCATTGACCAGTGCAGATTTATAAATTTATATTATGTGTTGTCACAACCTGTGAGATTCTGTTTTCGTTAGACACAGCCAAAGGATGGCGCAGATAAGTATGAATAGATAATGAGATACAGTACTCCAAACCTATTCAGGAATGCACCTATTTATTTTTGATTGTCATTTTCTTGTAAATGTGCTACCCGCCTGGATGTGTCTACAGATCATATGCTATGCGGTTCGACCAATAAAATGCTTGCGCTTATGGTATAAGACGTGTGGGAAGCGAAGGCATCGTGTGGCTGAACACATTTTCTGGTACGACGCAAGTAATAAATGTGGAAGTATATAGCTACCAAAGGATACTCGTGAACGTCTGTAAGATTTCAAATATTTTAACCATGGGTGTGCGAACTTCTTGTAATTTACATTGTGTGTTAGTATAAATGGAGAAATGCAATATGTTTACATACATTAGCATGTACAAATAATTGACACTGAATTTAGACTTGATGTATTGCACCAGCTGCAAATCAAATAGTATGTATATATATCCTGTACAACCTACTCCAAACTTAGTTGTGTATTGATTAAATGCAGTAAGGCACCAACTTTTTTGCGCACCATATGGATATACCACCCAAAAAACAGACTGAGGCAGTGTTATATTTGACACAGTTGCTTTCACCGCTGCACTTGTTAAGTAGTCGCTGGTAAACGTTATTGACTTTCCCATAGATTTTTTATTTACATTGTACAGCAGTTGTCAAACGTGTAAAAACGAAAGGTATACTCGTTCCCCCTCTTGTCGGCTACAAGTTAATCCAGTTACAATTGTGGCATTGAAGAATATATTTGATCCGTTGTCGAGCGTCTTTAAAAAAAACGGTTCCCACTGCAGATATACTGCAGTCTCGATCAACAACAGCAGCCAGTAAGCACCCAGAGGAACTTCGGAAAATACAGTATATCGACCACCGTCATTATGCTGATTTATGAAGACAAGGCTCTCGGGGATTTCGCTGCTCCTTTTATTTCAGTGGTGTCAAATCGGCATTAATCAGATCTATTTTTTTTCTAAAATTCTGACGCCGAGGCGGCTTCAGGAAATAAGAAAACTACTGGACTCTTAATAAACAAGGCAGTGTTGAGTGGAAAATAAAGTCTCAACAAAACTAGACGCTGCGACAGCACGTACAAAGCGAGCTGACGTTACTGAAAGAGATCACAATGCAAAATCTGCCCGGGTATTAAAACAAAACAAACACACCATTGAATCATCCTAATGCACGGAATCAACATTTCCATTCCCCCCCCCCCCCCCCCCCGCCGCAACTCATGAGTACATGTCACTTGGGGATGTCCGTTTAAATTTGACGCTGGCGATATCGATCTGAAGACATTCCAGAACAGAGAGTTCGAAAGTCTTTGTCGTTTTATTTTGCAAAACCACAAGGCTAAGATCCCAAATCTGGTGTGAACACCGTGCAATATCGCAACTAGAGGGCTCTAATAGCAACAGCAAAAAAGTGATTTACTGATTTTGGAAAATGTTGCCAGAGTTGAATGCCCTCCCCCAGTCACAATGGTGCACTCCACCGTGTCGCCTTTTAAAAACCTTTTACTATTGCAGCGTTTTGCTCCCCTCTCGCGAAATATTGGCCTCGAAAGTACAATCATTGCTTTTCCCGAAGCAAAGTTTGAAAGGTGAGGGGGGAGGGGATATTAAAACAAAGTACTTTATTCTGTGCTTCCTCCTTTTTCACTCTTTCGGCTCCCCTACGGAGGCGCATTCGGGGGATTTCTTATTAAAATGGAGTCGGGAGTCAAATAAACATTCGCAAATTCCTATTCACTCGCATTTAGATGTTGAAATAAATCATCACAGTAACGAGTGAAATGAAGCTGTTTACAGTCATAAGGCAATTTACTGACGCAAGTAAGGGGGTATATATGTAAATTCTTTGAAGGGGAGGACTGTGACACCAATTTAAATGTTCAACGACAAGTTCAACATTTTCGCACTGGTTTGCAGATAAATGATTCAGGGCAGTTGTCGAGCAACCACCGGATTGTTAAAGTTTAACAATACCAGAAGAGATTTGACTTTAAAAAAAATCTGGCTTCAAAATAGGAATGCAATCTGTTAATAAAGTGGAGCTAAAACTTTCCTTTGCATTTTAAGTTCAAGTCGCGGTTCTTTTTTAGTTTTAAAGTTGCGTTTTGTGTAAAGACTCCTCAGTTCCTATTTATAACCACGCAGTAATTAGCGACTTTATACTTCAGACGATGATTTGAGGATTTTTATTCTCCGATACTTCGCTTGTTACCTGGTGCGCCAAACGTTGCAAATTCATGAGAACTCCCTCACGAATGAATTTATCTCACTGTTCTGCATCAGCTACATTATTTAAAGATGGCTTATAGAGCGTTGTTTCGGCAGCTTCGTGGTTTTGAACTGATAATTTCACTTGTAACGTTACACATTTTAACTTCCGCTGGACAAAATCAATATCGCAGTGGAAAAGTTTTAATCGCGGCTCGACTGTGGTAACTGCCTGGAACATACTGTGCCGTTACATGTCACGTGCAAAATCGAACAGGTTCGATTTCAAAAGACTATTTATATTGTATCCAAATTTGTGCCCAGATTACAACTCGGGACTTTATATAGCACAGTCAACCACCTGCGTCGCCATATATCTTAAAAATAAATTCTTCGCGACAAGAGATCTAAAAATGTTTCAATTCCTTGCGCAGTTGTACCGTTTGGAGATTTGATACAGGTTTCTTCCAAGGATTACTTTAGTTCCTCCACTTTCGATGTGAATAATTAGAAACTGACATTCAAACCATTCAGCTCCATCAAGGTGCAGGTAACTTGTGAAATTATTTTGTGTAAACAGAAAATTAACCACTTCCACAAAGGAAAGCGATATCAGACGTGCTCTGAAGAAATCAAATATATTCTTCCCTATAAGTTAGAAGATCGGCACCAACTTGATCTTGGACTAAACGAAGGTCAAATATGTCTGAAATATTACTGACAAAAGTTCGGAGCTGCAGAAACACGGATGCATTATTTCAGTTTTGCTTCTACACCAGACATTTCTCAGAAATAAGGGAAAACATGTTTTTTTTGTTAATTATGTATCCCGCACAAGAATTCAATTCTAAATTATTAACAAATTATATCTTAGATAGTAATATTGGATTCCACACATTTCATGCCTAACTTTAACTTGCATGGTATCATAGACAATTCGTTCGCCAAAATGAAGTACCTTCTCTCTCAGGACAACTTAGCACTCGTAAAATTAACTAGTGACCCCCCTGCCAATGTGATGGGTTTGTCAATGAGTTAAACACCATTACATGTAAATTACATTTCAAAGAAAAAAAATCACCAGATTTATTTGAGACTGCACATTCAACAGTTTCAACACAGGGAAAATATGATTGATTGGAAATATATTACAAGTGAATTATTATAATTTGGAAATTAATAATGTAGCAAATATAGGAACCCTGAAACAAGTTAAATGAGGTGATCATTTTTGCTAATTAAAAACTAACAATATGAAATATAATTTAAATTAAATTAATAAGATATGTCCATTTTGTTTATATTTTATGGAGAGTGACCGTTTAAACGTTTGATAATTAGATCTGGATTCATTATGTCCAGGCTTAAGTGGAACATTAAAAAAAAACATTTTATATTTAACCTCTAATGTTATCTGCCATGACTTGTTTATATAGAAAATTGATTAAATGATCACAGTTCATCAGTGGCCATATCTGATTACCGGGTATACAGAAACTAGCTATATTTACATATGTTTCATAATGAATAATACCCGGAACTGGCGTGGCATCATTAAACTTTTATCAATGATACGTCCTTTTCATTTCACTAGTGGCTGCAAACCTAAACGCACACATGTAAAACTTTCGGTATAATTCGTGACTTGGTGTACTATATGAATTCCAATATTTATTTATTTGACAGTTCGCGCATTTTGTCCGTATTACATGTTTGAAAGTCTTCATGAGAACTAAGTAATTTCTAGTTCCGTTTGTTTTAAGGACCAGTTATTGATTAAAAATAACAAATTCAAAAGTGGACTAGGAAACGACGGTAGAAAATTAATCTCCCAATTCAATATGCAAACAAATAGTATTCACTTTTTTAGGTGTGTCACAAATCAGGGAAGGCATTAAATGACAACAGATAATGTAAAAACAAAGTTACAGTTTAAAAGGTAATCAATACATTCATTAGCATACAATATATTATGTAATATCGACGAGAACCATCAGGCATGCATAAGATGCTGAACGAACACATTTTAAATAAGCAACTATTATCCCAAAATGATTATGTTTATATAGTGTTCCAAAACTGGGATGAGCGATTGAAGAACACTATCCAGAGCACGATTACTTTGCAAGCAGATTCTTTATGAGAAACCGAGAGATAATTAACAATTGAGAAACAACCTTCAAATGTGCAATATCAAAAAGATTGAAGGAGTAGGCACCTTTAAGCTTTTAATTATAAAACGTGTCCATTTCAGAAATGTGCAAAAATATATTGTTTACACATTTGTTTATTCAAAACTAAATTAATTAGTTTATAGTATAGCTGTGAGTAACTCGAAGTCACAACTTTGGCGCTTTTGAAAAGACTCGGTGGTCAATATATACACCCACATATATCATCACTTCGTCAAGTTTGTAATGGCATTTTGAAAAGGTTGACAAAAAAGCAAGTCAAATATTACGATACTCAAAAATGCTCGTTTTGCAAAGAGACAAAGTAATCTCTCATTAGTAGTCTAAGGTATGCAGCCCGCACTGTATTTAAATATTTACTTGACGCAACTACTAGTAATAATAATGGACACCAGGGTTAACTAGGAAATCAATAACTGAGTTGAAATTTCTGATATTTATTTGCCTCATTATATTTTTGTATCTCTATCAGAATTAAAATTAAATCCATTTGGACTACAGATTTTAATTCACTGATTAAGAGGGATGCGAGGCAATGTAATGGTCCACAGTACTATTGGCAATGCATTTTTCATTATGATATTATTAATGAATTATTCATTATCCATTTTGGCGCCGATTCTTGTTCATTTTCTCTATTTCCTTGGAACATGAACTATTAAAAACAACAATATCAAATCGAACGTTTTAATCGCTAAACCCATGTTTATAATCAAATTAAACGAGAGATCCCACGCTTCCAAGTTAAGTTGCACGACTAAACTCCTTTCTGATTCTTGTTTGTGTTTCTTCTTTTGAATATTAGTCATGCACTTGAAGGTGAAAATTTCCCAAATTGAAAATAGTCCGTGATTTCCATTAAATCGATCATTTTGTTGCCATTATTCCCTCTGTTCTCCTCTCTACATCGCTAACATTGGAAAAGTAATAACCATGTTCATCTACCTGATTATACTGCAATTACGTATTAAGTGACTCTTTCATTGCGGGAATAAGTTTTTTTTTTGCTTTCTTTTATGCATGAAACGAAATGGAAACTGGTAAGCCGACAGATCAAATCAGAAGCTAAGACAATATAGGAAAACAATTAGATAGTATGCGGAACGACAGATGTAATGTATTTCTAGTGGTAAATTGCAGAACAGGGCGACAGAAGAACATTCCAGGCAAATTAGCAGGAAGTCGTTAAGCACCGCATTCCCCCTTTTTCTAGAAATAGATAACAGGCAAATGGCATCGATTATTTTGAACAAATATCATTAAATATAAATAAGATTTTGCATTGGGAGATCAGACCCCCTCGTTAAGCACTAGAGTAAATACTTCTCCGCCATAATCATTTCTTGTTGAATGTTTCCATTAAATAAATTCCGATTACAGTTACAGTTAGCTCCAGAATTGGATACGGTCGAAGCAAATCGCAGGTTGAGACGCTTCTTTCACCGGTCGGTTGAAATAAACGTTTCCTATACTCCCAGCAAAAATGTAACAAAAATAATATAAAGAAAGGAACGAAAACAGGAGGCTAACACGCAGAATAATGAAGAGGGAACAACAAACGAAGTGGTTAAAACCACGAAATACGAATTTTCATCTTTCACTTCGCTCTTTTCAGGCTGTTTATGTTTATATATAAATTGTATTTAAACATTAGCTAAGAACCTAGTGTTGCATAATATAGTTTGTAACTTATTTTTCTTAACTACCTCGTTCAAATTTTCATATACCGTGCAGTACAATTTTATAATAGTCCTCAAGGAATATTATTTACAAGTCAAAATATTGAACTATACTAATTATATATAGCACCGGTTACTTTGAGAGAAAGAATGGAGCACCGAATGCAATACAGATCATAACTGCAAGGTATGCTTTGCAACACTTGCATTTTAGAAAATACTAAATTGAAGCAAACTGCATCATCTCAAACATTGTAACTAAAACTGTAAGCGCTAAATATGAAGCGTGGGAATACTTTAAACGAGTGAGTGGTATGCTAATGTGAAGATTAAACATAATTTTTAAATGGTTTGGTAAAATGCGTGCCATTTACTCAAATATATTCGGCCACATTAATCAAACTGCATTGGAATTGGCCCAAGTTCATGGGAGTTATGTCCAACAAATCTTTCAAATAAAATTTAATATACCGCAAAAGACACCAGTAGCGATATTTGTTTCTAAGCCTGTGATAATTTGGAGTTGTCTACTGCTTTGTGTGACTACAATTACTTTGTTGCTAAAATTGAGGTCATCTTTGCATGGTGCTTCTTAATATTTACTTTTTTAAAAATCCGTCACATACATGTGCATTTTTAAAACTTTTGTCAAACTGAAATGCAAGCAATGGAGAGATGTTTCAGACCACTACACAAGGTGGCTTTACTGAAACTTATTTGTGTAATGCGCCCAGGTTGTGCTGGCTGTTGAGTTATTGTTAATTATCTGATTTCACCGGTTTATGTGTGAGATTTAAATATCACTCTTCACACGCCTGTCAGAAGAAATGCTCACATTAATACCGAACTTACAACCGGCGCGTTCTGTGTCCACAAAATGCGTAACAACGGCAGCGTTAATAATTCATATTTTCGCCACATACCTTAATAAGTAAGTGCACCTCAACTACTCTAGTAAAATAGCTCTCTGAACATGGTACACTTATTGGTAAATTTATCCTCCCTGAGGTTTTATTAGGAAATTGAATTCAGCCTGACATAATATTGTTTCTATCATCGATTTAAAGGCGACTTACATAAAACTCATCAACAATCAGATTGCATCAACAGTACAGCCGGAAATTTAAATTAAAATACATTTCTAAATGTCCATTATCCTCTTTAGGTTGGTAGGGAAAAAGTATATGTTATATATCGAGTAGGAATGGCAAACTGGTATTAAGATGTACTATCTAGAATAATGGACAGAAACAGGTTGTTAATGGCAAATAGTCTCAATTAACCTTTTACACGTGGTATATTTCAAACAGAGAGCATGGGCAAGATAGATTGTAAATTGTTCTCAATACTATTAAATAGGGCACATCCTAAAATATCTTAAATTGTAGATATATATTTGATACTTGTAAAATATCAATCAATGGCTGCACGAATGGTACACAAATCTTTGAAATTATGGATATAGCTGCTAGATAGTAAAATCACTTCATGTCGATTCAACATAGAACCAAAGAAACGATACAACACAGAAAAGGCCATTCGGCCCATCTTGGCCATGCCGTTTAAATGCCCCAATTTCTTTTTAAGAATTCTTACTCATTTTTTAAAAAATGTTGCTGAATAGAATGAATGCTTTAATTCATTTATATTTGAATATCTGAATTCGTTCATTCTAAAGTTAGCAATTTATTCTGGTTTTGTAAATTGTTGACAGTATGATGTCCTGTTAAATTTGCGGATGTGGTAGATCGGAGATTATCTACCATGCTAGATATTTATTAATAATAATCACGTGTGTCTTTCTTCACAGTTTGAATTGTTTTATTTCCAGTCAACGAAGAATACTCTGTAGATAAAGGTGGCATGCCCATGACAATTCGCTGATTTTACTTCAGGTAGTGGCAGTAAGTGGGATTGGTAAAATTGTTGGAGGACATGTCGCTACCACGAAAGCCAGAGCGCCACTAAGAGGCAGAGACAAACTCGCTCTACAGGTACAGGATCTTGGTATTTGATGTATGCATTGGAGCGCATGGCGGGAGGTGTGTGCGTGTTTGCGTGTGGTGAGGGGAGGGGGATGGTAAGATCTGGTGGAGAGAACGAGCATACCTCGGTTTCTGAGTGTGTTAGTGTGTGCATCAGTGAGTGTGCGTACGTGGGAGGATTATATGCTCATGTGCGCGAGGCAATGTGTGTGAATGCAAGAATATGCCTGTGACAAGAGCGAATACATGTTTGCTTCTGTGCCTTGGAGGAATGGCGTGTTTAGATGTGCATAAGTATGAACTGAATGGAAATGATTGAAAATTCTAGCTTCACTGTGCAATGAGGTCCGTGTGTGTGAGTTGCCCCCGCCCCCGCCGTGTTCACGCGAGAGAATGCAATTTTAGGAATGCGGGAGAGCGAAATAATTCCTACAAGTTTGACAAGTTAATTAATGAAAATGACAACACGCATATCTGCGAGAGCCACTTGAGTGGATAAGTATTATTGAAGTGTGCATTTGTAGTGTGAATGTGTGTAGATGAGTATGAATGGGTGAATGTCAATCTGCATGAATGAATATCCGAGGCGGAGAGAGTGGGAGAGTTGAATTGGCGTGTGACATTGTGGCTATCTTTGAAACTATAAAGCTATAATTGGCGGCTTCAGAGCAGTATCTCTGATTGGTGATTTGTGCGCTTGAATGCACAAACAGCCCTAACACCCTTCGACTCTTTAAATACACATAACACTTTAAGGTTCACAGATCGTCACAGGTCTTTCGGTTCATGCCCTGGAGTCAGACTGCCTGCGACTGAGCATCTTTACAGAACAATGTAGTGTGAGGGTGCGTGCATCTAAATCGATGCTGTGAGTACACATCGGTGTATTTGCCCAATGAAGCCCTGTCGTTATGGGGTAAAGGCGGCACTGTTCTAGCTCTGTCTCAATATAATTTATCAGGCATGGAAACCAAGCTTTGTGAGAGCTCCTCCAGGAAATCCTCTTTACACCAGCTACTTCACCAGTATAAGTCCAACCCAACAGAGCCCTGTTTTAACACATTCAGCCAGTGTGTTAAAACTTATTTTCAATGTTTCCTTTAAAGTTATGAGAAATTATAAGTTCCTGGCGACACTCTCCTGACAGTAAAATGAGTGAATGCGCGCCGTTCCTTTATTGTCGGTTCAACCACTCGCAGTTAACACTCAACACTTACCTGTTAATAGGAGATGCAAGATAATTTCTGAGCGTGGATGTGACTAAGTGTTAGTTCTTATGAGTCAACGTTGGTGTTTGCCTTCCATTCACGTTACTCCAGAACAATCTAGTTACTGTCAGCACGATTGTATTAATAACCCAATTATTTTGATGATGTGGAGATGCCGGCGTTGGACTCGGGTGGGCACAGTAAGAAGTCTTGCAACACCAGGTTAAAGTCCAACAGGTTTGTTTGGAATCACTAGCTTTCAGAGTGAAGGAGCTGCGCTACAAAAGCTAGTGATTCCAAACAAAACTGTTGGACTTTAACCTAATGATGTAAGAATTATTTTGATGGAAAGGGACACTATTAACGCTTGAGGATGGGCCAAGATCTGTTCCCCACATTATATCAACGACTACATTTCAAAAGTACTGTAAATCGCCTTGAGACGTGACAACGCCATGAAAGGTCCTACATACGTGGAAGTTTTATTTTTGTTTTGGTTGTCCATATACTTTAGCTTCGTCCTCACTGATAACAACGCATTATACAGATACATCATGTTGACCTGGGCTGATTGCACTGGAGTAGATTGAGTGAGCGAACATAGAACACAGAACAGCACAGCACAGAACAGGCCCTTCGGCCCTCAATGTTGTGCCGAGCCATGATCACCCTACTCAAACCCACATATCCACCCTAAACCCGTAACCCAACAACCCCCCCCCCCCCCCCCCCCCACCTTACTTTTCTTAGGACACTACGGGCAATTTAGCATGGCCAATCCACCTAACCCGCACATCTTTGGACTGTGGGAGGAAACCGGAGCACCCAGAGGAAACCCACGCACACAGGGGGAGGACGTGCAGACTCCACACAGACAGTGACCCAGCCGGGAATCGAACCTGGGACCCTGAGCTGTGAAGCATTTATGCTAACCACCATGCTACCCTGCTGCCCTAACATAGGAATACAAACATAGGAACAGGGGTAGGCCATTCAGTCCCTGAAGCCTGTCTTGGCATTTAATAAGATCATGGCTGATCGGTGGCCTAATTCAATATACCTGCCTTTGGCCCCAATACCTTAATACCTTTGCTTTACAAAAATCTATCTCTGATTTAAATTTAACAACTGTTCTAGCTTCAACTGATGTTTCTGGGAGCAAGTTCCAAACCTCTACCACTCTTTCAGTGAAGAAGTGCTCCCTAACATCTTGCCTGAATAGTCTAGCCCTAGTTCTTAGACTATGCCCCCTAGTTTTAGAATCTCCAACCATTGAAAATAGTTTATCATTATTTTATCTACCCTGTCTTATCTGTTAATATCTTAAATACTTCGAAGAGATCACCCCTTAACCTTTTAAATTCTAGTGAAAACAAGCCTAATATGTGTAATCTCTCCTCGTAACTCAACCCCTGCAGTCCAGGTATTATTTTAGTGAACCTACGTTGCCTCCAAGGCCAAAATATCCTTTCTAAGGTGTGGCGTCCAGCCCAACTCACAGTAGCCCAATGGGGTCGAACCAGGATTTTGTATAGCTGCAGCAAAACCTCTGTGTCTTTATACACCAATCCTCTAGATATAAAGGCTAGCTTTCCATTAACCTTTTTGATTATTTTCTGCACTTATTCATGGCATTTTATGGGTCAATGCACCTGAACCCCCAAGTCTCTTTGGACACCCACTGTACCTAACCACTTTCCATTTAGAAAGTACTCTATTCTATCCTTTTTTGGTCCAAAATGGATATGCGCACACTTGCTTACATCAAATTCCTTCTGTAACAAATTTGTCCATTCACTTAGTCTGTCAATATCTCCTTGCAATCTTCTGCTATCATCTAGATTGTCGACAATGCTACTTAACTTTGAATCATCAACAAATTGCATATATGACTTTCTATGCCTATCCAAGTCATTAATGTATAATGTGAATAATTGAGGCCCCAACACAGATCCCTGTGGTACACCACTCGTCACTTCCTGCCAATTAGAGTATTTACCCATTATCCCCACTCTTTGTCACTTGCCACACAATTTCCTAACCATGTCATTAATCTGCCCTCAACTCCATGGGCTTCCATCTTTGTGTAGAACTTTATCAAATGACATTTGGAAGTCCATATAAATAATACCCATAGACATTCCCCATAGACTATCCACCTTAGTCACCTTGACAAAAAATTCAATAAGATTAGTCAGGCATGAGCTTCCCTTCACGACTCCATGCTGGCTCTCGACTGAAATTTTTCGTGGCGATCAGTTACCATATCTATGGTTATAGACTCCAGCAATTTCCCCATCACAGATGTTAGGCTAACCACTCTGTAGTTCCCAGGTTCAACCTTTCACCCTTTTTAAGAAGTGGAGTGACATGCACAATTTTCCAATCCAAAGGGACCACACGGGAACCTAGGGAACTCTGAAAGGTTATAGTTAAAACATCTACAATGTGCTCCCCTACTTCCTTTAACACGCTTGGGTGGAAACTGTCAGGGCCTAGGGATTTGGCACTCTTTAGTTCCATTAATTTCCTAGATACTGATGCTGTACTTACTGAATTAAGTTCTGATCCTTTATTGACTGTTAATTTTTTTGGGACTTCTGACAGTTATCTTCCTTTTCAACTGTAAACACGAAGGCAAAATAATTGTTCAACATATCTGCCATTTCCCCATTATCACTGACGATATCTCCATTTTCAGTTTTTAGTGGGCCTACATTGCTCTTGACCACCTGCTTTCCCTTTATGTAACTGTGAAATGTATTCTTATTGATTGTGATGTCCCTTGCACGTTTCCTTTCATGGTTTAGCACAGTGGACTAAACAGCTGGCTTGTAATGCAGAACAAGGCAGCAGCGCGGGTTCAATTCCCATACGGGCTTCCCAGAACAGGTGCCCGAATGTGGCGACTGGGGCTTGTCACAGTAACTTCATTGAAGCCTACTTGTGACAATAAGCAATCATTATTATTATTATCCCTTTTAGTAGCTCTTATAAACTGCTTTGTGACCCTTTGCTGGTCTTTGTATATATCGCATTAGTCTGGATCTGATCTATATTTTGCATTTTTGTAAGCCCTTTCTTTGAGTTGTATGCTGTCCCTAACCTTTTTAATTGTCCATGGCTATTTTTTTTGAAGCGGAGTGTGTTCCTCTCAGGGGTATACACTTGCTCTGTATCTCCTTAGATGTTTATTTAAATATTCTCCACTGATCTTGAGTCGTTTGACCTATTAACATATCTTCCCAGTTTACCGTGGCTAGTCTGTCTCATCCCGTTAAAGCCACAGCCAGTCTTATCCAAGTCTAAAGTTCCAGTATCTGAATCGTGCTGTTCACTTTCAAAGAGATAATGCCCTTTGCTGTTTGTATTTTAGTGAACTGAAAGTTGCCAGGCACACTCTAGGAGCAGTCAAGACACTACCGGCAGCCTATCTGATGGTATATTTTTTATTTTTAAGATGATCGATTTTCCTCAGAGGGTGTTGGGGGCAGGTCTGAAACCCATTGCCTGAAGGATGGTGGAGGCAGAAACCCATAGCACATTAAAAGAAAACCCACATGGGTGTGCAGTGACTCACAGTGTTCTGGGTCAAGAGCCTGAAAGTGGGATTAGGTTGGATAACTCTTTTACCAGCCAAAACGACGGGGTTCGTGGACTGAGATCTTCTTTTGCCGTAAATGTTCTATAATTCTCTGTTCTATGATTTTTTAATATATTAATATCGTGAGGAGACGACATCCCGCCTTCAAGTGTCTAGATGTCCATATCCAAGCTGTTCTTGCAGGAATGTGGAATATCCGGCCTCTTCTGATAGATACAATCCAGTTTTCCCAGTGCTAACTTGTGTCTTTATAAGGGAGCAAGCAAAATACGAAACTGACTTGGGCGCCAATTTAAAAAAATGTCAAAATAAACAACAAAGCCTCGCCAAGACGAGAAAAAAAGAACGCCACCAACTAAACCATGGTCTTATTATCAGTTAGATAAACTCCAGTGGTGCCTCTGGGCACCCTAAATCTCAAGGACATTGAAACGCTCGGGATCGCACTGAAACATCTAATTTTCCTCAATGGATGGAACTCCTGACGTGAAGCGGTCAACTTGCAGCCTTCAACGATCATTCCAAGATTATTATGGTTCTCCTTTATTATTTTATTTGAAAGAATATGTTTTGACAACACAATGGAGTTGGCAGAACCCGGTGACACCGCTAACACATTAATTCTGGGCAATCAAAAGTGTTAAATAAATATTCGATACAACAGCATTTACATCAATAAACATAGAACACACACAAAATTATATAAATAAGCGTAGGACTTGGCCGAAAATGAGCTTAATAAATATACAGCGAGTATATTTATTATACTTCCCCGAACCAGGGAAGTTGAATTTAAGCAGACTTTATTAAATCGGCATTACGCTGAGTAATACAATCGTCACAACTCTTAAGTAAATAGTTTGTTTTCAATAATTAAATGTGCACTTTGCAATTGCCCAGCCCAAGCGACAATAGTAGTAAGCTGTACTTCACTTCATTCCTGAGTTATGGGACATGTTCCTCCTTGTCCGGCCCACTATTCTCTCACTGGTTTCAAAACGACAGCAACTCTTCGGTAATGAAGGGAATAAACACGAGTAATTTCTCGGTGGATTCAACGTGTCACTTGTTGCTCGTTACAATACAGGGAAGCTACGATATTATTTGCACTCACACTTGGAACCAGTTTGAAGCCTTCGTTATTTTCCCAGCAAATTCATGCAATGCCACAGCATCTAAACACGCTTTTCTAAAATGTTGTATTAAGTCGCCCCATCAATGAGACAAGGTAGCAAAAGCTACGTTTTGCAGTCTGTCCCGGTGCTCTTAAAACACAACGAAATCCCTGGTGCATCACAACTTCGCTTTTTATACTAACATTGTTGTTACAAAGCTGCTTACCGCCATGTACAAACAATGCTTAAGACGATCAATTCAAACTAGTTTTTTTCGCCTCGGAATCCATCTTTTTAAATAATGGAACTCTTCTCTTCCAACACCTTGAACATCGAGATGCGGATAAGTTGCATGGTCTAAACTCTGTGCCTCCTTAAATCATGTTGGTGTGTCAGAAGAATATTTAATGCGTATTAATTAATTGGCTACAAAGCTGAGTATATACTGTGCTATAGTAACAGGCACTTTCTTTCCCTGAACAATTTGAAACTTGGAGAAAGTAACTGCTGCAATTCCACCTACTTCAAACGTGTTTTGAACGGAATTTGCATAAGAAGGAGAAAGAGGATGCAATGCAGGGGCTCTGTGTATTGTCAGGCAGACAGTAGAGAGCGCTCTATCAACACTACTGGGAACTGGCTCTGCTACAGTGAATTCGCCATCTGGAAAACAGACAGACTCATGGGACATATGGTTTGGGATCAATGCAAACAACAAAAAGGAAATATATCCTGGCCTTTATGACAGATTTTAAAAAATTGACGTTTTGTTTAACTTATTCATCATCAGCTGTTTATCTTAAGTTGTTGATTTTGCAAAAAAAAATCTATCCATGGCAAACAAATTGAATAATTTTCCAGGTCAAATTAAGCACGTGGATTCTAGCAATCAAACAGAACTTTGTTTAGAGGAAATTGTTGATGGAAAATAATTGTCCAGTAGCAGAGCAATTGAATCATTCAGTTCAAGCTTCTATGCTTATGGTTAGAGGTAAAGAATGTGATTTATGGACAGCACTCTCACACCACTTATGGAGATACAAGGGATGGAAATCACGGACTGTGAGTTCTCTACATAATCTGGTTAAAAAACTCAGCAATCTTTAGCGATCTAAGTTTTCAGGTATTGAAAGTAGATTTCTGGGAACAAAAATAAGAAAATAGAAAATTGAATATATCAAAGTTGGATTAGTGCCAGTTCAACCTGAGGCCAATTGTAATGCAAACATATCTCAGTTTTCAAAATATGCTTACAAAATATTTTCTTAAACATTTTAAAAGGGACATGTTCAAGTATTTTAATTAAAATCAGTGTAGCTTTCCATATTTCAAAAGTACGTTATTAGTTATAAAGTGCTTTGGGACATTGTCTGTTTGGGGCATCGACAGAGTTGCATAGCAAAGGGATCGCTACACTACATCAAACTCAAATGCCACCAATTGTTGAGATGGTATGTTGTAATAGTTCCATTGTAACTCTAAGAGCATACCTTCAATTATTATTCCCATCATACATTCAGTC
Organism: Scyliorhinus canicula; assembly: GCF_902713615.1. Taxonomy (NCBI): domain Eukaryota; kingdom Metazoa; phylum Chordata; class Chondrichthyes; order Carcharhiniformes; family Scyliorhinidae; genus Scyliorhinus; species Scyliorhinus canicula. The sequence continues at coordinate 61,128,501 of NC_052149.1, forward strand.
TACTAATAATTAATAATAATAATCTTTATTGTCACAAGTAGGCTTACATTAACACTGCAATGAAATTACTGTGAAAAGCCCCTCGTTGCCACATTCCAGTGCCTGTTCGGGTACACAGAGGAATAATTCTGAATGTCGAAATTACCTAACAGTATGTCTTTCGGGACTTTTGGGAGGAAACCCACACGGACAAAGGAAGAACGTGCAGACTCCACACAGACAGTGACCCAAGCCAGAAATTGAACGTAGGACCCTGGAACTGTGAAGAAACAGTGCTCTCCATCGTGCTACCATGCTGCTGGGTGTGATATGTATGTATTCATTTTTTTTTCTTTTATTTTTTAAATATAAATTTAGAGTACCCAATTCATTTTTTCCAATTAGGGGGCAATTTAGCGTGTTCAATCCACCTACCTTGCACATCTATGGGTTGTGGGAGCGAAACCCATGCAAACACGGGAAGAATGTGCAAACACCACACGGACAGTGGCCCAGAGCCGGGATCGAACCTGGGACCTCGGCACCGTGAGACTGCAGTGCTACCACTGCACCACCGTGCTGCCCTATATGTATGTATTCATAACATTGTGTTTCATCGAAGGCCTGGTCATCATATTTAAAATTGATGATGTATTATAACCTGTTGAACTAAAATTCTACACTTAAATTCTTCTTGTTGCTTCATTATGGATTTTTGGGAAATATGATAAATGTCTCTCGGAATTTCATGGTGCCTAGGAACAAATTTTATGTAAGTCTTTTCTGTTTCCAGTTTGAAAAGGTGAAGTAACAGCACTTCAATTTGTAACAACAACATCAATAATTTATATAAGTACAATGAAAAGATTATTTATTTTGTAAATTCTATATTGTGATAATAAATACCCACACAAGGAAGATATACATTCTAGATAAATATTCTGAATGCAAACAATGTCCACTCAGTCCCCCATTTCTTTTAGTTTATTATATAATCATCAAAATGCCGATGCTCAAGCTTGTTTTCCCATGAATAATATACATCACCCATACATGCTGGTGCACTTTTCTTCAACCATGATGTGCTATTTATAAAGTTAATTAACAAGGGCCAGAATTCTCCCAATTTGAGACAAAGTCCCATGGCAGGACAGGATTGTGGAGTGTTTCCCCACTGTGGAGGCCGACGGGAAAATACGGCAAATTTTCCAGTGCCGACCCCATTAATTCTGCACCAGGGTGTTTTGCGCTGTATTCCATTGTGGAGCTGACCTGATGGCATGCAGCATAGTGGTTAGCACTGTGGCTTCACAGCGCCAGGCTCCAGGTTCAATTCCCTGCTGGGTCACTGTCTGTGCGGAGTCTGCACGTTCTCCCCGTGTCTGAGTGGGTTTCCTCTGGGTGCTCCGGTTTCCTCCCACAGTCCAAAGACATGCAGGTTAGGTGGATTGGCCAAGCTAAATTGCCCTTAGTGTCCAAAAAGTTTAGGAGGGGTTATTGGGTAAGGGGATAGGGTTGAAGTGAGGGCTTAAGTGGGTCAGGGCAGACTCGATGGGCCAAATGGCCTCCTTCTGCACCGTATGTTCTAGGTAGTCTACAATGCTATCTGGGCATCATATTGAAAAGATGGCCAACATCATTGACCCTATGGATGAAAGAAGGTGGACTTCCTGAAAATCAGGATGGATCTCCGGGAGCACTCTGAGTCCAGAAGATAGACCTCCTGACAAAGAAGATGGATCTCCAGGAACATTCTGAAGCTGGAAGATGGACTCCCTCCTGAACACCAGATCTGGAAGGTCCGTCTCCAGATGCACTCCCAACTCACTGCTGCGGTGCTCCAGGGTCCAGGTTTGCATTGACCTCCATCCTGAATTCTGGTTGCAGCCCCAGGCATTGTTCAGGTTAATCCTGATATATGCACACCATTTTGTTTCAAAGTGTTTCACATCAGCATGTTTTCCTGTCAGCATTGTGGAGAATCTAGCGTGTGGGTTGAGTCTTCCTCTGCACATCATTAACAGGATGTAAATTAGTTACACACCGGACTCCGGTGGGTTTTCCAACTTGCCAAGGTAGGCACCAGTGGAAGATCCTGCTGTAAGTTCACACCAGAGTGAAAATAATTTCTGGGCCTCATATTCTCCCCCCACTCCTGCCATCAAACCCGCCCGTGGGACAATTCCACACAATGTCTCACTAACTCAACCAAGTCCAAATCTGAATACAGCAGCAACATTTGTTCAATACTGTTTGGGAACTGAAACATTGTTATTTTGCATGCAGTCTTGATTTCTTTCTCTCTGGTGTTAGTTCCAAATCTATTGTATACCCATTGATTGCACTTCTTTTAATTTCCTTTTCTTATCCCTATATATATTGTATGCTTTTTCAATTCCTAATGGATCCTGTCATCATTTAGAGCCCATTCTACTTGCTTGTATGTTCCACCTTTCAGGTCTTTAAACTCTTCTCTATTGTTGCATCCATCCCCACCTTCAATGTAAAGTACAATGAGCTCATGGATTTCCTTCCTGCTACGACAGCGATCATCCATAGAACATAGAACAGTACAGCACAGAACAGGCCCTTCGGCCCTCAATGTTGTGCCGAGCCATGATCACCCTACTCAAACCCACGTATCCACCCTATACCCGTAACCCAACAACTCCCCCCCTTAACCTTACTATTAGGACACTACGGGCAATTTAGCATGAACAATCCACCTAACCCGCACATCTTTGGACTGTGGGAGGAAACCGGAGCACCCGGAGGAAACCCACGCACACAGGGGGAGGACGTGCAGACTCCACACAGACAGTGACCCAGCCGGGAATCGAACCTGGGACCCTGGAGCTGTGAAGCATTTATGCTAACCACCATGCTACCCTGCTGCCCTCCATTCTACAGTTTCTGCTGCATCACATTTCCCCCAGGGTTCCCCTATGCCAAGCCTTAAAGATGCATCTCTCTCTTTAGTTTCTCTTCTATCATCCCTCATGCCCTCTCCAAGCTCATCCACTTCGGGTTTTCTCAACCCTATTCCTTCAAAACTGCTGACCATCCACCATCTGTTTCAGGCCATTATGTTAGCTGATATTTCAAATGGTTCTATGTCCCACAGGTAATGTCATCCTCACTCTTTTATGTTGCCCCTCTCCCTCCCCCTCAAAAAACATAGCCTTGACTCCTCTAACCTAAAACATTACCACCATGGCTGGAATTCTCAGGCCATTGGGAGTCTCTGTCCCTGCCGGCAGCACACCCCCGCCTGCGGGTTTCCCGGTAGGGTGGGGTGGCTTCAATGGGAAATCCCATTGACAAACGGCGGGAGTAGATGATCACATCGGCAGCGTACGCTGCGCTGACGAGAAACACGTGGCTGCGGACCAGAGAATCCAGCTCTATCTCCAATCACTTTTTCATCTCCAATGATATTGAATGCTTCTTCCAAGCTGGTGCCCATCTTTCTTGCAACTCCATACTTTTTTTTAAAATTTAGATTACCCAATTATTTTTTCCAATTAAGGGGCAATTTAGTGTGGCCAATCCACCTACTCTGCACATTTTTGGGTTGTGGGGGCGAAACCCACGCAGACACGGGGAGAATGTGCAAACTCCACACAGACAGTGACCCAGGGCCGGGATTCGAACCTGGGACCTCAGCGCCGTGAGGCGGTTGTGCTAACCACTAGGCCACCGTGCTGCCCTGCAACTCCATACTTTAACCCTTCCAATCAGGTTTCTGCTCTTACACAGCATTGAAACAGTCCCAATCAAAGTCACTGATGGCACCCTCTGTACACGTGGTTGCTGTGATCTACCCCTCCTGCAGCCCTCTCTGCAGTTTTGGCATGGTTGACTGCACATCCTTCACCACACCCCACTGTTTTTCAGCTGACCGTGCCTGGTTCCACCTTTTACCTATCCAGGCACTGCACAGAAATCTCTTTCAATGGCTTCTCTTTATGTCCCCACAGTGTTATTTCTGAAAGTTTCCAAAGATCTATCCTTTTTTAAAAACAATTATTCAACATTTTCAATTTTATACATAACAGTAGAACAATAACAGCCCAAAACCATCCCCCAATCCCCCGTGAACAAAAAGGCCCCCAACAAAAAAGCCACCCCTAACTTCTTCCTCTCTCTACTCCCCTTCCCCCTCCCTGTCAATTAACAATGGCCAGCTCTTTAAAGTACAGAATAAACGGCTTTCATCTATGGTAGAACCCCTTATTTTCTCCCCTTATGGTGTATTGACTTTCTTGAGGTAAACAACGCCATAAGATCCCCCAGCCCGGGGAGCACAGTGGTTCAATGGTTCGCATTGCTGCCTCACAGCGCCAAGACGTGGGTTCAATCCCAGCCCAGGGTCACTGTTCATGTGGAGTTTGTACATTCTCCCTGTGACTGCATGGATCTCACCCCCACAACCCAAAGATGTGCAGGGTAGGCGGACTGGCCACACTAAATTGCCCCTTAATTGGAAAAAAAAATAATTGGGTACTTTAAGTTGATAAAAATAAAAGACCCCCCAGCCATACTAAGGCATTGGGTGGAGAAGCTAACCTCCACCCCACCAGCACTCACCTTTGAGCAACCAGCGAGGCGAAGGCCAAAACATCAGCCCCCGCCCAGCCAGCAGCTCCGGCAGGTTAGACCCCCACAAATACAGCTCCCAAAGTACAGGGCTCCAGTTTATTTTGCAGAATCGCCAACATGGTGCTAAAGAAGGAGACCCAGAACCTCCCGAGCTTAGGACATGACCAGAACACGTGCATGTTGTTAGCTGGACCTCTCCCACAACACTCACACTTACCTCCACTCACACAAACAACCTACCCACCCTAGACCTAGTTGAATTAGCATTATGCACTACCTTCAACTGCATTAGCCCCAATATTACACACAAAGATGTAGCATTCACTGCCCGCAGAACCTCGCACCACACCCAATCCTCCAATACCAACCCTACCTCCTCCCACTTGGCCTTAACTCCCTCCAAGATACTACATCCTCTGCCATAATCCTTCCATAAATCCCCCTTTCCATCAATGAGGGACAGCGGTTAGCACGGCTGCTTCACAGCTCCAGGGTCCCAAATTCGATTCCCACTTGGGTCATTGTCTGTGCGGAGTCTGCACATTCTCCCCGTTCTCCCCGAAATTCACTAGACTCTGGGGTGGTCCCGGTGGATTGGAAATTAGCAAACGTGACGCCACTGTTTAAAAAAGGAGGTTGGCAGAAAGCAGGAAATTATAGGCCAGTGAGTTGAACTTCGGTAATAGGGAAGATGCTGGAATCTATCATCAAGGAAGAAATTGCGAGGCATCTGGATAGAAATTGTCCCATTGGGCAGACACAGCATGGGTTCGTAAAAGGCAGGTCATGCCTAACTAATTTAGTGGAATTTTTTGAGGACATTACCAGTGCAGTAGATAACGGGGAGCCGATGGATGTGGTATATCTGGATTTCCAGAAAGCCTTTGACAAGGTGCCACACAAAAGGTTGCTGCATAAGATAAAGATGCATGGCATTAAGGGTAAAGTAGTAGCATGGATAGAGGATTGGTTAATTAATAGAAAGCAAAGAGTTGGGATAAATGGGTGTTTCTCTGGTTGGCAATCAGTAGCTAGTGGTGTCCCTCAGGGATCCGTGTTGGGCCCACAATTGTTCACAATTTACATTGATGATTTGGAGTTGGGGACCAAGGGCAATGTGTCCAAGTTTGCAGATGACACTAAGATGAGTGGTAAAGCGAAAAGTGCAGAGGATACTGGAAGTCTGCAGAGGGATTTGGATAGGTTAAGTGAATGGGCTCGGGTCTGGCAGATGGAATACAATGTCGACAAATGTGAGGTTATCCATTTTGGTAGGAATAACAGCAAACGGGATTATTATTTAAACGATAAAATATTAAAGCATGCCGCTGTTCAGAGAGACTTGGGTGTGCTAGTGCATGAGTCACAGAAGGTTGGTTTACAAGTGCAACAGGTGATTAAGAAGGCAAAATGGAATTTTGTCCTTCATTGCTAGAGGGATGGAGTTTAAGACTAGGGAGGTTATGTTGCAATTGTATAAGGTGTTAGTGCGGCCACACCTGGAGTATTGTGTTCAGTTTTGGTCTCCTTACTTGAGAAAGGACGTACTGGCGCTGGAGGGTGTGCAGAGGAGATTCACTAGGTTAATCCCAGAGCTGAAGGGGTTGGATTATGAGGAGAGGTTGAGTAGACTGGGACTGTACTCGTTGGAATTTAGAAGGATGAGGGGGGATCTTATAGAAACATTTAAAATTATGAAGGGAATAGATAGGATAGATGCGGGCAGGTTGTTTCCACTGGCGGGTGACAGCAGAACTAGGGGGCATAGCCTCAAAATAAGGGGAAGTAGATTTAGAACTGAGTTTAGGAGGAACTTCTTCACCCAAAGGGTTGTGAATCTATGGAATTCCTTGCCCAGTGAAGCAGTTGAGGCTCCTTCATTACATGTTTTTAAGGTAAAGATAGATAGTTTTTTGAAGAATAAAGGGATTAAGGGTTATGGTGTTCGGGATAGAAAATGGAGCTGAGTCCACAAAAGATCAGCCATGATCTAATTGAATGGCGGAGCAGGCTCGAGGGGCCAGATGGCCTACTCCTGCTCCTAGTTCTTATGTTCTTATGTTCTTATGTCTGCGTGGGTTTCCTCTGGGTTCTCTGGTTTCCTCCCACAGTCCAAAGATGTGCAGGTTAGGTGGCTTTGTCATGATAAATTGCCCTTCATGCCCAAAACGGTTAGGTGGGGTTACTGGGTTAGGGTGAAGGCATGGAACACTCTTTCCAAGGGCTGGTGCAGACTCAACGGGCCGAATGGTCTCCTTCTGCACTGTAAATTCTGTAAATTCTGTGAGCACCACAGGGAATGCCGGAAAGATCTTTTTCATGAAATTGCAAACCTGTAGATTCCGAAATGTATCCAATTGCGAAAGCCCAAATTCCTCCGACAACTCCTCCAAGTTCACAAATCTCCCCTCCAAAAACTGATCCTTCATCCTTTCCACCCCCATCTCCTCCCACTCCCATCCCCTACACCTGATGCCTAAACTCGCCAGCTCAAACATATGGTTCACACAAATTGGCGGCAGCTTCAACACCGCTTGCAATTTAAAGTACTGTCGCAATTGTCTCCAATTCGTCCATGTGGAGACCACCACTGGGTTCGCTGAATATTTCCCAGGAGAAAAAGGAAGCGAGGCCATCACCAAAGCTCTCAATCCCATCCCCCTACAGGAACCCAACTCCAGCCGCACCTATACAGCCTCAGGATGCCCACACCACCCCAGCACCGACTCCTCATTTGCCACCCAGTGATAATATATCAAGTTAGGCAACATTTAGCCCCCTGACTATCTGTCCCTCTGAAGGACTGTCTTCTGAATTCTATCTACTTTCCCCACCCAAATGAAAGACAAATCAACCTCTCATCTCCTTCAAAGAATGGTTTCGGCAGAAAAACTGGAACAAAAGCAGAAACCGTGGTAAAACGTTCATTTTCATCAACTGAATTCTGGCCGCCAAGGACAGAGTGAGACTATCACACCTCTGCAAGTCAGCCTTGACCATACTCACCAAGTTCGTCTCGTAAGATTCAATTTAAGAAGCTGGGCCCAATCCTGAGCTATGTGCACCCCAAAATAGCTAAAAATGAGAACCCATTAATGGCAAAACTACCAGATTGATGGGAAAACACTCACTTTTCTCCCAATTCAATTTGGACCCTGGAAAATCCCAAAATACTTCACCAGCACCTCAATAGCATCCATTGCGGGATCGGGTCCATCACATACAAAAGAAGATCATCAGCGTACATGGACACCATGCGTTCGACACACCGACCCCCATCATTATACCTCTCCACTTATCCAAGTCCCTCAGGGCAATGGCCAAAGACTCTATTGCCAACGCAAACAAGAAAGGGGACATAGGGTACCCCTGCCTTGTTCCTCTGTGGGGCTCAAAATCTCCCAAAATCACATTATTTATACGGTCACTAGCCTTAGGTGCCTTACATATCAACCAAGCCCATGACTCAAATTTAGGCCCTATCCCAAACTGTTCCAGCGCCATAAACAAATATCCCATTCTACAATATGAAAAGCTTTCTCGGCATCCAACACCACAATAACCTCCTGTTCCCTCCCTTCCGATGGGGACAACATCACATTTAAAAGCTGCCACACATTAAATGACAAACGTCTACCCTTCACAAACCCCATCTAAACTTCCCCAGTAACCTGAGGGAGACACTCCTCCCAACCTCAGCTCTAGAACCTTGGCCAAGGTCTTAGAATCCGCATTTAATAAGGAAATTGGGCAGCAGTCCACACCTGAATCCCGAACCTGAACAATCTCCCGAGAGGCTGTCTACCACCTCAACTGACCAGCCAAAAGATGACTGCCTTCTTCCCATATTCATACATTACCTTGCCCCGAGCACCGCAACTGGCGCACTGCCTTATCAGTGGATAATAGGCCAAATTGCATCTGCAGCTTCTTCCTATTCGCCGGGAGTTCTGGAGTAGGGTAACTTGGATACATACCATCTATCACCAAGATTTAACCCGCCAACCTTTGGTGTTCCTCCCTTGCCTCTATATCCACCTGTGTCTTATGCGCGATTATCTCCCCTCTCACCATCGCCTTCAGGGCCTCCCACAGTACCGAGCGCAAAAACTCCCCATTTTTAATCTGCCAACAGTCCCACATCCAAACGTCACGCCGGCTACTGAACCGGCCCCGTCTCCAAAATCACATCTACCAGGTGCGGAGTATGATCTCAAATAACTACCGCGGAATATTCCACTTTCTTCACCCCTGGTAGCAGAGACCTCCCCATCATAAAGAAGTCAATCCACGAATACACATTATGCACCGGAGAAAAGAAGGAGAATTCCCTACCCCTGGGGTGCAAAACTGCCATGAATCCGCCCCTCCTTCATAAACGCTGACAGTACCTTTGCTACCCCCGAAGGGGCCAACGGCTTCCGCTTAGACCGATCCAACTTAGCATTCAAAACAAAATTTAAATCTCCCCCAAGATCAACTGGTGCATGTCCATGTCTGGTATGGCAGCCAAAATTGAAATGAATGAAATCAAATTCTCTTCATAAACGCTACATTATCCTAATTGGGAGTGTACACACTCGCCAAAACCACCAACTAACCTTCCAACGTCCCTGTAACTATGACATACCTATTGCTCTGGTTTGCTACCACCTTCCCCATCTGAAACCAATCTCTTGGTATCGCCACCCTCCGGGCCCTGCTGTCAAAGCACGAGTGGAACACCTGACTCACCCAAACCTTACAAAGCCTAATCTGGTTCCTCACTCGCAAGTGGGTCTACTGCAAAAGAAACACATCAGCCCTCAAATACTTCAAATGAGAGAAGATTCTCACATGCTTCACATTCCATGTAACCAATCTAGTCAGGGGTCTCTAACCCCCCCCCCCCTTCCCCTCAAGTCAGCCATTTGCACCACGAGGGATTATCCCCTCCATCTCCCATATTCCTGAAACCAGTGTTCCCCAACATGGCGGCCAGCCCCACCCAATGGATGGGACAAAGAATAACCCCCAGTCACCATAAGCAATCTATCCCTCCTCCCCTCCCCCTCCCCGATCCCAGAAATCCCCTTGCAGCTTCCACTCGAACCAACACCTCGTTCCTCCATCCCCTCCCCCATGATTCACACCTTCTAGGCTCATCAAAACCTGCCTAAACAGATCCAGCAAGCCACATCCCCACCCCCAACCTCCTGTTCACTCGCCAACCTCAGCCTGACCTCAGTGAGGTAGCCCCCTGCCCAAGCCTTCTTATCATAAGTAAACCTCAAAATAAAGAAACCAAAATCCAAACCACCAAACCCACGAGCCAAAATCCCCCACATCCTCTTCAACCCTGAGTCCACCAAACACCCCTTCCCTCAAGCAATCTACTCCCTCAAAACCAAAAATAACAACAGAAAAAACCCCAAGCAAATTTCAGTTAACAACAAGAAACAGCAACTACTCAGCCCAAGACTGTAAGAAACTACAGAGAGTTGTGAATACAGCCCAGTCCATCACGCGAACCCACCTCCCATTCAATGGCTCTGTCTATACTTCCTACTGCCTTGGGAAAACGGGCAGCAGAATCAAATACCCCTCCCACGGGTTATTCTCTCTTCCATCCTCTTCAATTGGGCAGGAGATACAAAAGTTTGAGAACACACACTAACAGATTCATAAACAGCTTCTTCCCCACTGTTACCAGACTCCTGAATGACCCTCCTATGAACTGATTTCTCCTCGCGTCTTCTCGACTGTGGATCATTACACTCCACATGCTTCATCCAATATCTATGACTATGTATTTACATTATGTATTTATTGTATGTCTTATGTTATTCATGTATGGAACAATCTGCCTGGATTGTATGCAGAACAATACATTTCACTGTACCTCAATACATGTGACAATAAATCAAATCCAAATCCAACTCTCAACAAAAAAGGGAAAGGGAAAAGAGAGAGATCAGAAAAACCACACAACAATGTCCCCATACAAACCCATCCCAACCACCAGCAAAGTCCCATTCAAATCACCTCAGTACAGTACAAACCCTTGAGCATTAATGAAAGCCTCAACTTTCTCCGCTGTCCTGAAGAAATGGTCTACGGAATTATGCGTAACTCTAACCCTCGTAGGGGACACCACACCAAAATGCACACCACTCTATTATAAAGTGCTGACTTCCCCATGTTAAAATCCACACGCCTCCTCGCCAATTCTGCCTTCTCCCAGCACCTCCTGATTCTGCTTGGCCCACTTCAGGATCCTCGCCTTCATGCGATAGCTATGAAAACCTACTATCACCACTCATGGTGGCTCATTTGGCCATGGTTTCACCTGGAGTGACAGGTGGGCCCTATCCAGCTCAATGGCGGGAACCTGTTCCTCGTCCCCCAACAACTTTGGTAGCATTGCCGCAGGTACTCAGTCGGCTCGCGCCCTCCGCCCCCTCAGGCAACTCCACGATTCTGAGGTTCTGCTGCCTCGATCTATTCTCCAGGTCCTTAACCTTAGTCCTCAGGTCCTTGTTCCTGTCCTCCACCATCTGCAGCTCGGCATCCAGTGAGGTCAACTGGTCACTGTGTCGTGACAGTGCCTTCAACACGTCACCCTGCTCGCACACTGACTCCGAGGTCTTTCCCAATGCCTCTTTTATCAGAAACAATGCGTGTTCCACCAATGTTTTGAGAGTCTCTCATCTCCCTCCCTTACCTTTCAAAATGCTTTCTGAATTGCCTTTCAAATTTGACCTCCATTACCTCTGTCAGCTTATCCACCGTAATAGGTGCGGCCCCACCCGACAAGCTTGCCACCGCCACCTTCGATCCCACTGGACTCCGCACTTTGCGCAGCTGCTCAGGATGGCTTCAGCTCGCACTTTTCCTCCCAATATGTCTTATTTTTAAAATTCCTACTCAGGTAGGTTGTAAGTAGGTGGGCGTCATTGGGTCCTGCCAGGTTGTGGCAGGATTCCGACTCCGACGTCTTGCGGGACTTTGGAGAATCTTGAGAGACGCGGAGCCTGTCAGGAGGATTGCTGCACGCCTCTCCCAGCATTCTCAAGCGAGAGCACAATGCAACCGGAGAATTGTGCCCATTGTCTCTGAACTTGGAATCTGTTTGGTCATATTTATTTGAGGTATTCTTTCAGCTATCATTTTCATAGCCTTCATATGTGCCAATTAAGGGCAATTTAGCGTGGCACATCTTTTGGTTGTGGGGGTGAGACCACGCAGACACAGGGAGACTGTGCTAACTCCACACGGACAGTGACCCGCGTCCTCGACACCATGAGGCAGCATTACTAACCACTGCACCACCTTGCCGCCCTCCATGGGTGCCCTCCATGGGTGACCTCCATGGGTGATATTACATGATGTTTTGGAGGATTGTTACAATGTCATATCTGGTGTAATATCCATTGTAGGTGTTAACACAATATTGTCATCTTTACATAGTAAGTCATAACTCCCACAGTGAGAACTCTCTCAGACTGCATTCCATTCTCTGATTGTTTTTCTGCAGCTGGTAAAGAAGCAAAGCCATACTTTGTCTATTATTTCTGTCAGAGTACAGAGCTTAATTTTGCCATTATTTGCGTGTGGCTAGTCTATTTTTAATAAATCAAAGATAGTAGCTGTACACCCTTTGTTTTATAATTTTTAAAGGGTATGAGTATTTCTGAATGTGATTTAAAAGTCATATGTTGTGTCTCTGTTTTTATATCATATTTTAACACCATTTTATTTATAACTATATATCAAAATTTACAACAAGAGAAGTAAAGTTGATTGGAGTGTACAGCTTCTTATAAACTGGAGATGTGAACTAGAGTACCACCACTGGGGATAGGATGTAATCACAATCATAGAATCATAGCATTTACGGTGCAGAAGGAGGCTATTCAGCCCATTGAGTCTGCACTGGTCCTTGGAAAGAGCATCCCGCCCAAGCCCAGACCTCTCCCCTATCCCCATAACCCAGTAACCCCACCTGACCTTTTGGATAACAGGGGCAATCTCAATTAAAATGTGGTCGTAGGAATTAATAATGGGAAAAGATAACATGAACCATATGCTAGTGTAGAATTTTAATATATTGAATGTTGATATTCTGTGGTCATACGCAATAAATCAGACAATATGACCTCTCTTACCTGACTGCTTTGTGTTACTATCATTTTCATAGCCTTCATATGTGCCACAGATGATTTTTTTTTTAACTAAATTTTTTTAAAGCACCCAATTCATTTTGATTCCAATTAAGGGGCAATTTAGCATGGCACAACTTTGGGTTATGGGGATGAGACCCAAGCAGACATAGGGAGAATGTGCAAATATGACCAAACAGATTCAAAGTTCAGAGACAAATGGGCACAATTCTCCGGTGCAATGTGCTCTCGCTTGAGAATGCTGGGAGAAGCTTGCAGTGAAGCACCTGACAGGCTCTGCGCCTCTCGGGATTCTCCAAAGTCCTGCGAGATATCAGAGTCGGAACCCCGCCCCAAATGGGTGCGACCGAATGACATTCACGGAAGTAGGTCATAAACCTACTTTTGACCTACCAGCGTGGGATCCACCGGCCTCCCTTGATTCTTCGGCTTTTTGTGTGTTGCCCCTCCTTTCGCTCTTTGGTTATGTCTCTATATTCTTTTCCTGCTTTTCTTCCCTTAGCTCTCTTTTTGTTTCTCTCTGTGTCCTTTTTTGCCCGGGACCCATTTTTGCTAACCGGCAATCCTTCGGGACCCACACCGGCTGACCTTCGTGACCCATGCCTGCCGGCCGACCCTTGCAACCCACCCTTTTCACATACCTTTAATGTGGCAGCCTGCTTGGTACTCATGATGTCACTTACTTTGTTATTCAATGCTACATTTCTGATAATGACTTCCACTGATGATTTAACATCTCACTGCATCCGTTGAAAAAAATAAAAAGGTTTGTCCTGAAACCCGCCATGTTTAGTCTACAAATACCTTTGAAGTTTTGAGGGTTTAAAACTTTCATTTGCCAGTGCTTCCCTGCATACAACATACATGGGCTGGATTCTCCGCAGCCCCGCGCCGAAATCGCATTTGGAGCGTGGGGTGGAGAATCGACATTTACGCCCGAATTGGGCCCGCTCGCCCATGAATCATGATGCGTGGCTGGGGGGCCATTGCAAGAGTCCCTCGAAGCAATACTCCAGTCGCGACTGGCCGAGTTACCGACTGCGTGGTTCTAACCACGTCTGGCCGTTCGGGACTCACGCGCACCGGCTGCAGACTCAGTGCGGGGCAGGTCGGTGGGACCTTGTTTCTTGGTCCTGGTCTGCGGTCCGAGTCCACCATTACGTTTGGTGCAGCCGCTGGAGGCTGGCGCAGTGCGCATCCGCGGACTCAGAACTGGAAGTTCGGGGGCCCGTATCGGCAGCTGTAGCTGCGAGAATTACTCTGGGTCCTTGCCAGCCCCCTGCAGGTAAGTGAATTGCTCTATTTTCTTTTCAGGAAAGTGTGACCTGCTCTCTGCTGCCGCTCTCCGTGGTAGGACTCCATCGTTTTCTGAAAACACTGACCCTGGACAGCGCGCCGACATCAGGAGGAGGCGATCCACCCCGCTGGGCTCCGGGCCTGCTCACTGCTTGATCCGGCACGCATGCGCGGGATGGTTGACAATCTCAAAAGTCCACCTAGGCCGGCAATTTAACGGGCGGTCGCGGCAGTTGGGTATTCCTCCCACCATCGGGAATGCCGCAACCGAGCTCCATGACCCTCCCGAAACCTGCTCGTGACCCACCCGCGGGTTGCGACCCCGAGTTTGAAAACCCTGATTTAAAGCAGTGTGGCAAAGAATAATTCATCAAGAGCTCCTGACTGCATTTAGGGTGGGGGCTATGGAGAAAATACGGCTCCATTCTCCCTCCCTTCTCCAATCGCCAGCCCTCATTCTCATTGTGTCCTCCATTCATTCATCCTCTCACTTTCCATTTCCCTTCCTATCACACTCTCAGTTCCAAGAATATCTTAGACCTCCTCCATTTTGATCACCCACTATGCCCTATATTCTCACTCCTTTGTTTTCTGTCACTCACTACCACCTCCCCCAGCCATTTGCTCCACTCGTCATAAAATCTTTACAGTGTAAAAGGAGGCCATTCAGCCCATCGAGTCTGCACCGGCTCTTGGAAAGATCACCCTACCCAAGGTCAACAACTCCACCCTATCCCCATAGCCCAGTAACCCCACCCAACACTAAGGGCAATTTTGGACACTAAGGGCAATTTATCATGGCCAATCCACCTAACCTGCACATCTTTGGACTATGGGAGGAAACCGGAGCACCCGGAGGAAACCCACGCACACACGGGGAGGATGTGCAGACTCCGCACAGACAGTGACCCAAGCCGGAATCGAACCTGGGTCCCTGGAGCTGTGAAGCGATTGTGCTAGCCACAATGCTACCGTGCTGCCTTCTCTCTGTATCTCTTTGTCTGTAAAATTTCTGTCTCACAAGTACAATTACCATTGCCCTTTCCTAACTATCAACAACACTAACACAATGAAGGTAATTAGGAAAATGCAACTGTAGATGTTATTAAATTGCAGAAAGACACACCTACCCCTCCATACACCATCCCCTGTTTCTCTTTCATTTTCTAAAGTTTAATGGAAAGAAGACTTGCACAACTTCAGGACATCCTGAAGCTCTTTACAGCCAATTAGTACTTCTAAAGTGTCATCACCATTGTAATGTAGGAATTATAGTCATGTACACAAAAGAAACGCAACAACAGATTTGCAACTAGATTCCTGTCATTTTTATCCCTCTCATATGCAAACGCAGCCTCTCTGTTTATTTTTTCTAAAAACTTGAACTGTATCGCAGTGAAGCGTTTCAAATTTGTCCTTCTTCCAACAAAGAAAAAAATATCCTTTCGTACAAATGACTGAATGGTACTCCAGGGAAATTATGTGCACTGCATATGCTCAGACCGCAGAATCCAAATTCAGCTCACTGAGTCACAGCCCTGGGCAAAACAAAACTAACAGCAAGCTCTGGGATTTGGGAGAGGCTGAGACCTTCAAGTAGAAACTTTTGTAAAGTGTTAAAGAACACAAATGACAGCTCAGTGGTATGTTTTGTGAACTATTCATTTTAAAACTTATGGTTTCATTAACTCTTATTTTGCTATTCATAATTTCCATTATGAGAAGAAAAGAAACATTGAAAAGTTATATTTTCATTACATAGGTTGAGGGAATCCTGGAACCCGAGGAACTGGATTGAGGAATAAAATTGGTATAACACTTGCGAGTACCGACAGGCAGAGAGTTCTGGCCGTGCATGTCCACCGATCACTGAAAGTGGCAATGCATGTGGATAAGATGGTCAAGAAGGCATATGGCATGCTGGCCTTCATTGGTTGGGGCATTGAATGTAAAAATTGGCAAGTCCTTAGTTAGGCCTTATTTGGAATATTGTGTACAATTCTGGTCACCACACTACCAGAAGGATGTGGATGCTTTGGAGAGAGTACAGAAGCAATTTACTAGGTTGTTGTCTGGTATGGAGGGCGTTAGCTTTGAGGAGAGGTTAGATAAACTCGGTCTGTTCTCACTGGAACGATGAAGGTTGAGAGGTGACCTGATAGAAGCAAGTCTACAAGACTATGAGTGGCATGGACAGAGTGGATAGTCAGATGCTCAAGTATTAGGAGACAGAGGTTTAAAGTGCGTGGGGAAAAGTTTAGAACAGAAGTGTGAGGCAATGTTTTTCCACAGAGGATGTAAATTTGTTAAATTTGAAAAAAATAATATTGCCAAACAAATCTAATTGATTTACTAGATAGTGAAGTAACTAAACCTGAGGGCAGAGGTCGGTATTTAGCATTTAATTTTACAGTAAAAATCTAGCATCAGGGCCATATAGCTAATTCTCACTCTATCTAACAATGTTTATTTTAAATTAATTAACTAGTGCTTAAATATCACTCAGCGGGTGCAGTGCTCCAACTGTGAGATGTGGCAGATCTGTGACGCTTCCAGCGTTCCGGTGACTACATCTGCAGCAAGTGTAACCAATGGCATCTCCTCACAGACCACGTGGTTCAGTTGGAGCAGCAATTGGATAAACGTAGGAGCATGCAGGTGGCGGAAAGCATCATAGATAGGAGTTATAGAGATGTGGTCACACCCAAGGTGCAGGCAGAGAGATGGCTGACCAGCAGAAGGGCAGGCAGTCAGTGCAGGAATCCCCTGTGGAAGTCCCCCTCTCGAACAGGTATACCGCTTTGGACACTGTTGGGGTGAATAGCCTATCAGGGAAAAACAGCAGCAACCAGAGCAGTGGCACCACGGCTGGCTCTGATGTTCAGCAGGGAGGGTCAAAGCGCAGAAGAGCAATAGTCATAGGGGACTCTATAGTCAGGGGCACAGATAGGCGCTTCTGTGGGCGTGAAAGAGACTCCAGGATGGTATGTTGCCTCCCTGGTGCCAGGGTCCAGGATATCACAGAATGGGAAGCAGGCATCCTGAAAGGGGAGGGCAAACAGGCAGAGGTCATGATACAAATTGGTACTAACAACATAGGCAGGAAGGGGGATGAGGTCCTGCAGCAGGGGTTCAGGGAGATAACAGTTAACTAAAAGTTAACAGACAGGACCTCCAGGGTTGTAATCTTGGGATTACTCTCTGTGCCATGTGCCAGTGAGGCTAGAAATAGGAAGATAGAGAAGCTAGACATGTGGCTAAACAGCTGGTGTAGGAGGGAGGGTTTCAGTTATCTGGACCACTGGGAGCTCTTCCGGGGCAGGTGTGACCTGTATAAGAAGGACGGGTTGCACCTAAACTGGAGATGCATAAATATCCTGGTCGCGAGGTCACATGGGAGGATTTAAACTAGTATGGCAGGAGGTGGGCAATAGATCATAAGGTGAAAAAATTGAGGGAGAACTAGAGAATAGGGCCAGTATGGCTCTGAGGAAGAGCAGACAGGGAAATGTTGCTGAAAACAGCGGGACTGGTGGCCTGAAATGCATATGTTTTAATGTAAGAAGTATAACAGGTAAGGCAGATGAATTTAGAGCTTGGATTAGTACCTGAACTATGATGTTGTTGCCATTACGGAGACCTGGTTGAGGGAAGGACAGAATTGGCAGCTAAACATTCCAGGATTTAGATGTTTCAGGTGGGATAGAGGAGGATGTAAAAGGGGTGGAGGAGTTGCGCTACTGGTTACGGAGAATATCACAGCTGTACTGCAGGAGGACACCTCAGAGGGCAGCGAGGCTATATGGGTAGAGATCAGGAATAAGAAGGGTGCAGTCACAATGATCGGGGGTTACTACAGGCCACCCAGCAGCCAGCGGGAGATAGAGGAGCAGATAGGTCGGCAGATTTTGGAAAGGAGTAAAAGCAACAGGGTTGCTGTGATGGGAGACTTCAACTTCTCCAATATTGACTGGGACTCACTTAGTGCTAGGGGCTTGGATGGGGCAGAGTTTGTAAGTAGCATCCAGGAGGGCTTCTTAAAACAATATGTAGATAGTCCAACTATGGAAGAGGCTGTACTGGACCTGGTATTGGGGAATGAGCTCGGCCAGGTGGTAGAAGTTTCAGTAGGGGAGCATTTCAGGAACAGTGACCACAATTCAGTAAGTTTTAAAGTGCTGGTGGACAAGGATAAGAGTGGTCCTAAGGTGAATGTGCTAAATTGAGGGAAGGCTAATTATAACAATATTAGACGGGAACTGAAGAACCTAGATTGGGGCAGATGTTTGAGATTAAATCAACATCTGACATGTGGGAGGTTTTCAACTGTCAGTTGAAAGAAATTCAGGACCGGCATGTTCCTGTGAGGAAGAAGGATAAATATGGCAAATTGCGGGAACCTTGGATAACGAGAGATATTGTAGGCCTCATCTAAAAGAAAAAGGAGGTATTTGTCAGGGCTAGAAGGCTGGGAACAGACAAAGCCTGTGTGGAATATAAGTAACGTAGGAAGGAACTTAAGCAAGGAGTCAGGAGGGCTAAAAGGGGTCACAAAAAGTCATTGGCAAATAGGGTTAAGGAAAATCCCAAGGCTTTTTACACCTACATAAAAAGCAAGAGGGTAGCCAGGGAAAGGGTTGGCCCACTGAAAGACAGGGGGCGGGATTCTCCGAGACCCGCGCCGGGCTGGAGAATCGCCACAACTGCGCCACGCCACCCTGACGCAGCGCGCGATTCTCCGAGATGTGGAGAATCGGCGCTGGCGCGTTTGGCACGGTGCCGATCTTGGGCCGCTGTCTGCGGCCGGGCCACTGATTCTCTGGCCTGGATGGGCCAAGCGAAAATGGCAGAGCCCCGCTGGTGCCTTTCACTCCTGGTCGCTGCCGGCGGGAACTCTGCGCGAAGGGTCACGGGGCAGACTGTGGGGCGGGGAAAAGCTCTCCTTCACCGGAGGGGGGGGGGGGGGGGGGGCTTTGATGGGGTCTGGCCTGCGATCGGGGCTCCTCGATCGGCAGACCGGCCTCTCCCCCCCGGGCCTACTTTGTTGCGCTTTCGGCCCCAGAACCCCCACATTATGTTGCATCGGGGCTGGAGCATTCCGTGAGCCTACCGCTCATGCGTCGGTTGGCGCTTCGCCACTGCACATGCGCGGGTTGGTGCCACCCCCAGTCCGCGCCAGGATGTAAGGTTGGAGCGGCGTGAACCACTCCAGCGCAGTGCTGGCCCCCTATGAGGGCCAGAATCCCTGCTGCACGCGTCCGTTTCATGCTGTCATGAAAAGGGTTCGGTGAATCGCACCCAGGGGAGGGAATCTATGTGTGGAGCCAGAGGAAATGGGCGCGGTACTAAATGAATACTTTGCATCAGTATTCACCAAAGAGAAGGAATTGGTGGATGTTGAGTCTGGAGAAGGGTGTGTAGATAGCCTGGGTCACATTGAGATCCAAAAAGACGAGGTGTTGGGCGTCTTGAAAAATATTAAGGTAGATAAGTCCCCAGGGCCTGATGGGATCTACCCAGAATACTGAAGGAGGCTAGAGAGGAAATTGCTGAGGCCTTGACAGAAATCTTTGGATCCTCACTGTCTTCAGGTGATGTCCCGGAGGACTGGAGAATAGCGAATGTTGTTCCTTTGTTTAAGAAGGGTAGCAAGGATAATCCAGGGAACTACAGGCCGGTGAGCCTTACATAAGTGGTAGGGAAATTACTGGAGAGAATTCTTCGAGACAGGATCTACTCCCATTTGGAAGCAAATGGACGTATTAGTGAGAGGTAGCACAGTTTTGTGAAGGGGAGGTCGCGTCTCACTAACTTGATAGAGTTTTTCCAAGAGGTCACAAAGATGATTGATGCAAGTGGGGCAGTGGATGTTGTCCATATGGACCTCAGTAAGGCCTTTGACAAGGTCCCTCATGGCAGACTGGTACAAAAGGTGAAGTCACACGGGATCAGGGGTGAGCTGGCAAGATGGATACAGAACTGGCTAGGTTATTGAAGGCAGAGAGTAGCAATGGAAAGGTGCTTTTCTGATTAGAGGGCTGTGACTAGTGGTGTTCCGCAGGGATCAGTGCTGGGACCTTTGCTGTTCGTAGTATATTTAAATGATTTGGAGGTGCTTAGATTGGTAATCTTTATAATAAATCTAGATATAAGAATCTATGGGGGAAATAGTCGACAGTAAACGCAATAATAATCTTTATTATCACAAGTAGATTTACATCAGCACTGCAAAGATGATGCTGTGAAAAGCCCCTAGTCACCACATTCCAGCACCTGTTCAGGTACACAGAGCGAGAAATCAGAATGCCCAAATTACCTAACAGCAAGTCTTTTGGGACTTCTGGGAGGAAACCAGAGCACCCGGAGGAAACCCACGCAGACACAGGCAGAACATGGAGAACGTGCAGTAAATGTGACACAATTGGAAAGCAGAAAGTAAAGATAGGAGATGTGCATAACCTAAGAGTTTTATATATTATTTTCATTCCCTCCTGGTTCTGCAAAAAGGGAATTAAGATAGAGCATAACCTTCAGATGAAGCAGCATTAGAGACTGGGGATATTTGGACAGGGGAAGGATGATGTAATTTTGTTTTCATTTTGAAGTAATATATCCTTTCCCAACTTCGATGCTTCCATTGTGAATTCCCACGTCCACATTTATAATTGAAAGCACATATTTCAAGGTATCATGCTCCTAACACAGCTAACCTCGCTCCTCCCCCAGCAATCATCCCTGGAAGAGGCTAGAGAAAAATATGAAACAGCTAGGAAAGCAAAAAATATACAGAATAATCTCCAAGCTCCACAGACAATAAATGCTGACCACTGTTAACCCACTTAGCTTCTATACGGTGAGAAAATATATATTACTGATATATTGTGTGGAATTTTGTCTCCCCAGCTGAGAGGGGCATAAAAACGGGTGGCATGATGGGGGGCATTATGCCTGTTGCCGACCCGCTGTTGCTGGTATTTTAGCAGCAACATTGGTATTGTAATTGTAATTGTAATTGGACTAGTAATCCAGAGACCCAGGATAATGACCTGGGGACCCGGGTTCGAATCCCACCACGGCAGGTGATGGAATTTAAACACAACAAAATATCTGGAATTAAAAGTCTAATGATGACCATGGGATTGTCGATTGTTGCAAAACCCAGTTGGTTCACTAATGTCCTTAGGGAAGGAAATCTGCCAGCCTTACCTTGTCTGGCCTACATGTGACTCCAGACCCACATCTGCCCTCTGAAATGGCCGAGCAAGCCACTCAATTGTATTCAACCGCTACGAAAATATAAAAAAGGAATGAAACCGGAAACGACAATGGAAAGCCCAGCCCTGCCGACCCTGCAAAGTCCTCCTTACTAACGTCTGGGGGTTCGTACCAAAATTGGGAGAACTGTCTCACAGACTAATTAAGCAACAGCCTGACACAGTCAAACTCACAAAATCATATCTTACAGAGAATGTCCCAGACACCACTATCACCATTCCTGGGTCTGTCCTGCCGGTGAGACAGGATATACCCAGCAGAGGTTATGGCACAGTGATATACAGTTGGGAGGCAGTTGCCCTGGGAGACCTCAACATCGACTCTGGACCCCATGAAGTTTCATGGCTTCAGGTTAAACATGAAGGCAAGGAAACCGCCTGCTGATTACAACGTACCGCCCACCATCAGCTGATGAACCAGTACTCCTCCATGCTGAACACCACTTGGTGGAGGAATCACTAACGGAGGCAAGGGTGCAGAATATGCTCTGGGTGGGGGACTTCAATGCCCATCACCAAGAGTGGATCGATCGCAGCACCACAGTCCGAGCTGGTTAAAGGACATAGCTACTAGACTGGGACTGTAGCAGGTGGTGAGGGAAGAGGGAAAAGCATACTTGACCTCATCCTCACTTGCGTACTGCAGATGCATTTGCCCATAACGGTATTGGTAGAAGTGACCACCGCACAGTTCTTGTGGGGACAAAGTCCCGTATTCATTGAGGATACCCTCAATTGTGCTGTGTGACACTATCAACGTGCTAAATGGGATAGACTTCGAACAGATGTAGAAACTCAAGACTGGGCATCCATGAGACGCTGTGGGCCATCAGCAGCAGCAGAATTGTATTCAATCACAATCTGCAACCTCATGGCCCAGCATATCCCCCACTATACCATGGCCATCAAACCAGGGGATCAACCCTGGTTCAATGAAGAGTGCAGGAGAGCATGCCAGGAGCAACATCAGGCATACCGGAAAATGAGGTGTCAACCTGGTGAAGCAACAACACAGGACTACTTGTGTGCCAAACAGCATAAGCAGTAATAGAGAGAGCTAAGCGATTCCACAACAATGCATCAGATCTAAGCTCTGCAGTCCTGGCGCATCCAGTCGTGGATGGTGGTGGACAATTAAACAACTCACTAGAGGAGGCAACTCCACAAATATCCCCATCCTCAATGATGGAGGAGCTCAGCACATCTGTGCAAAAGACAAGGCTGAGGCATTGGCAACAATTTTCAGCCAGAAGTGCCGAGTGGATGATCCATCTCGGTCTCCTCCAGATGTCCCCAGCATCACAGATGTCAGTCTTCAGCCAATACAATTCACTCCACATGATATCAAGGAACAGTTGAAGGAACTGGATACTGCAAAAGCTATGGGCCCTGATAGTACGGCAATAGTACTGAAGACTTGTACTCCAGAACTTGCCGCACCCCCAACTAGGCTGCTACAACACTGGCATCTACCCAGCAATGCGAAAAGTTGCCCAGGTGTGTCCTGTACACAAGAAACAGGACAAATCCAACCCAGCCAATTATCGCCCTATCAGTCTACTCTCCATCATCAGCAAAGTGATGGAAGGAGTCATCAACAGTGCTATCAAGCGGCACTTACTCAGCAATAACCTGCTCAGTTTGGGTTCTACCAGGGTCACTCAGCTCCTGACCTCATTACAGCCTTGGTTCAAACATGGACAAAAGAACTGAATGCCAGAGATGAGTTGAGAGTAAATGCCCTGACATCAAAGCAACTATTGGCTGAATATACCATCAAGGAGCCCTAGCTGAACTGGAGTCAATGTGAATCAGGGAGAAAACTCTTCACTGGTTGGAGTCATACTTGGCACAGGAAAATGGTTGCGGGGGTTGGAGATCAATCGTCTGAACTCTGACGAACAGTGGCAGCCATGTGTACCATCTACAAGATGCACTGCAGTAAAGGGGATTAAGACACTAAAAGATTTGTTTCTGAGGGGTCGGTTTGCAGGATTGAAGGAGCTGGGAGTAAAGTATGGGCTGGAGCAGGGGGAAATATTTAGATACATACAGGTTCGAGGCTTTGCCAGAAAGGAGATACAGAGCTTCCCGGTGGAGCCGGCCTCCACATTGCTGGAGGAGGTGCTGACGACAGGGGGACTGGAGAAGGGGGCAGCGTCGGCGGTTTACGGGGCTATTTTAGAAGAGGCGAAGGCACCACTGGAAGGGATCAAAGCAAAGTGGGAGGAAGAGTTGGGAGAGGATATGGAGGAGGGGTTCGGGTGTGAGGTGCTCCGGAGAGTGAATGCCTCCACGACGTTGGGGCTGATACATGTGAAGGTGGTATACAGAGCACACCTCACGAGGGCGAGGATGAGCCGATTCTTTGAAGGAGTAGAAGATGTGTGTGAACATTGGGGGGGGGGGGGGGGGCGCTAATCACGTTCATATGTTCTGGTCCTTTCCAAAGCTAGAGGATTACTGGAAGGAGGTTTTTAGGGTAATTTCTAAAGTGGTGCACCTGAAACTGGACCCGGGCCCCCGGGAGGCCATATTCGGGGTGTTGGATCAGCCAGGGTTGGAAACGGGTGCGGAGGCAGATATCATAGCCTTCGCCTCGTTGATCGCCCAAAGGCGGATCCTATTAGGTTGGAGAATAATCTCGCCATGGCGTGGCGGGGGGACCTGTTGGAATTCTTGACTCTTGAGAAGGTTGAGTTTGAACTGAGGGGAAGGATGGAGGGGTTCTACAATTCATGGGCATTATTCATTATGCACTTTCAAGAACTGGATAACATCAAACATTAGTTGAGGCGTGTGGGTGGGAGGGTTGGGGGGAGGGGGGGCTGTGTGTGTTAATGGTGACTATGGGTGATCCCTAATTCCTTTTTGTCATTTGTTTGTGTGAACATGCAGGCTAATGTTTGGGGTTTGGTGGGAGGATGGGATCGTTGTTATTGATATGGGGATTGAGATATTTGATACTGATTATTGTTTATTGTTGGTGGGTGCAAATTTGGGAGAAAATGTGAAAAAGGAGGAGAATAAAAAATATTTAAAAAAAATGATGCACTGCAGTAACTCACCAAGGTTCCTTAGACAACACCTGCCAAACCCACAACCACTCCCATCTAGAAAGACAAGAGCAGCAGATACCTGGGAACCCCAAGACCTGGAAGTTACTCTCCAAGTCACTCACCACGCTGACTCGGAAATATATCACCGCTCCTTCACTGTCGCTGGGGAAACATCTTGGAACTCCCTGCCTAATAGCACAGTGGGTGTACCTACCCCTCAAGAAGGCAGCTCACTGCCACCTTCTGAAGGGCAATTAGGGATGGGCAATAAATGCTGGCCTAACCAGCAATGTCTACATCCCATAAAAATGATTTAAGAAAAAGTAATGGTCACTTAAGCCACATGGTGAGGCCGCAAGCTGAAATCAAGCACCTTTGTTGTGGGCTAGGGAATACCACCTGTTTGGGCTTTCTGTGCCTAAAAGAGGACCCCCATTTGGTATTTCACCCTCCCCTTTGTTCCCCATCCCATGCCTTGCTGTACCCAGGCTTGGGCCTGGCAGACTTATCTGTGACCAAATCCAGTGATTGTTTTCATTGGGGACTGGATGTAGTCCCAGCAGTAGCCACCACTGCCAGTGACACTGCTGGTACTAGAGAGTTTTGATTAGCATTTGATTTGCGAGAAGCTCTTGGACTGGGGGCTCTCTCCCAGATGGGAGCAGAAGTGTGGCCTTGGGCCAATTAACAGCCTGACACTCATGGCTTGGGTCTTCCTGGCCATACGGGAGATACTGTCTCCGCATAAAATTCCACCCTTTAGTTACAAAATGAATCAATTTGCTACTCATTTCTTGATTAAAGTCAACAGTATTAACTGAAGCTACTTTCCATATACAAATAAATGTGCCAGATGTATAATTGAGGCCGCATCCAATTCAGTTTTTGGCTTCACAAATGAAAACGTATATCTCTTGAAACAAAATATCAGGAACATTCATGACCTTTTAACAAGAAACATTATTCTATCGATATTTTCAAATAGAATCCTGTTATACTGAAAACAAGATACAGAGATTCAAAATATCAGCCCTGCTGATAATATATATAGAGATGGAGGGCTAAGATCAATATATATGAATTTTAAAAACTTAATGTGAGAATCTATTTTCAAATAATGCAGGCAATGTCAGGATTTATTGATTTCAGTTTTGATTTATAGGTCTCTTAAAACTCAGCTTCAGCGCAATTGTCAAAATGTAAGACAGGCTAAGGTAAGTTGAGTCTTCATACCGCTTAATAAACTGCAGTCAGTTTTATGTGTACAACCATCAGAATGCATCTCAATGGCATTTGTAATGGTTACTGTAAACTTACTGGACATTGTGTGCAATTGTGTGTCCTTTGCCCTCAAAGGATAAGTGGTTGAAAGAGATTCATAAGTGAAAATAAAATGATTAAACAAGGGATAATTGTTGTGAGAGATAAAGGAAATAGGATGTAGGTATATTATTCAACTTGAATTGCATAGGAAAACTAATAAGATGAATTCAAAATGTATATGTTGCAAGCAAAACTGTAATTTAGAAATATTTCACTTGTATGGAGTAGTGGATCTGTAGTGTAGAACTCTATAAAAAGGTGCTGGATGAATAATAACTACATACCTGTTCAAAAGAGAACATAAAATTAGAAGAATAGATATAAATGTATTGCAATTATTAGGTTTATAAGATAATTATGTTTTGTAGTTTCTGGTCACGTTTCGGCCACCGCGATGCACCCAGCGCACAGCCGGGGACAAGGGGGAATCCTGTGAGAACCCCAAATCGGGCACCGCGTCGGGCCGACCGCGAGTCACCTGACTCTCTCCACCCTGCGCGATCTGGATCTTGCCCTCGCTGGGCATGATCCAGATAATGAGATTTAAATGAGCCACTTCCACCTGGTGCCCAGGGGCCAACGGTATTAACTGGGCTCCAATTAGCTGGTTTTCACAAACGTGTGTAGGTGATACTGCAGCCTCGAAGAATCTGGGTCGGAAATTATCATGGATAGTCATGTTGTGTATTAGCTCTCATATTTTAGTTATTAACAGTTCATAGTTTAGTAATATTTATTGGTTTTTTTCCCCACGTTATTGTAATTTAACAAATCTTAACTAGTCACAAATTGGATGTTCTCTCGTGCACTGACTCAATCATTGCAACGCACTAGAACATAACATAACATAACAGGGTCACAGATTCGATTCCCACTTGGGTCACTGTCTGTGCGGAGTCTGCACGTTCTTCCCCTGTCTGCCAAGCAGGCGGCGGAGTGTGGCGACTGGGGATTTTCACAGTATCTTCATTGCAGTGTTAATGTAAGCCTACTTGTGACAATAATAAAAGATTATTACTAAATGTGATAAAATCATACCGCTGGAGTTTCATCATCATTCCTGAAGTGGCACAGTCATCCAGCTTGTCAGCCAGGTGTGTCATCACGCATACTACGGCTATCTTTGCTTATCATGGGATTCCACAGGTTGTCATGAATGAAAATGGTCCATGTTTCAAGTTGTCAGGAATGGAGGGAATTTGCACAGAAGTACGATTTCAAACATACCACACCCAATCCTTTATATCCACAGTCAAATGGAAAATCAGAGAAAGGTGTACAAATTGTGAAACGGTTACTAAAATAATCGATGGACAGCCAGAATGATCCTTGTCTGGCATTGCTCAGTTATCGAGCATCACGGTTGAGTAATGGTTTATCACCGTCTCAGAATAGGAAGAGAAGAACAACATTGCCATATCTTTCGAAACAGCCAACCAGTCGTAAAGTAGCAAATCAACTGAAGTCTCAAATGAAGAAGCAGAAGAAATGTAGAAAAGTCATGTAGAAGATAGGCCCAAAGTCATATATAGTCATCACAGAACAAGGACAAGTACTCAGAAGGAACAGGAGAGCTTTGCTAAAGATTCAGCAAACTGTTACTTCATTGCCAGCAGATGATGTATGTGACAGTTTCTGTCTAACCAAACCAACGCAGCCTGAACAAAACAAAAGTGAGGAATCTGAAGATGCACACAGTAAGGTAATTCCACCAGAAACATCTTCAGAACCACTTAGATTCAGTGCATTAACAAAAGCTTAGAAGGTCTACCAGACAACAAAAGAACCTGGGCAGACTGAAAGAGCCACTGGGAAAATAAAAGTGTGCTGTGAAAGACAGTTTTAAGATTGCAAGTTGCCAGACTGAGACAAGAAATGGATAGGAACAATCCCTTGGGAGCTAAAAATCACTTGGGAGTAATTGTGAGAAACTTGAATTTCGACATAAAGGTCAGTATAAAGTGTAGCTGTGAAGTGCATTTTCTCATTGGGCTAAGAATAGGAGAGTATTCCATTATCTGTTTAAAGTATAAGTTACCTACAAAGATGGCTTTTAGTTAATAGTACTTTCAGTCATTTGTTACAGTATATGTCTTAAAAGTGAAATATTGTCATGTCATTCTTTCATCAGTTAACAGGAAGTTAGAATTTATTTTAAAAAGTTATTGGTCTCTATAGTAATTGCAACGATTCCTGCAGAGACCAATAACGTTTAAAAAGAAATTCTAACTTCTTGTTCTTTTACTGTCCTCTTCATGGTTCACAATATCTCCAGGTTTTGTGTCATCTATTAATTTTGAAAATGTTCCCTGAATCCTCAGGTCTATATCACTAATATATATCAAGAAATGCTGTGATTCCAGTACCTACCCTTGGGGAACCCACCTTCGTCCAGTCTGAAAAACAACCTCTCACACTACACTCTGTTTCCTGTCATTCAATCACTTTCATATCCATGTTGCCGCTGTCCCTTTTCTTCCATGGGCTTTAACATTGTTGACAAGCTTGCTGTGTGGCATTTAATCAAATGTATTTTGGAAGTCATTTGCACCACATGACTGCATTGCCCTCAAGAACCCTTTCTGTTACCTCATCAAAAAAAATTAATCAAATTGATTTACCTTTGACAAATCTGTGATGCCTTTCCTTAATTGATCCACATTTGTCCAATTGCTGGTTAATTTTGTCTCAGATGATCATTTCTGAAAGCTTTCCCACTACCAAGCTTAATCTATTATGGCTTTTAGGTATTGGGCTCAACCTTACCCTATTTTAAACAAGGGTACAACATTTGCCATTCTGCCACCCTTTGCCACGGCCTCTATCGAAGGAGGATTTGAAAATTATGGCTAGTGCCTCTATAATTTCCATAGTAACTTGCTTCAGTATTGTCAGCGATATTAATCTCATTTCGTCCTGGTGTCTTATCAATTGTGAGTACAGTCAGCCTTTTGAAAACTTCCTGTTTATAAATTTTTAGTCCATCCAATGCCTCAACTACCTTGTCTTTCTCTATGACTTTGGAAGCATCTTCCTTGGGAACAACATAGACAAAGTGCTCAAGTACGACCTTAGCCATATTCTCTGTCTCCATGTAATAATCCGCTCTTCGGTCCCTTATCAGCCCCATCCCTTCTATTATAACCTTTTTCAAATTATATAAGTTTGGAAGACTTTTTGATTCTCTTTAATGCTAACTGCTATTCGCTTCTCATACTCTCTCACTGTTTCTCTAATTTTCTTTCAACTTCCTTTATTGAAATTTCTATAACTAGCCTAGTTCATCCAGATATCAAACCAAAGTTGTTAAAGGATGGATCTCCCAATGAAAAAGCTTTGGTTTCTTAATTAGGTTTTACAGCAGGAGCAGTAGCTGAGGAACAAGGTCAGTTAAATTAACGTAACTTTTTAAAAAGTCAAAATTAAAAGTTTTGCATTGCTGAATCACTATTTACCTTATCCCCCCATCTAATCTCATTAATACTAATGTCTTGCATTATGGGCATTGATCTTTCTCAGAGAATTCAAATTAAGAAAAAACCAACATAACCTTTTGGCTATTTCAATTGACAATGTAGTGCAAGTAAAAAGATATGTTTATAGTTCAACATTTTGACAGTAAAATGACAAAAAAAAGTATATATATTTTTCATTCATTTACGGGATGTTGACATCACTGACCAAGCCAGAATTTATTCCCCATCCCTAGTTGCCCTTCAGAGGTGGCGGTGTGCTGCCTTCTTGAACTGCTGTGGTCCATGAGGTGTAGGTACACCTACAGTGCCATGAGGGAGAGAATTCCATGGTTTTGACCCAGCAACAGCAAAGGAATGATGATATATTTCCAAGTTAGCATTGCCCTCCAGACTCATCTTTCATTCTCACTCCACAGTATAAATATTGCCCATTCTCTCTGTCTGTTAGCTTTGACAAAGAGTCATCGGACTCGAAATGTTAGCTCTTTTCTCTCCCTACAGATGCTGCCAGACTTGCTGAGATTTTCCAGCATTGTCCCTTTCGTTACAGTCCTAATTGTGCCTTGTAGATAGTGGACAGGCTTTGACGGGCAGAACGTGAGTTACTCGCCACATGATTCCTAACCTTGCACCTCCTCTGGTGGCTACAGTATTTATATGACTAGTCCAGTTCAGTTTCTGGTCAATGGTAACCCCCAAGATGTTGATAGTGGGGGATTCAGTGATGGTAATGCCATTGAATGTCAAGGGGCGATGGTTAGATCCTCTCTTGTTGGAGATGGTCATTGCCTGGCACTTGTGTGGCGCGAATGTTACTTGCCACATGTCAGCCCAAGCCTAGATATTGTCCAGGCCTTGCTCCATTTGCATATGGACTGCTTCAGTATCTGAGGAGTCGTGAATGGTGCTGAACATTGTGCAATCATCTGCGCACATCCCCACTTCTAACCTTATGATTGAAGGATGGAAATTGATGAAGCAGCTGAAGATGGTTTGCCCTAGGACACGATCCTGAGGAACTCCTGCAGTGATGCCCTAGATTGACCTCCAACAACCACAACTATCTTTCGTTGTATGACTCCAACCAGTGGAGAGATTTCTCCTGATTCCCATTGACTCCAGTTTTGCAGGGCTCCTTGATGCCACACTCAGTCAAATGTTGCCTTGAAGACAAGGGCAGTCACCTCACCTCGCCTCTGGAGTTCAGCCCTTTTGTCGATGTTTGAACCAAGGCTGTAATGAGGTCAGCTGCTGAATGATCCTAGGGGAAATGCAAACTGAGTGTCCTCACATAGGTTATTGCTGAGTAAGTACCTCTTAATAGCATTGTTTTAAAAAATGTTTCCAATTAAGGGGCAATTTAGAGTGGCCAATCCACCTACCATGCACATCTTTGGGCTGTGGGGGTGAGACCCACGCAGACATGGAGAGAATGTGAAAACTTCACACGGACAGTGACCCGGCTCTTAATAGCACCTTTGATGACCCCTTCCATCACTTTGCTGATGATTGAGAGTAGACCGATGGGGTGGTATTTGGCTGGATTGGTTTCTTGTGTACAGGACATAACTAGGCAATTTTTCACATTTCAGTGTAGATGCCAGTGCTGTAACTGTACTGGGCCAGCTTGGCTAGAGCCTGCCAGGGCAAGTTCTGCAGCACAAATCTTCAGGATTATTGCTGGAATATTGGCAAGGCCCATAGCCTTTTCAGTATCCAGTGCCTTCAGCCATTTCTTGATATCATGTGGAGTGATTTGATTTGGCTGAAGACTGATGTCTGTGATGCTGGGGACCTCCGGAGGAGACTAAAATGGATCATCCAGTCAGCACTTCTGGCTGAAGATTTTTGTGAATGTTTTAGCTTTATCTTTTGCACTGATGTGCTGGGCTCCTCCATCATTGAGGATGGGGATATTTGTGGAACGTCCTCCTCCAGAGAGCTGTTTAATTTTCCACCATCTTTCACGACTGGATGTGGCAGGACTGCAGAGCTTAGATCTGATCTTTTGGTTGTCGGGTGGCTTAGCTCTGATTATCATTTGCTGTTTGGCGCGCAAGTAGTCCTGTGTGTAGCTTCACCAGGTTGCCGTCTTATTTGTAAGTATGCCTGGTGTTGCTCCTGTTATGCTCTCCTGCACTACTCATTGCACCCGTGTTGATTCACTGGCTTGGTAGAGTGGGGGATATGCCGGGCCATGATGTTACAGATTGTAGCTGGGTATATTTTGACAGTTTTCATAGTTGGCCCTATATATGATTAGATTTGGGATTGTTGATTATTACTTTGAACTTGGATTTTTAAATAGGAGGTGACTGAATAAGATAGGAAGAAAAGATAGTGAGAGACATGGGACAATATAATGAGCAGGATAAAAAGGACAAAAACAAATATCACAAATGTAATGTAAAGAAAGAGGAAAAATGCTCCCAAAAATATTATAAAGATTTGTTTACTATAAAGATTCACACAGTGCATACCAGTAGTATTAGAATAGGATCTTAGTATTGTATTAGATACATGGAATGAATCTCCCGGAAGCCTGATTTTGCAAATAAAACAATCAAGGCAGTATGTACACAAGAAACTTGGCAATGGACTGAATGGTGAACCACATCCTTTTGCATCATTTAGATGGTTATCACTTGTGGTGATATGGTTCTAAGACTTTAGCACCTGCGTTCAATTCTGATCCAACTGAAGTGTGATTATCAAAGCACTGCATGTCACGAGCTGGGAACAAGAGTGCCTTTTACTAATTTGAGTACAAATCCTGATAATATGATATTGGTTGGAAAATCCACCAAAATAAGACTTAATAAAAAAAAAATTACTGAAACGCACACCTGTTACTCAGCTAAGGACAATGCTTGAGTATAATCTCCCACGTCGGTTTGAGAAAAGAGCTTTTCTATACTACTAGGTAATTACAATATCCCATTCTGTAACAGATTGTTACTGGGCCAGAAATAGCAACCTCCAGAACTAATGAATAAACAACAAATGCTAGCATATCCCCTTTCTGAAATGTTATCATCCTCTCTAGTGACATGAAATATAGGCCTCTCTGTAAACACAAGAAATAAAATGGAATTAGATTCGTTCAATAATTCTTCATTTGAATGACTTCCAGGTTCTCAAAAAACCAAAATTAAAGGATATAAAAAGACTCCAACATGTCTTTGCAATAAATTTTATCAGCATCAAATTCTTTCCATGATATTTTATTGAAGAAGTATTTGTGCCTTGGTTTTGTATTGCCGACTGTATCTCTGGAATTTAACTTGGAGTTTATGATTAATGAAAGTCTTTGCTGTTTGCAGCAGCTCAGTTAAGTTTAACAATTTGTTTTACAATGAGATGAATGAATGTAAAAAATGAAGGATAGTTGGGTGTGTTGTAGTTACACAAATAACTTATGCGCAAAGAAGGTTCATCTTTCTAATTCCTGATATAAGGGTTTTACCTTTTGAGGTTGGATAGATTGGGCCTGTATCCATTGGACTTGACAGAGTCGATGTTGGAAGAATGTTTCCCCTTGTGGAAGAGACCAGTAGTAGGGGACATGGTTTAAAAATTAAAGTCTCTCAATTAAGGAAGAGAGTCCATAGAATCCCTACAGTGCAGAAGGAAACCATTTGGTCCATTGAGTCTGCACCAACCCTCAGAAAGAGCACTCTACCTATCCCCATAACCCTGCGCATTGATCATAACCAATCCACCTAACCTGCCCATCTTTGGATACTAAGGGGTAATTTAGCATGGCCAATCCATCTAACCTGCAGGTTAGGAGGAGAAATGTTTTCTCTCAGAAGGTCGTGAGCCTGTTGAGCCCTCTTCCCAGAGGGAGATAGCAACAGGGTCACAAAATATTTTTAAGGCCGAGGTACATAGATTCTTGTCTAAAATGGGAATCAAAGGTAATCGGGTTAAGCAAGTTCATGGTGATGAGGCCACAATCAAATCAGTCATGATTTTATTGAATGGAGGAGCAGGCTTGAGGAGCCACATAATTTGTAAGTTCTGCAATGTTTTAAGGCATAACATAAATTAACATCATAAACTGTTAATCTGCATTATTTGCACCCAGATTATTCATCTTTCTGAGTACAAATGCAAAGGAAATTTCAGGACATTCTGTTTTTCCCCATTGATCCACTTGTTTGTTTTGGGTTAGTTCCTGTAACTCTCAATCAGTTTTTTAAAAGTAAATTCAGAGTGAGATAGTGGTGAGTGAAAGTAAATGACCTAAATGTTACATATACATTTGAAATGGAATAGTCAAAATATATTTTGTAACAAATTCAAGAGTATAAATTAATCTCACAAATTAAAAATAGAATTTGACTCCAGTAGTATAGTATAGTCTGCAATTTCTCCAACCTCAGGAATAACTTTGACTTCAGAATAGCTATAGACATAGAATCATGAATTTTGATTCAAACAGCAATCTCTCTGAACATGAACAATCAACAATATATGCTCTAACTAGTCTGTTCAGGGAGATTGATTTCTTCTTATTTGGTTGTGAGACTTGGACATCACTGGCTAGGTCAGCATTTATTGCCCAGCCATAATTATCCTTGTAGGGCATTAGTGAACAATCTACAATGGTTTCATGGTCATGATTACACTTTTAATTCCAGATTTTTAGTGAATTCAATCTTCACCATCTGCAGTGGTGGGATTTGAACTTGTGTCTCCAGGGCATTACCCTTGCTTTCTGGATTACTCGTCCAATGACAATACCACTATGCCATCGCCTTCCAGCTTCCTCTTTTGCCTTAATACAAAATGAGATTGATTCTGGGTCACTGTTCTTTCAGTTCCCTTGTAACTCTGCAAGGAACGACGTGGCACCTCGCCATGATATCACAGCTAAGCTCAGTAGTTGGGGAATTACAGTATGACGTTGTTTCACACCATTCCATGGTGTATGAATTCTTCCTTTAATCACATTTTAGAATTTTAAAAATTAGTTATTGTCTTGATCATTCATAGACAACAGGATGGTTGTATTTAAAATAATCCAAAACTTATAAATAGGTCTCTAAGCAGGATACAATGCATCTGGTGCTTTCTTGACTTTCTGCATGGAAACAGAGGAACGTGAGTAGGCCATTCAGCCCCTTGAGTCTGTTCTACCGTTCAATGAGATCATGGCTGATTTGTGGCCTTTGGCCCATATACTTTAATACCTTTGCTTAACAAAAATTTAGCTACCCCAGATTTAAAATTAACAACTGATCTGGCATCAATTGCTGTTTGTGGAAGAGAGTTCCAAACTCCTACCACCCTTTTTGTCTACAAGTGTTTCCTTACGCCTCTCCTGAATGGTCTGGCCCTACATTTTAGACTATGCTCACTAGTTTGAGAATCACGAACCATTAGAAACAGTTTATCTACCCTGTCTTTTCTTGATAATATCTTGAAGACATCAATCAGATCACCGCTTAACCTTCTAAATTCTAACTATATCTCTCATAACTAACCCCTGAAGCCCAGGTATCAATCTTGTAAACCTACATTGCACTCCCTCCGAGGCCAAAATATCCTTCCTCACGTGTGGTGCCCCAGATCTGCTTACAGTACATCAAGTGGGGTCTAACCAGGCTTTTGCAAAGCTGCAGCAGAATTTCTGCTTCCTTATACGCCAGTACTCTAGCTATAAAGTCCAGAGTTCCATTCGCCTTCTTGGTTAATTTCTGCACTTGTTTGTGGCATTTTGAAGATCTAGGCAACTGAGCCCCCAGTCTCTTTGGATGTCCACTGAATTTAGCTTCATATTATCTAGAAGGCATGTGATCTATCCTTTTTTGGTTCAAAATAGATAACCCTACATTTGCTTACATGATGCATGGCAACAACACCATGGATATCTAAAACCAGCCAAATTGTCCCCTCTGTATTTGCAGATCAATTTTCAATCAAGCTGGGAATACCTTATTCTAAAGACATAGACGTAGAATTTACAGTGCAGAAGGAGGCCATTCGGCCCATCAAGTCTGCGCAGACCCTTGGAAAGAGCACCCCACACCTCCACCCTATCCCCGTAACCCAGTAACCCTACCTAACCTTTTTGGACACCCGGGGGCAATTTAGGGTGGCCAATCCACCTAACCTGCACATCTTTGGACTGTGGGAGGAAACTGGAGCACCCGGAGGAAACCCTCGCAGACACGGGGAGAACATACAGACTCCGCACAGACAGTGACCCAAGCCGGGACTCGAACTTGGGACCCTGGAGTTGTGAAGTAACTGTGCTAACCACCGGGCTACCGTGCCGGGAAGTTAAACTTCCCATTCTTAAATTTCTATTAATAAGATTACCCTGCAGTGATCATGAATCCAAGTTGACCCAGGTACCTGAGCTAATGAAAAATCTACTTTGACTGCTGTTCGATTATGCCAAATGAAAAGTTATGTATGCATTTATTTTTGTGCGGGATGTACAGTGCAGCCAGGATTTGGTTTGGCTCTGGTGGCTCCAACATTGAACAATCTACCACTAACTATTCAATCGTATTTGAACGGGTGCAGAGTTATGAGTGCCCACAGAATTGTACCTCAAAGGAGTCAGCATCTTCAGGAGAAGACGCTGAGAGGACAAACTTGGATGAAAAAGAAACCTTTAATAAAAGCATACAGATCCTAAAAATAATTCCAGTGAATTGTGTCTGCCTTCAATTAAGAAAGAGTGGCCAAGAAAAAAACAAAAGCCGTCCTTTACCAAAAAGAAATGTTGATCAGGATTACCACTTTTACTACATTCCACCCCACAGGAATTTGTATTGTGCTTGTGTGGAAGTTCAACCAGGAATGTTATTCCATTTAAGAAGGGGCAAACTGTTTTTATTTCACTTTGCTTGTAATGTTTAACATGAATGGCTGACAAGGCTAAGAAAAAAAATGCATCTTCAATTATTTCCCTACTTGTGCAGTTGCTGATGTATTTTGCACCATTTAACCAATTGGCAGTCATCAATGATATTACACAATAATGTATTTCTCCCAATCAATTACCTTGTGTAACATTGGCCTAATACAATACAGGCATGAAGTGTATCTGAAAAGAACAGCTGTACTGCTGCCATGCAGGGAATATCACACTGTAATCAGTTTAAGCATGATTGCAACTAATCGGAAGTTGAGGTACGACTGAATAACATGGCATTTATCTGGGATAACAGTCTTGTCAAAGGAACCCAAATAGGTTCTATTTTGTAAGGTAGCCTTTTGCAGTGAAGACACAACAATTCTGAAGCTGTATATATTTCCAAGACATTCTGGCCAGTCAAAATTAATGTAATTCAACTAAATGTCATCTGTCAGTTTGTTCTATTATTCTGCACAAAGATCATTCCGAAACAACTTGTAATATATTTAATGAACACATTTCTCTGTCACTTGTAAAGGTAAGTGATAATGTTAGTGAGGAACGCAATATTAGTTCATATCTTTGTTGGATATGAGTTTTAAAGCAGCAGATTTATGACTTGCCAAACATAACCTCCATATTGTGTCAATTATTGAGACTGAAATTATTTCTTTTTTAACAATATTTTATTAAGGTATTTGAAAATTTTTATAACAGTAACAAAAACAATTACATCAACATGGTAAAATAAACATTTCGCCCCCAGCCCAATCTTCACACACCTAAACCATACAACAACAATCCGCCCGCCCCCGCCTTGGAATACTACTGACATTTTTAATTTTCCCCGCGAAAGTCGACGAACGGCTGTCACCTCCAGGAGAACCCTAACAGTGACCCTCTTCAGGCAAACTTTATTTTCTCGAGACCGAGAAACCCAGCCATGTCACGAACCAAGGTCTCTACACTCGGAGGCTTCGAGTCCTCCACATTAATAAGATCTGTCTCCGGGCTACCAGGGAGGCAAAGGCCAGGACGTCGGCCTCTTTCGCCACCTGAACTCCCGGATCTTCCGACACTCCAAAGATCGCTACCTCCGGACTTGGGGCCATCTGTGTTTTTAGCACCATGGACATTGCCTTAGCAAAACCATGCCAAAACCCTCTAAGGTTTGGGCATGCCCAAAACATGTGGATATGATTTGCTGGGCTTCCCGCGCACCTTGCACACCTCACCTGTCCCCTGAAAAACTTGCTCATCCTAGCCACCGTCATGTGTGCCCGGTGGACTACCTTAAATTGTATCAGGCTAAGCCTGGTGCACGATGAGGAGGTATTAACACTGCTTAGGGCATCCGCCCATAGACCCACCTCTATCTCTCCTCCGAGCTCGTCCTCCCACTTGCCCTCAAGCTCCTCCACCGGAGTTTCCTCCGCCTCAGAAAACTCCTGGTAAATATCCAACACCTTCCCCTCTCCCTATCTGAGCTGGTATGCGAACATTCTGCTTGCCTTTTCCCCATACTCATAGATCACCCCTCTTGCCTTCCTCAACTGTTCCACTGCTTTCCCTGTAGTCAACAGCCCAAACGCCACCTGTAACCTCCGCCGCTCCCTCAGTAGCCCCGCATCCGGGGCCTGTCCACCTGGAGTATCTCCTCCACTAATCTATCCCTCTCAGTCCGTTCCACCTTTTCTCTGTGAGCCCGCATCGAGATTAATTCCCGTCTGACTACTGCATTCAAAGCTTCCCAGGCCATCACTGCAGAGACCTCCCTCGTATCATTTGTTTTCAGGTAGTTCTGGATGGACTTGTTAACCCGCCCACAGACCGCCTCATCCGCTAGCAACCCCACAACCAATCTCCACAGTGGGCATTGCCCTTTCTCCACACTAACCCGTAGATCCACCCAGTGTGGGGCATGATCCGACACTGCAATTGCCGAGTACTCAGTATCCACCGCCTTCGGTATTAGCACCCTGCTCAGAACAAAACAGTTGATGCGAGAGTATACCTTGTGGACATGTGAAAAAAAGGAAAACTCCTTCGTCCTCGACCGTGCAAACCTCCATGGGTCTACTCCCCCCCTCTGTTCCATCAAACCCTTCAATTCCTTTGCCGCAGCTGGCCTCCCCCCTGTCCTGGATTTTGACCGGTCCAGTTCCGGGTCAATGACTGTGCTGAAGTCCCCTCCCGTGATCAGGTTATGTGACTCTAGGTCTGGGATCTTACCTAACACCCGCCTCATAAATTCCACGTCGTCCCAATTCGGAGCATATATGTTCACAAGTACCACTCGCACCCCTCCAGCTTATCATTATGTACATACCCCCCCTTGTCTGACATGATTCTCCCTGCCTTGAATGCCACTCGTTTGCTGATCAAGATCGCTACCCCCCCCTGGTCTTTGCGTCCACCCCTTCCTCAATCTTGTCTGGTCTGTAACCTTTAGGTGTGTCTCTTGTCCGCCTTCAGTTCCCTCAAATGCGCGAACACGCGAGCCCTCTTGACCGACCCATTCAGTCCTCTCACGTTCCATGTGATGAACCTGGATGGGGGGCTTCCAACCTCCCCCCCTGCCGACTAGCCATTACCCTTTTTAGGCCAGCCTTGAGCTCGCGCCCTCCGCTTCCTCGAGTCCCCACTCGGGCAGTCGCCGTTCCCAACCTCCCCTTTGTCCCGGAGTAACAGTTCCTCCCCTGCCAGCAAAGCAGCTCCCGCCTCCCCTCCCTCCACCCCAGCAACAACACTAAAAACCAATCCCCCACGTCAAGCTCCAGCTTAACACCTGTCCACCCCCCACTGCGCTTCCGAGAGTCAGCTGACCTATGCTGACTCGATAGCGCCCGCCCCTGGCATCAAGCAGTCTGTCACCCTATTGTACTCTGCTCTCTCCCCCCCACATGAATAAATATTTTAAAAGTATCACATTCTCCAATAAACAAACAACAGAAACAAAATAGTGAAGAAACAATCACTTTAGAAAAGTAGTCACCCAAAAAGCAGAACTAAATTCAAAGCCCATCCTCCCCTCTAACAAGGTCCCTGCAAGACAGATCAACCTTTAACCATCCACACAGTCCATTATTTCACATAGAGCTACCTAAACTTTTACAATCCAGCACCACAAATCGCTGCCACAGTACTTCTCCAAGGCTTAAGTGTCTTTTAATTTGCTTCCAGCTTCATTTCTTTAATAAAGGTCCGTACTTCGTCTGGTGTTTCAAACTAGAAGTCCCGTTCCTCATGTGTGACCCACAGGCGGGCTGGGTACAGCATCCCGAACTTCATCCCCTTCTTAAAGAGGGTAGTTTTTGCCCTTTGAACCCAGCTCGCCTCTTGGCCAAATCTGCTTCCAGTTCCTGGTAAATGCGCAACTCACAGTTCTCCCACTTGCTGCTCCGTTCTTTCTTGGCCCACCGCAAAACGTGTTCCTTGTCCATGAAACGGTGAAAATGTACCACCATGGCCCTCGGCGGGTCGTTTGCTCAGGGCTTCTTCACGAGTACTCTGTGCACTCTGCCCAATTCCAGGGGCCGAGGGAACGCCCCAGCCACCATCAACTTCTCCAACATGTCCGTCACATAGGCCTCGCATCCGATCCCTCACTGCCTTCAGGGAGGCCAACAATTCTGAGATTCTGCCTCCTGGACCTATTCTCCAGGTCCTCCAGCTTCTCCTGCATTCTTTTCTGGCGGTCATTCATCATCCCCATCTTTCTTTCCAGCACGGTTATATACTCCTCATGCTCGGACAACTTTTGTTCGACCTCCTAGATTGCTCACCCGTGGGTTTCCTAAACCACTTGCTCAATCAAAGCCTTAATCAGGTCCAGCGTGTCCTTCTTCAGTTTGGCGAAGCAATCCTCGAAAAACTTCACCAGCTGCTCCGTCGACAACTGTGCTGTCTCCCGGCAGCCCTTGCCCTCCGCCATGCTGTCCCGTGTTACCAGCTCTGCTTGCGTCTCCCTTATAGGATTTTGTCTTCTCACACGGCAACTTTTGGTCCAATTCTCCATACACCGGAGGGGGATTTCTCCTTACTGTCTCACTCTTCACTGCTTTATCCCATAAAATCCAAAAAGAAAGGGGAAAAAGGTCCAAAAGTCCATTACAGGCAGGAGCTATCAAATGAGCGACCTACCCCTCCATGGCCGCCACCGGAAGAGACTGAAATTACTTCTATACCAAAACTCTGAACTCAGTACAAAGCTCCTTAATGGGAAATAAATGACAGAAGATGGAAAAGCCAATATATGCCGGGTTTATCCAAGATGTGGCTCATGGTCTGTCTGAAGCTTTTAGACCTAGAATTTTAAGCCAAAAAACTAACTGAACAATAAAGCAGTAAATTCCTCTGATAAAATGGTTGGTATAATCCACATAAGTGATAATTCAGTTTTCTCAGATGTATTTACATTTACTGTGTAAAACTGCTGTTTAAAAATTTGGGTTTCTGGGGCCAAACCTTTTGCAAGTCCGACCCACAGTGTATCAATGCATTCTATGTGTCATATCTGGCCTCTAATGATAGGCCCAAAAGCAAATACAGAAAAGGGGTTGTTTAAGAGTTCATAGGAAACCTGGTTAGACGGACAAAATTGGCAGCTCAATATTCATGGATACAGAGTTTTTAGGCAGGACAGAGTGGGAGATAAAAAAGGAGGGGGGAATACCACTAATTGCTAAAGAATCAATTCCAGTTGTGCGAAGAGCTGATATACTAAATGGGTCAAAAAAAGGGGCAGTCACACTACTGGGTCCCAATTTGTGAAAGGGAGATAGAAGAGCAAATGTGTAGGCACATTTCTGCCTGTAAGAGCAAGAGGGCAATAATAGTAGGAGACTTTAACTATCTCAATATCAACCGGGAATCAAACAATATAAGGTGTACTGAGGAAGAAAAATTCATGTCCAAGAAATTTTTTTCCACCAATTAGTAACAAACCCAATGAGAGGAGATATAATTCTAGACTTAGTCTTGAGGAACGAAGAAGGAAAAGTGAGTGAAATGACAGTTGCAGACCTTTCCGGGGATCGTGATCACAATTCAGTTACATTCAGTATTACCATAGAAAAGGACAGAGATGACGCAGGAGTAAAAGTTTTGAACTGGCGGAAGGCAAATTCTGTAGAAATATGAAGGGACTTGGCTGAGGTGGACTGGCCAGCATTGCTGGAGAATAAATATGTGGAAAACAAGCAAGAAGCACTAAAAGGAGAGATCCTAAATGTAAAAAGTAGACAGGTCCCCTCTAAAAATAAGAACGGTACTGCCAAATCTCGACCCCCCCGGTTGTCTAGAGGAAACAAAGGGGACAATCAAACAGAAACAGAAAGTGTATGATAGTCATAAAGAACTAAGCACTGCAGATAGCCTAAACAAGTATAGAAAATGCAGTAACAAAGTCTAAAAGGAAATAAAGAAATCATAGAATCATAGAATTTATAGTGCAGAAGGAGGTCATTCGACACATCAAGTCTGCACCAGCCATTGGAAAGAGCACCATACCCAGGCCCACATCTCCACCCTATCCCCGTAACCCCAACTAACCTTTTTTGGACATTAAGGGCAATTTAGCATGTCCAATCCAGCTAAGCTGCACATCTTTGGACTGTGAGAGGAAACCGGAGCACACGAAGGAAACCCACGCAGACACGGGGAGAACGTGCAGACTCTGCAAACACAGTGACCCAAGCCGGGAATCGAACCAGGGACCCTGAAGCAATGAAGCAACTGTGCTGACCACTGTGCTACCATGCTGCCCATATAATCGAAGAGAGGGTTAGCAAGTAAAGTTAAAGAAAACTCAATGATGTTTTCCCAATATATTTACGGTAAAAGGCTAGTTAAGGAAAAAGTGGGACCTATCAGAGATGAAGAAGGGGACTTGTGGGTGGATTGAGAGGTTGTGGGAAGAGTCTTAAGTGAATATTCTGTCTCCATGTTTATAAAGGAAATAGATGACGCAGATATAGTAGTCCAGGAGAAACACTATGTGATATTGGACAGGATAATCATAGAGAGGATGATTGAAATCCTTGAACGTTGATAAGTCTCCAGGGCCAGATGGATTGTTTCTGAGGCTACTGAAGGAGGTCAGAGAGGAGATAGCAGATGCTCTGAGGATGATTATCCAATCCTCACTTGACACAGGGGAGTTACCGGAGGACTGGAGTAAAGCAAACATGGTACTATTGTTTAAAAAGTGATCGAAGTAAATGTACCGGCCAGTTAGTCTTTCATCAGTGGTGGGGAAATGGGTAGAATCAATCCGGAGGGATAGGATTAACCATCACATAGAAAGGCATGGATTAGTCTGGGAGCTTCAGCATTGATTTGTTAAAGGACGGTCTTGTCTCACAAATATGTTGAATTCTTTGAGGAAATGACAAAAAGGGTGGATGAAGGTAGTGCAATGGATGTGGTGTAAATGGATTTTATCAAGGCATTTGACAAAGTCCTACATGGCAGATTGGTCAAGATAGTAAAAGCCCATGGGTTATAGGGCAATGTGGCAAACTGGGTAAAAGGTTGGCTGAGTAACAGGAAACAAAGGGTAATGGTCGATGGCTGCCCTTGCAATTGGAAAGTTGTTTCAAGCGGTGTTCCATAGGGCTCCGTTGGGACCCTTACTGTTTGTGTTATATATTAACGATTTGGACGTGAACATGGGGAGCATGATTGGAAAATTTGCGGACAATACAAAGATTGGCCGAGTGGTGGACAGTGTGGAGGATAGCTATAACCTTCCAAATGATATAGGTGGATTGGTGGAGTGGGCGATAAAGTGGCAAATGGAATTTAACACAGAAAAATGTGAGGTCATGCATTTAGGGAGGTCAAACACAATACATGGGAAGATACAATAAATGGGAATATAATAAGAGGGGTAGATGAAGTGAGAGATCTTGGCGTACAGGTACCTAAAAGCAGAAGTTCAAATCGACAAGGTTGTTAAGAAAGCATATGGAATGCTCTCCTTCATTGGAAGAGGTATAGAGTAGAAAAGTAAGGATATAATGTTGGAATTATATAAAACACTGGTGAGGCCACAACTGGAATAATGTGTGCAGTTCTGGTCACCACATTATGGGAAGGATGTTATTGCTTTGAAGAGAGTGCAGAAGTGGTTTACAAGAATGTTGCCAGGGCTATAAAATGTAGCTGCGAGGAGAGTTTGGATAGGTTGGGGTTATTTTCCTTGGAACAAAGAAGGTGAGGGGTGACTTAAATCAGGTGCACAAAATTATGAGGGAAAGAAATAAGGTGGACAGAATAAAATTGTTCCCCTTGGTGGAGAATTCTAGAACCAAGGGATGTAGATTCAAGGTAAGTGGCAGAATGTGTACAGGGGACATGAGGAAAAACTTTTTAACGCAGAGGGTAGTGGGAGTCTGGAATTCGCTGCCCGAGTTGGTGTTGGAGGCAGAGACCC
Source organism: Scyliorhinus canicula (assembly GCF_902713615.1). Lineage (NCBI taxonomy): Eukaryota > Metazoa > Chordata > Chondrichthyes > Carcharhiniformes > Scyliorhinidae > Scyliorhinus > Scyliorhinus canicula. The sequence continues at coordinate 61,171,987 of NC_052149.1, forward strand.
TAAGCCTTTTTAAAAAGTACCTGAATATGCACCTTAAGTGCTCTAAGCTACAGGACTATGGATTGGGTGCAGGAAGATGGCATTAGAAAGGGCACCTGGGTGGCCTCAGGCTGGCATGGACAAGATGGGCCGAATGGCCTCCTTTGTTGCTGTACGTTCCACTGATTCTATGAATCCCTACATTGCAGAAGGAGGCCATTTGACCCACCTGCACCAACCCCTCTGAAGGAGCACCCTACCTTAGCCCACATCCCCACCCTCTATCCTTAAACCCACCTAACCTGCACATCCCTGGACATTAAGGGGAAATTTGTATCATGACCAATCCACATAACCTGCACCTCTCGCACTGTGGGAGCAAACTGGAGCACCCAGAGGAAACCCGTGCAGACATGGGAAGAATGTACAAATTCCACACTGGCAGCCAAGGCTGGAATTTGAACCCAGGTCCCAGGTGCTGTGAGGCAGCAGTGCTAATCACTACGCCACTGAGCTGCTGCAGTGCCTGAGCTGAGGTCAGAAATGTTGTAGAACTGTAGAAACGAATTAGTACAGTATCTGCTGGCGAAGATTATTGGAGCTGTTATCCAAAAATATATTTATTCCATCCTGAATTCCATGAAATGCCAAAATTAATGGCCTGGATTTTGTGTTTTGATGATAGTGAAATAGTCTGTCTTTGTAGCTATTACTCTTATGAAACTGACAGCAATCCCTGACATCTGAACATGCACAATTGCTGTCAGTGGTTCTCTGCTCCTCCACAGGTGTCGAGTCTTCACAGATGGAAATCAATTAGGAATCACTGATTTGATATGAAGTTCCACTTTTTACACTATAATTTTATCAGCTGCAGCACAGTTAGGCCTTGTTGAATAAGGTCAACTCGGTTTAGAACAATGCAAATCAAATTAATGCTGAACAACCTCTCTGGCCCTGAGAAATAATTTTATATTTTTTGCAATGTCAAACTTATCCACTCCACGGTTCAATCATTTTTAGATTTTAACAATAACCTATTTGCAAGTTTAAAAAAAAATTAAAGGTTCCTGAAATATTTTGCTTTCTTTTTAAAACATAAATTTAGAGTACCCAATTCTTTTTTTTCCAATTAAGGGGCAATTCAGCGTGGCCAATCCACCTACCCTGCACATCTTTGGGTTGTGGGGGTGAAACCCGCACAGACATGGGTAGAATGTGCAAACTCGGGCAGCACGGTGGCGCAGTGGGTTAGCACTGCAGCCTCACGGCGGCGAGGTCCCAGGTTCGATCCCAGCTCTGGGTCACTGTCTGTGTGGAGTTTGCACATTCTCCCCATGTTTGCGTGGGTTTCGCCCCCACAACCCAAATTTGTGCAGGTTAGGTGGATTGACCACGCTAAATTGCCCCTTAATTGGAAAAAATTAATTGGGTATTCTAAATTTATTTTTAAAAAGATTGTGCAAACTCCAGACGGAAAGTGACCTGGGGCCTGGATCGAACCCGGGACCTCGACGCCGTGAGGCAGCAACGCTAAACACGATGCCACCGTGCCGACTTTCCTGAAATAAATTTAAATGTTTTTAAAGTGTTGAACGTAAAATATGCAATATCCTGGTCTTTATTTTGATTTCTCTCAAATTATAAAAAAATGGCCAAAACCGATCCTGGCCCCTGGTCACTGTACGTGTGGAGATTGCACATTCTCCCCGTGTCTGCGTGAGTCTCACCCCCACAACCCAAAGATATGCAGGGTAGGTGGTTGGCCCCGCTAAATTGCCCCTTAATTGTAAGAAAAGAGTTGGGTGCTCTGAATTAAAAAAAGGAAATCAGTAATTCTTGTAGTGTGAGCATCGCTGAAAAGAACAGCCGTTATTGCCCATCCTTAATTGACCTCGAGCCAGTGTTGGTGAGCTACCTACAACTGAGAGGCCTGCTTTGCCATCTCAGAGTCAAATGCACTGATGTGGGTCTAGAGTCACATGGAGGCCTAGCTGGGTACAGACCAGAGATTTCCTCCCCGGGAGTATATTTTCGTGAACCAGATAGGTTTTTACGACAATCTGATCATTTCATTATTAATGAGACTAGGATTTTATTGCAGATTTATAAATTAATTTATTTTAAATACCACCAGTTTCCCTGCTGGCATTTGAACTCATGTCTCCAAACCATCAGTCCAGGCCACTGGACTATTAGTCCAGTCACATTACCACCGTGCTAACTTCCCCATTCAAGATGTTCGAAGTATTTTCCACTTTCAATCTCTTCGACTCACCCTTTTAACAAGCATGTTCTCTACATTTCCCTGCTAAATTTGACATAATTCCTCACCATCACACGAACCTGCCTCCGATCCATTGACTCCATCTACACCTCCCGCTGCCTGGGGAAAGCGGGCAGCATAATCAAAGATCCCTCCCACCCGGCTTACTCACTCTTCCAACTTCTTCCATTGGGCAGGAGATACAGAAGTCTGAGAACACGCACGAATAGACTCAAAAACAGCTCCTTCCCCGCTGTTATCAGACTCCTAAATGACCCACTTATGGACTGACCTCATTAACACTATACCCTGTATGCTTCATCCGATGCCGGTGCTTATGTAGTTACATTGTATACCTTGTGTTGCCCTATTATGTATTTTCTTTTATTCCATTTTCTTCCCATGTACTTAATGATCTGTTGAGCTGCTCGCAGAAAAATACTTTTCACTGTACCTCTGTACACGTGACAATAAACAAATCCAATCCAATCCAATCCATCTGCCTGCTGCAGAGGCATCTGTCCATGACAGTGTTGGTAGGAGTGACCTCTGCTTATACCTTGTGCAGATGAAGTTCCGTCATGTTGAGGATACCCCACGTTGTGTTATGTGGCACGACCACCACGTTAAATGGAATAAATTTTGTACAGATCTAGCAACTTAAGACTGTCCATCCATGAGGCACTGTGGGCCATCAGCAGCAACAGAATTATACACATTCCGTAACCTCATGGCCTACAATACCCCCCACTTTACCATTACCATCAAGCCAGGGAATCAATCCTGGTTCAAAGAGGAATGCAGGAGGGCATGACAGGAGCAGCATCAAGCATATCGAAGAAATGAGGTGTCAACCGGGCTCTATAGTGGTACAGTTGTTAGCACTGCCGCCTCACAGAGCCAGGGACCAGGGTTCAATTCCGCCCTCGGTGATTGTCTGTGTGGAGTTTGCAGGTTCTCCCTGTGTCTACATGGGTTTCCTCCGGGTGCTCCACTTTCCTCCCACAGTCCAAAAATGCACAGGCTATGTGGATTGTCCATGCTAAATTTGTACCAGTGTCCAAAGTTGTGCAATTTAGGTGGGGTTACGGGAATAGGGTGCTCTGTCAGAGGGTCGGACTTGATGGACCAAATGGTCTTCTGGTGAAGCTACAACACAAGACTACTTGCATGCCAAACAGAAAAAGCAGCGAGGGATAGATGGAGCTAAATGATTTCACTATCAACATATCAGATTTAAGCTCAGACGTCCTGCCTCATCCAGTCATGAATGATGGTGGTCAATTAAACAACTCAATGAAGGAGGAGGCTCCACAAATATCCTCATTCTCAATGACGGAGGAGCACAACACATCAGTGCAAAAGGTAAGGGGCTGGATTCTCCACCGGCAAGATTCTCTGTTGTGCTGGCATCGCACTCAGTCCTGCAGGTTTCCCAGCAGCGAGGGGTGGCCACAATGGGAAATCCCATTGGCAGTTAGTAGGATCGGAGAATCGGACTGCTGGTGAGGGCATGCCGCCCAGGAAAATGTGTTTGGCAGACTGGACAATCCCGCCCAAGGCATTTGCAACTTGGCCTCCTTCCTAAGGTTCCCAGCATCACAGGTGCCAATCTTAATATGGAGTGAATCGAATTGGCAGAAGGCACTGGATACTGCAAAGGCTATGGGCCCTGACAATATTCAAGCATGAGTATTGATGATGCTTTGCTCCAGAACTTGCTGCCAAGCCAAGCTATTCCAGTAAAACTACAACATTGGTGTCCACCTCGCAATGTGGAAAATTGCTTGCAATGTGGAAAATTGCTCAGTTATGTGCTGTACATAAAGAGCAGGACAAATCCAATCCGGCCAATTTCTACTCCATTGGTCCACACTTGATCATCTGTAAAGTGATAAAAAGGGGTCAGCAATGTGTCAGTAAATAGCACTTGCTGAGCAATAACCTGCTCACTGATGATCCCGTTAGGGTCTCTCAGCTACTGACCTCATTACAGTCTTGCTTCAAACATAGACAAAAGAGCTGAATGCCAGTGGTGTGGTGAGAGTGACTGCCATTGAGATCAAGGCAACATTTGACCAAGTAGGACAGCACTGCATGAGCTCCTCAGGGTTGTTATGTACCAAAGAATACATCCCTGCTGGTGGAATGTCACGTGATCTGTAGTGACGTCAGCAGAGTGATTTTGTGCTGGCTTCAGTTCTCCATCTTAATTTGTAAGAGCAACATCTCCTGATAAACCACGCATAGTGTTTGTAAGAAATCCAAGTGTGTGGCACCTCCATAACTTTTCTCTTTGCAGTATATTGAGAATATAACAAGGGGAGTGTCCTAGGTCCAACCATCTTCAGCAGTTTCATCAAAGACCTTCCTTCCCGCATGAGATCAGAAGTGGGAATGTTCGCATAATGTTCAGTACCATTCATGAAAATTCAGATAATGAAGCAGTCCATGTCCAGATACAGCAAAATCTGGAAAATATCCAGGCTTGGGCTGACAAGTGGCAAGTTACATTCACGCCATACAAGTGCCCATATCCAACAAGAGTGAATCTAACTGTTAAAATCTACATAAGGCCTACAAACATGGACCAATCAGGAATGTGATGGAATACTCTCCCCTTGGCCGGATGAGTGCAGATCCAACAACACTCAAGAAGCTCGATACCATCCAGACAAAGCAGGCCTTCTTGATTGCTACCTGTTCTGCAAATATTCACACCCTCTACCACCAACGTACAGTGGTAGCCATATGTACGATCTACAACTTGCAGTGCAGGAACTCACCAAACATTCTTAGGCAGCACCTTCCAAACCCTCAACCACTACCATCTAGAAGAACAAGGGCAGCAGATACATGGGAACATCACCAGCTGGAGGTTCCCCTCCAAGTCATTCACCATCCTGACTTTCCTTCACTGTCACTGGGTTAAACTCCTGGAACTTCCTCCTTAACAGCACAGGGACGCAGCAGTTGAAGAACACAGCTCAACACCACCTTCTCAAGAGCAATTACGAATGGGCAATAAATGCTGGCCTAGCTGGCAATGCCCAGAAAACAAAAGTACGGGCAGCACGGTGGCGCAGTGGTGAGCACTGCAGTCTCACGGCGCCAAGGTTCGATCCCGGCTCTCGGTCACTGTCCGTGTGGAGTTAGCACATTCTCTCTGTGTTTGCGTGGGTTTCGCCCCCACAACCCAAAGATGTGCAGGTAGGTGGATTGGCCACATGCTAAATTGCCCCTTAATTGGGAAAAAATGAATTGGGTACTCTGAATTTATATTAAAAAAATAACAAAAATACATTTACAAAAATGCCCTCAGAAACAATCAACAATGATTTGGCATCAAATGTTCCAGTTTGAAATGAACTTTTCATGCAGTCACCAATGTTTTTCCATTTTTGATGTCAAATGCAATCAAAGGGACAAGGTGCTCAAAGGCATCAAGTGCTTCTAAATGCATCGAGTATGCCCAAAGGCATTGACGGCGCTTGAAGCTATCACATACACTCAGGAATGCGAAACTCCAGGGCCCTCACCACAGAACCCTTAGCCTCAGGGCCCTGCCACAGACCTCGGAGCCTCACAGCCCCAGCACCAAACCCCGAGCCTCAGGGCCCCACCACCGAACCCCGAGCCTCAGGGCCCCACCACCGAACCCTGGCACTCAGTCTCCCAACACAGAACCCTGAGCCTCAGGGCCTCATCACCGATCCCTGGCACTCAGTCTCTGTAGTAATCCACGGGAGGCAGGAGTTCCGTCACCACACCAATATTTATTTACAATAACGATATTACAGGGGCACCTACAAACAGTGCTGCTAGCAGTCTAGTCAACTTAAGGCTGCTCACAAAGCCTACACAGGTGATTATATGGGCCTCCTCAATGAGCTATCATTGAGGGAGCTCATACTCCAATTGGCCAACCAATAAAGCCAATTGGAGTTCATTACAGTCTCCCACCACAGAACCCCGGGTCTTAGGGTCCCACCACAAAACCCTGAGCCTCAGCCTCACACCAACCCAGGCCTTGGGCCCATGCCAGCAAACCCCAGGCCTCAGGGCCCCGACCTCAGCCCCCACTGCTGAGCCCCTGGTCTCAGAGCCTCAGGAGCAAATCTCAAGCCTCAGGCCTCAGGGCCTCAGGAGCAAACCTCAAGCCTCAGGCCTCAGGCCCCTGCCACCAAACCCCAAACCTCAGGCCCCCACCACTGAACTCTAAGCTTTAGACCTCTTCCACTGAACTGTGAGCCTCAGGCCCACTGAGCACTGGGTCTCAGGCCCCTGCCACCAAACCCTGAACCTCAGGCTTCACCATCGAGCCCCAAGCCACAGGCCCACACTGTGAGGCATGGTTGCGTGGTGATTAGCATTGCTGCCTCACAGCGCTAGGGACCCGGGTTCGATTCTGACTTCTCTGTGGAGTTTGTACTTTCTCCCCGTGTCTGCGTAAGTTTCCTCCGGGTGCTTCGGTTTCTTCCCATGGTCCAAAGATGTTTAGGTTAGGTGGATTGGCCATGCTAAATTACCCCTTAGGGTGGAGTTGCAGGGATAGGACGGGGTTATTGTAGTCGTTCAAAGGGCCGGTGCAGTCTCGATGGGCCGAAGGGCCTCCTTTTGCACTGTAAGGATTCTATGATTCTGTGATTCTACCAAGATCTGGGCCATGCCGCTGAACCCGGGTCTACATCTCTCACCGACGAATCTTTCCACCACTCACCTGAAGCAACCTGACTTTCGTAATAGAACATAGAACAGTACAGCACAGAACAGGCCCTTCGGCCCTCGATGTTGTGCCGAGCAATGATCACCCCACAAGCCAACGTATCCATCTTATTCCAGTAACCCAACAACCCCCCCATTAACCTTATTTTTTAGGACACTAAGGGCAATTTAGCATGGCCAATCCACCTAACCCGCACATCTTTGGACTGTGGGAGGAAACCGGAGCACCCGGAGGAAACCCACGCACACACGGGGAGGACGTGCAGACTCCGCACAGACAGTGACCCAGCCGGGAATCGAACCTGGGACCCTGGAGCTGTGAAGCATTTATGCTAACCACCATGCTACCGTGCTGCCCGTAATCTAATATTTAACTTGTTCCTTTTCCCATCACTCGTCCACACTGAAAAACTGAAGCAAGGCTGGCCTCAACGTCACTTCCCATTCCGACTGGCTGAGCAGTCTGAATTTTCCAGTGGAGGGCGTGGGGGGGGGGGGGGGGAAGAGTGGATGTCAGGGGAGGTAGGGTTGGACAGATGCAGAGAGAGAGAGAGACAGACAGACAGCTGGTTGAGAAGAGGATTGAGAGGGGGAGGGAGAAAGTGGGGAGAGAGAGGAGGGGGAACGAGAGAGGGGAGAGAGAGAGGGGAGGGAGAGGGGAGGGGAAGAGCGAGAGAGCAGGAGGAGAAGGCAAGAATCATGAGTAGCAGTGAGAGGAAGAGTGGGGGAGGACAGAGGGAGAAACGAAGTGGGGGAAAGGGAGAGGTTGACTGCTTCAATCAGGCAGGGGGTGGGGAGGTTGCAGTAATGGAGTGATGCATTAGTTATAGGTAATAAAGAAAAGCATAACACAAGCTTGTCAAAGAATATATTGAAACAAAGCCTGTCTTTCCAAAAGTTAGCTCAGTTTCAGGATGATTGAAGCTATGGAAATTCAGAAAATGGATTTTGTTCTCTTGGTTGAAGGGGATTTTTATATTATAAAACACATATGCTTTTTCTTCTAATTACTCTTTCTGTTTGAATTCCCATTCTTTCTCCATCGGTTTTCTTCCCTTTTTATTATTCTCTGAGTTTGGAATTGTTGCCTGTATTGATTATGAACCATGCTGGTATCAAATAATTTGTCTGTCTTTGAGATTTCACATATTCCTCCCTTTGGATGAATAATACCAGTCCAACTTGGCGGTGTTGTGTTGCAGTTAATTTAGCGAGCTACTGTGGCAACGCAAGCTATTGACTTGCCTGTTGTAGTCTGGACCTATGAACAGTGGTGTTGGAGGCTCTAACTTTATTTCCATCACATGACTGACCAGGGGCAGGATTCTCCAACCCCCCGCCGGGACGGAGAATCACCGGGGGGTGGCGTGAATCCCGCCCCCGCCGGCTGCCGAATTTTCCGGCGCCGGAGATTTGGCAGGGCGGGAATCGCGCCACGCCGGTCGGCGGCCGCTGGCATCAGCCCCCCCCCCCCCCCCCCCCCCCGACGATTCTCCGGCCCGCGATGGGCCGAGTGCCCGCCCGTTTTCGTCCTGTCCCGCCGGCATAAATTAGAGTAGGTACTTACCGGCGGGACCTGGTGGCGCAGGTGGCCTCCGGGGTCCTCGGGGGGGGGGGGGGGGGGGGGGAGGGGGGACAGGGGTTCTGGCCCCAGGCGGTGTCCCTACCGTGGCCTGGCCCACAATCGGGACCCACCGATCCGCGGGCGGGCCTGTGCCTGGGGGCACTCTATTCCTTCGCGTCGGCTGCTGTGGTCCTCCGCGATGGCTGACGTGGAAAAGAACCCACCCTGCGCATGTGCTGGGATGACACCAGCACACGCTGGTCCTCCCGCGCATGCGGCAACTTGTGCTGGCCGGCGGAGGTCCTTTGGTGCCGGTTGGCATGATGCCAAGCCCCTTTCCCGCCGGCCGGCGCGGCGCAAACCACTCTGGATTCCGCACCTTTGGGGCAGTCCGATTCCGGAGTGGTTCACACCACTCCTTGGCGCCAGGACCCCTCGGCCCGCCGGGTAGGGGAGAATCCCGCCCCAGGAGTCTGTCTTGCTCTTATGGCTTGCCATTGGTGTGTTGGAAGGATTTGCAGCTTGGCACTCAGCCTGTTGAACCCACCTTCCTTGGTCAGCAGGTCCTGGGCGGATATTAAACCCAGAGCCTCTGGCTCAGAAGTGGGGCACTACCCAATGCATCACAAGACCTCCTAACCTTTAATTATCATGAGTTAAATACAACTGAAGATCATCAAGCCCGTTTTAAGTAAATCTCCATAATCATGACATTCAATTGTTTGAGGATGAGCCCAAAGCTTTTATCTTCATCATCCAACCTGAAATCCATTTCATATGTTGAACAATCTTTGCACGAGGATGTTGCTGTCGCAAATTTTAAATGGACATTTTCATTGAGTCTAGCCTACTTTTAAGTTTTGCACAGTGTTCAGTACCATTCACAACCTAGATATTGCCACAGTCTGTGCCTATGTGCAACAAGACCTCAACGACATTCAGGCTTTCACTGATAAGAACAAGTATCATTTGCACCACACAAGTGCCCAGCAATGATTATCTGCAGCAATCTCTAACTATCAGCCTTTGCCATTCATGGCATTACCATCACTGAATCCCCCCACTGTCAACATCATTGTGGTTACCATTGACCAGAAACTGAACTGGACAACCATATAAATACTGGCTGCAAACGCAGGTCAGAGGTTGATCATTCTGAGGTGAGTAACATGCCTCCTGACTCCCCAAGCCTGTCCACCACCTGCAAGGCACAAGCCTGGGGTGAAATTCTCCGACCCCCAGCAGGGTCGGAGAATCGCCTGGGGCCGCCGAAAATCCTGCCCCCGCCGTGGCAGAGATTCTCCGCCACCCGGGAATTGGCGGGGGCGGGGATTTCGCCACTCTGATCGGCGAGGCCCCTGCACTGATTCTCCGGCCCGCGATGGGCCGAAGTCCCGCCGCTGGGAGGCCTCTCCCGCCGCCGAGGTTTGAACCACCTGTGGTGGCGGCGGGATCGGCGACGCGACTGGCCCCCGGGGTCCTGGGGGGGGGGGGGGCACGGGGTGATCGGACCCCGGGGGGTGCCCCCACGGTGGCCATGCCCACGATTGGGGCCCCCCTATCAGGGGGCGGACCAGTGCCCTGGGGGCACTCTTTCTACGCCATTTACTATGTTGTCAAACCATGTTTTACATCAAAATTAATTTTATTTATTGAGTGGGATGAAACCCCAACATAAGTTCAAAAAGTCTGGCAGCAGCATTATACGTGAGCTAAACAACAGCTCTTAAAATGGAAAAAACATTTATATATCTTCTTATTGCAAATTGTAAAGCAATCAGAAAGGTGCTAAGCTGTCTGGAAGACGGTTACCAGAGGTGATCAACTTAAACAAGTGCAAATGGCCCATCCGATGAACCATTCATAGACATCCAGACATAATCTGCTATTCAGATGGGACCAAGCCGTTAGACTCAATCACTTTGCACATTGGACCCCAGCTGAGAAGAGGACTTCACTAGCTATGTAGTCCAATCACTTTGAACATTGGACCCAGAATGAGGGATCCCCAGTATTTGGTAATTGATCACTTTGTGAATGGAGGTCTTGTGATAAGCAAACTAATCTTTTGTGTTTATAGAAGCTGTTTATCCAGTGTCGGGGAGACAGACCAAAAAGACCATGACCCAGATTTCATCTCCCAAATTGAGTGTGCAGAGATGGGAGAATTCCCACCTGGATTAGCTCCCGGATGTCTGATTTTTGCTCTGTGGTGAGGTTGGATGAGAAGTCAGGGCAGATGACCCGAGAAGAACTGAGAGGGCTATCAGGTGCAGAGATGGGCTGGGTGGAAGACCTGCTTTGGTGATTCGGCTCAGTGTCCAAAGTTTTAAAATAAAGAATAAAACATGGACCATCTCTCACCCCCTCACTTCCGCATGCACTCCCAATGCCTCGTCCATGCCAACACATGCCACTTCACTCCCCCCACTCACCCCCTATGGCCCTTCATGCCTCTGTGCTTCTAAACAGCTCCTGCAGCCCCTCATGGCAAGGTAAGCCCCCACCCACCCCCTTTGGCCCTTTAAAGCCGCTATGAAAACCTATGCCTCTTCAAACACCTCTATGGCCCTTCATGGCATGGTGATAAATGGAGAGAGTTCCATCACACTCCTGACGAGCCTTGGGGATTCAGGAGGTGAGTTACCCACCACAGAATTATAATCCTGTGCCAATTTAGTGCCAACCCAGGCAACCCATCCTCCCACCCACCATCCTTAGCCTTAATTTGCTTTCCACCATGACAGATCTCAGGATCTGTGCAGAGATGAGATAAAATACATTTCTATAAAATAGAGTTCCAATTATCTATTACAAACTTCACTATATTGAAAAAAAACACTCATTCATAAAAAAACATTCATGACATTTGCCTTCTTTCAATTAAAAGCCTTTTAAAATTAACATTTCATTTAAGTGTGCAGTTTCTTAAAACAAGCATTGGAATTTACATCAAATAGTCTATAATTATTTGTTGCTGCCAATCAAGCTGTGATATGGCAGGCACCCTACTGTGATAATGGATAGTTGAGAATTTAGTCATGTAGAAGTAATCCAGCAATGGAAGCCCTTCCCCTTATGTCAACAGGCAGAGTGAAATGGCAAGTGATTTTTTTTTTTAAACAATCCATACATTTTTTTCAAAGATTTTAAGGGCAGGACTTTTAAACATCATGGCAGCATGACAACTGCCTATGGCAGGCCCCTTGTATAAGAACTCTAGACAGGTACTTCTGACAGTTTTGACAAGTCCCTTTGATGGTGAATCTGGCAGTTTTGACAGTTGATTTTGACAGGTCTGTTGACAATTCCAATGAGCTTAACTGTCTATGAGCGTATGCACTCTTTACGCACATTTCTGCCTACTTTTAACAATTCCTAAAGGCACTTTATGTCCCCCAAAGGGCATCTGAACTACCCCAAAGAGAATCTGACCTTCACCAAAGGGCACCTTAACTCCCCCAAAGGTGTCCAGGAACTAGATCCAGAGGGGTACCACACCTCTCCAAAGAAATGCATTTGGTCACCTCTCCAAAGAAATGCATTAGGTATCCAAACAAATCCACAATGTTCAGACCTGTTCTTACCAGGTCTAACCTGCACACTTTGGATTTCACACCCCTATGCTACCACACCCCACTTCAGTAGAAGCAGCTGATGATTTAAATGGTCAGCTGCCTCCATAAAACACACATATGCGATGTGCACCCTGCTCTCACAAAAATGTGCAGTGCCCATGGAGGTGGGTACTTGTAATTTTCAAAGCAGTTCCATTATTTTAGGCATGACGGAGAATCTGTCCATTGTGGCAAAAGTCTGGGTGCATCAGTTTGATCATGCGAGAAAGGAACTCGCTGTCCCTCTCTCTCTCTATCTGGCCTTTCAGTAAGTGTGTGTCTTCACTGTATCTGATCACGCAAACATTATAGGCAATGTCTTCAATGTGAACCAAGCAGCTGCTGATTCCAGAGGAAAAGGCAGAGATCATCCATTAAGTCTTTAAATTGCTGCAATGCAAAATTTGAAAGGAAGCAGCAAACATGCTCTGAAACCATCAACCCATCAATATACAGGACATGTATCTGATTTACTTTTCTTTGTACACTGTTAAACAATTTAACCTACTCTGAATTTGTAACTTACAACACTGTATGCGTGTGAATCTCTTCGATGTGCATGAATGCGAGTTGGAACATTTTTTTTTAGATCGGGTGTTAAGTACAATTTCTTTCAAAACTTACAAGAAAACCTGTCACAGTGTGTCCTGTACAGTCACAGCACTTAAATAGTTAAACACTAATTAAATTGATAAACCTTTAAAAAAACACCTGTTTGGTCAACAGAGAGAGAAAGCCACAACTACGTTAAACATTCGCACCCACGACCACTGGTGCATAGTGCCAGCAGTGTGTACCACCTACAAGATGTATTGTAGCAACTCACCTTACCTTCCAAAATTCCCAACCTCAATCATTTAGAAGGACAAGGGCAGCAGACCCCTCCAAAATCCCTTTCAAGTAACACACCATTCTAACTTGAAACTATATAAAGTTTCCTTCACTGTTTCTGTGTAAATTGCTGGAAGTCCCACCCTAACTGCACTGTCAGAGTACCTACACCACATAGACTGCAGCAGTTCAAGAAGGTGAATCACCTCCACCTTCTCAACGGCAATTAGCAATGGACAATAAACATGGGCCTTGCCAGAAACACTTACATCCCAAGAACAAATTTTAAAAAAAATTCTCTATAGTTTCCATGGTATTTATTATTTTATATACCTGTACATAATCATCTCTCAATCATCTTCTTTCAAGGACAAAGAGCTAAAATTCTGTAGTTTTCTCTAATTATTCAGCACTGTGATGTTCGGGATCAGTTTCATGATTCTTCTCAGAACTGCCTCAAGGGTTGGAATGTCTCCCTTATGTTTATCTTGACAGCCTGTTTCACCACTTACTGGTTAAACTGTTTCTTACTGTGTCATAAACATGATCTAATGTATCTTGCCACCATCATTCTACAGAAAGCTCCTACGTTGTCAGTGGAAGTCCACCGTGTTTCCTACACAAGATTGAAACATATTTTCTTCCCTGCAATCTAGGAGAAAAGGGTAGAAAGAATCTTCATTTATATAGCGTGTCTTCAGGACATCTCAAAGCTCTTCACAGGCAATAAATTACTTCATAAAGTGTGATCACTATTATATAACAAACATATAACAATTCTCACACAGCAAGGCTCCACAAACAGCAATAAGGTAGATGACCAGTGAGTCTGCTTTGTCGATGTTCACTGAGAGAGAAATGTTGGCTAAAATATAAGGAGTACTCTCCTACTCCTTTACAAATCATGTATAGTAACAAGGATATACATTCTCTTCAGCCAGGAGGAATTACCGACGGCAAGATTCACTTGTGGTATTTCAAATCGGGACACACACACCGTGGCTGCTGAGGGGATGGGAGGGGGAATAAACAGTGTCCATCATCACTATAGTGTGTTTTCTGTTGTGCAGCTGGCTGGGGGTGAGGGTCTGCCAGGACTGGGGGAAGGAGAGGGAGGGGTGATGTGGCTAGGAGGTGGGTCATGGGGCCGGGGTGGTTCAGCATGGACAGCCATTGCCGCAGTCTGCAAGGCAGCCATGCAGGTGCACGCATCGCTGACGTCCTACTGTGAAATTAGCGCCACTGGCCATAAGGGTGCTATCCTGCAGGCCACCCCTCTAGGTACCTTCTGGCCCCTGCTGACCCATCAACGAGATGGGTGTGCCCTAGCACAACCAGTGCCATCATCTTGGCTGGGATGAGTGGCTGGCATGCATTAGAATTGCGCAAATTCCGACAGCGTGGTGGCACAGTGGTTAGCATTGCTGACTCACGGCGCCGAGGTCCCAGGTTCGATCCCTGCCTTGGGTCACTGTCCGTGTGAAGTTTGCACATTCTCCCTGTGCTTGCATGGGGTTTGTGTAGGGTAGGTGGATTGACCACGCTAAATTGTCCCTTAATTGGAAAAAATGAATTGGGTAATCTAAATTTTAAAAAAAGAATTGCGCAAATTCTATGTGGTGCTGGTGCTAGCCTGGGATCTGAATCGCTTCTGGACTGGCACTGCTTTCGTCCACTTGTGATTCAGTCCCGGCGTCAGCATTTTAGTCTCTCAAACAGAGAATTCGTCCCACAGTCCGTTCTAGGTGGGAATCGAGGGTCACCCCGCTATCGAATGGCACTCTGTTTTTTGTTTGGCCTCCGGTGGAGAATGCTCCACAGAGGTCTCACTTAGCTGCATGTTCTGCACTGTGGAGCTCTGATGAGCAGATCTCCTCAGGGCAGGAAGATATCGGTCCCCCATTTTTAAATGCTGCCCCAATCACTCGACCCTCACTCGACATGACCCCTGGACTCCCTCAATGTCCTAACTCACCTGATGGGGTTTCTCTGGCCCCCCCCACCCCACCTTGAATGGGCATGGCACTCCTAGACCTGATCCTTGGGGAGGGCAAAATGCCAATGTGGTACCTTGGCAATGTAAGCCTGACACCCTGGCAGTACCCCTGCCAATCTGGGCAGTGCCAGGGTGGCATCTGGGTGGCACTGCCAGGGTATCAGTCTGTCAGTGCCAACATGCCCAGGTGGCACCAGCAGTGCCGGGGTGCCAACCTGACCATTGGCCGACCACCCGAGGGTCACTTGCTCACCTGGGATACCCCCAAGTGCTGTTCCATTTGGTCCCCGTTTGTGGGACCAGTGTTAAATGGCACCCGGCTGGGATCTCCTCAGTGAGGCCGCTAGATGCCAGTGGCTGTTCAATTTGGCGGCAGCATAGTTAAGTGAGAGTTTAAACTCTTCTAACAATGTGAGTCTGGGTCCTGCCCATTGTGGGCAGGATCCAGCTCACCGCGTCTCATGGGCCGGGATTCTCCCTTCCAGGGACTAAGTCCTCACGCCGGCGGGAAAACCGATGGCAACAACTCTGGCGTCAACGGGCCCCCAAGGTGAGGAATTCTCACCTGTCTTGGGGGCTAGTGGGACACCGGAGAACTTGGCGCTGCTTCAGCCGTCGCTGAAGGGACGGCACGAGTTCGCGCATGCGCCGAAGAGCTGAGGTGATCTTGCGCATGCGCAGACCAGCCGGAGTATTTTGGCGCATGCGCGGGGAGTTCTCTTCTCCACGCTTGTCATGGTGGATCCCTACAGGGGTCGGCGCGGACCCTGTAGGGCTCCGCCATGGCCAGCGCGGAAGGAAGAAGTACCCCCACGGAACAGGCCCACCTGCAGATCGGAGGGCCACGATCGTGGACCAGGTCACTGTGGACCAGGTCACTGTGGACCAGGTCACTGTGGCCCCCCCCCCCACCCCTCCCACCCCCCCCCCCCCACCCCCCTCCCCCCCCCACCCCCCCCCCCCCCCCCCCCCCCCCAGTGTCGGATCCCCACGAGGGCCACCCTTGCCGACTTACCTGCCAGGTCCCGCCGGTGTCAGGTGTGAGTGATTCACGCTGGCGGGACTGGCCAAAAACGGACGGCCACTCGGCCCATCGGGGCCCGGAGAATTGCCGGGGGACCGCTGCTAATGGCCACCGACCGGCGTGGCCTGAAACCCGCCCTCGCCCAAAACACGGTGCCGGAGAATACGGCAGCCAGCGTTGGGGCGGCGGGGCGGGATTCGCACTGCCACCCCGGGGAATCTCGGACCAGGCCGGGGGGGGGGTTCGGAGAATCCCGCCTTTGAGGTCATGTTAGATCTTGTGAGGCATAATGACCATTGGGAATTGTGGGAGAGGACTCTCTCGGTATCTACCGGGCACATCCATTCCCGATTCCAGTGGGATGTGGCCTGTAAATCGTGCCCATAATTACAGACATTAATCTAACAATTTAAATTTGGCAAATGAATAGGCACAGTCTCACTGGACAGAAATTGTAGTTGATAGTACAAAGTTAAAGCCTAGGTTACAATCTCAGAGGTATATCAATAACTTTGCAACCATTCACTGCAATATCATGGCAAACATTTTCTGCCCAAAATATGGCTCCTAAGCACAGTTTGTGTCAGTGGTCTAGAAGACTGGAGATCATAAGGTGGCAACTATACCACTTCTGGTCACTTCTGGTACAACCTGTGTGACACAGCGAGATTGTGATGTTAAACAAATGATTTATTGCGCAACCTGTCAATTTGCACCTCTAATGACTTGTTACACCTTCTCTTGAAATACTCCTAGCTGCTCATATGTTCAGCTGTATGAAGAGCACGGCACTATTTGTCGAATTCACCATAGAACTTCCAGGTGAGGTACTTTTGACTTGCTTTTACTGCTGCAGAGTGAATGGAAGTACTGTGTTCAGTGTTATTGGAGGAGATGGAACAGCTTTTGGATACAAAAGGGAGCGATGGTGCACTTTGACACACAAATCAGATGAGTTTGGAGGCTTGAAATAAAAACCGAAAGTGCTGGAAAAGCTTAGGAAGCCTGGCAGCATCTGTGAATAGAAAAGCAGAGTTAACACTTCAAGCCCAATATGGCTCTTCTCGGAACTCAGTTGTCAGGCCTGCTGGGTTTTTCCTGTACTGTCTGTTTTATTTCAGATCTCCACCATCTGCAGTATTTTTCTTTTATTTGAGTTTTGAGGCTTGATAGTGTGGGCATGTGCGTAGTCTCCCTTGGGCTGTTGCATAATGGAGACATCGCAGCATAAAGGGGAAGCTTTATGCAGAGAAGGAGATGGAGGGCTCTCAATAAAAGGCAATATCCACCACCGGTCTTTGGAAAGCACTTCTCCTACCTCAACCAGGAGGAGTGTCTGAGGGCGATGATTTACCAAGAAAGTGCACAAAACAGTGCCATCTCCCCTATCTAAACCTGCAGTCACAGAGAAGCATGAGGATGGTGCTGCTGGTGGCTGTGAAGATCTCCTTTTTACATCAGTGTATCCTTCCAGGCTGGAGCATGTGACATTGCAAACATTGGACAAAGTTTTTGTGCTGCCTGTCTCAACTCAATTGGGCAAATGGCAATCGTACATTGCAGTCTTCATGCCTGTTAATGGACTGTTAATCACATTTCTGGCCCTTGGAGCACAAGCCCAATTGATTGACTTTCATTTCAATGAATTGTGGAACTGTTTAGCCATGTATAAGAACATAAGAACTAGGAGCAGCAGTAGGCAATTCAACGCCTTGAGCCTGCTCCACCATTCAATATGATCATGGCTGATCTCTCGGACTCAACTCCACTTCCCTGCCCATTCTCCATGAACCTTCAATCAATTGATAATTAAAAATCTGTCGACCTCCTCCTTAAATTTACTGAAAGGCCGGCATCCACTGTATTCTGGGTAGTAAATTCCACAGATTCACGACCCTTTGAGAGAAGTAAAATTTCCTCAAGTCTGCCTCTCATACTGTAAACTATGACCTCTCGTTCTAGATTGCACAGGAGGAAGCATCTGCTCTATGTCTACTTTGTCAATACATTTTATCATCATATATACTTCAATTAGATCTCCTCTCATTCTCCTAAACTCGAGAGAGTATAGGCCTAAACTGCTCAATCTCTCTTCAAAAGACAAACCCCTCATCTCTGGAATCAATCTAGTGAACCTCCTCGGAATTTCTTCAAATGCAACTACATTCCTCCTCAAATAAGGGGACCAAAACTGTACGGAGTACTCCAGGTGCAGTCTCACTAATGCCATATACAGTTTCAGTAATACTTCCCTACTTTTATACTCTATTCCTTTAGCTATAAAGCGCAAAATTCCATTTGCCTTCCTTATTACCTGCTGTACCTTCATGCTAGTTTACTGAGATTCATGCACGAGGACACCCAGATTCCTGTGCACTGAAGCACTCTGAGGTTTCTCTCTGTTTAGATAGTAAGTTGCCTTTCCATTTTTCTGACCAAAATGAATAACAACACACTCATCCACATTAAGCTTCATCTGCCAAATTCTGGCCCACTCATCTATATCCATTGTAAATTTCTTATTTCCTCATTGCAACTAACAATCCCCACTATTTTAGTGTCTGAAAATTTGGCTTTGGTACCTTCTAGCCCTACATCCAAGTAATTAATATATGCTGTAAATAGTTGGGACCTGAGGACCGAACCCTGTACCACCCCACTAGTTATATCTGGCCAACCAGAAAAAGACCCATTTATCCTTCTGTCAGTTAGCCCATCTTCTATCCAACCTAATAAATTACTCCTAATCCCATGTGATATTACCTTGTGTATTAATCATTTGTGCGGCACCACATCAAATGCTTTCTGGAAGTCCAGATATATTACATCTACAGGATGTATATTAGCAACTTGGCTTGTTGCATCTTCTATTGGTTCTGTGTTCTAAGGAGTACTATGAAGTGATCTGAGGGACAGTTTTGCAAAGGGAATAATTCAGCACTCCCCACATTTTACATATGCCCATGGATACACTTATTCTGGAGGAGGGCACCAATAAGTAAAGTGATATCTTACTCTGTGAATCACAGAGCATAATTGATCAGGAAGAATGGGGAGAGAATGATAATCGTACAGGTATAACTCCCTGGAGGGAACAAGGACAACTCCTCGACTGAGAAGCCTATAGGACTAAGCTCTCTGGGGCCAGTCTTTAAATGGTCTAAGATTCAAGAGCAAATGCAGGCAATCTCCTCTCATGTATTGCATGTCTTTTTCAGGTGGTGAATACATTGGTAGAGTCCATTCTCCATATCTGCAGCACAATGCAGAAGGAAGGACCTGATATGAGGACAATCCTGTTGACTACAGCAGTCTAGGAGATCAACGCAGCTGGAAGAAATGAGGAAGACGCTCCAAGGAAGCTGTCATTTCTGGAGTGGCAGCGATAACTATTTCCATAAATGGCCTAAAGAGCACACAGGACTTTCAGAGCTTTCATGTTTATTCAGGATTATACGCACCACTCTTAAGCAGAACTTTAGCCCAGTTGGGTTTGTGTTCAGCACTAATGTACGCGCGAGCGGTATTCTTTTTAAGGAAAGTCTCGACGGAAGAGCCATGGTCTGGAAACACTGGTTCATTCAAGCAAATTTCTGTGCAATTCTTCAATAAGAATTACACATTGCAGTCTAACCAGGTAAAACATATACAATACACAAGTTTCATTCAAATATATGAAAGAAATTTTCAACCGGCCAAATGAGAAACCTGAGAAATCAACATATCCTGTAAACCCTCACAACGGGGGCCAAAACTTGTCAAGATATCCAATCAGATAATCATACTTGTGGTTCTAAATATTTGGTTGGGTATGAAAATCTGAATTATGCTGTGCAATAACCAAATTTTTACACAAGTTTGCTGCCAGTTTAAATTATTACAGGATGCATTTAGTCAAAAAGTGCATTGATAGTTGTATGACTTCAAATTAATGCTTCAACCACCGGACTGTTCTATTTCTGTAGTGTTGGACACCAGACCAGGTTCCAACATTTGCTAGGATACCAGACGAGAACCCAATCATTTTTTTAAATTTGTAAAACTGTGAGGAAAGGATACTTCTTCACAAGAGTGCTAACTTTTATGTTAAACACAAATTAATCACTTTAACATCAAATAAATATTTTCACAATTATCAGTCAAACAGGTCTTAAATACAATGAAAAACTTAAACTTACTATCTATACCTGCTATTTACTCCAATTTAGCAACCCAATACAGTTCAAATGCCACTTATGAGTAAAGTTAACAAAACAGATTTACTTGCTTAGCTGTGTAGAGACTTTTTGAGAGAGTTCCTTTCAAGAGCAGATCCATTAAACCTCTGTCTGTCTTGTCAAACTAAATTCCTTTGACAAACTACATACTACAGATAGACCTAACTCCTCCCATTAATTACATGATCTGTTTCCCACGAAGTTCCATGACCTGCTTGGCTAGGATGAAACACATCACTCCCTCCATAAATCATCTACACTCCAGGTAATCTCCAGCCATCAAAACATGATTTCATTAGCCCTTTACCGATAATCAAGTAAGTGGTTAAAATCAATAATTATCGCACTCTTTTATGGCTCCTTAATTACAGATTTAGCAGACACACAGTCTGGGTACATTAATCTAGGTTCTAGAAAATATAATGCATAACAATGTTGACATTCATCACAGTAGACCTTTCAGTTCAGTGAAAAGCCTTAATGGAAATGTAAAGCACTTAAATATTAAAAAATATAAATATATTAGAAAGAGGTGCGTGGTGGTTTTGTTTTAAAAAAAATATTTTTTATTCTCCTTTTTCACATTTTCTTCCAAATGTACGCCCACCAACAATAAACAATAATCAGTAACAAATATGTCAATCCCCATATTAATAACGATCCCATCC
Source organism: Scyliorhinus canicula (assembly GCF_902713615.1). NCBI lineage: Eukaryota > Metazoa > Chordata > Chondrichthyes > Carcharhiniformes > Scyliorhinidae > Scyliorhinus > Scyliorhinus canicula. The sequence goes on from NC_052149.1 coordinate 61,192,874, forward strand.
TCCCACCAAACCCCAAACATTAGCCTGCATGTTCACACAAACAAATGACAAAAAGGAATTAGGGATCACTCATAATCGCCATTAACACAGACAGCTCCTGTAGCCACCTAAGATGGACACTGGGCTACAAAATGGAGAACTGCTAAGGCTGCAGGGAGAAAACAGTCTTAGCAAGGACAAGCAGTTTGCAGAAGGATAATTAGCATTCTGCACGTACAGAAGCCAGTTTGTGGCCAGGTGCAGAATCTCAGCTAAAGGTGTAAATGGCAACAACGATTTACATAGTAATGAGGTGATCCAGATCCAGGCCCACACAATAGAAACATTTAAGTATGAATGGATACTTTTGAGTAGACGCCCAGACGAAACGGCACCATAGTATCCATCACAAAGAACCATAGAGACCGCCCCACCCATCGAGAAGCGACCCTCAGATTGGGGGGTTTGGAAAATATTGATTGGGAGAAGGCCCAATCGATACACGGCAGGTAGAGAACCGCCCCAAAGAGGCACGGACTTTGGGGGACCTATAAAAGTAGACCCCGCACATGGTCCGGTCTGTTGTTTTTGGCTCCGGCTCTCTGCTGTTTTCATCGCTTTGCTGATACATCGCATCCTGACTCCAGTTCCATCACCAGCCGTTGAGCCACCAGCCATCGAACTGTAAGTGTCACCCCAACGATCGCTACGTGATCCAGACTTTGCTAGACCCTGACGATTTTAAGACCCTGAGAGTTGCAGACCAAGAACGGGACGAAGGCCTCGCTCCCTGACCTTGCCTGTTCCTGTCTAGATAAGTATTTTAGTCGTTTAGTTTAGAAGTAACTTAGTCTCTTTAGCGTATGCATGTGTATTTATTATATTTGTTATAATAAATATCAATCGTTTGAACTTACTAATCGGTGTACAGATTTATTACTTTGAACCTGACCTTGATGTACTTGTGAGGTGTCTAAATACGGCACCTGGCGACTCCTGAGCAGAATTACATACACAGAGCTGTAGTAGTGTTAAGCACACGGCCTTTAAACGGAGGCGTGTTAATACACTCCAATAAAACGCGTAATACACTCAAGTAAAACGTGCAACACTCCCCTCCCCCCAACCCTCCCACCCACCCGCCCCAACTAATGTTCAATGTTATCCAGTTCTTGAAAGTGCATAATGAATAATGCCCATGAATTTTAGAACCCCTCCATACTTCCCCTCAGTTCAAACTTAACCTTCTCAAGAGTCAAGAATTCCAACAGGTCCCCTCCGCCATGCCAGGGCACAGGGTGGAGAGGTTGCTCTCCAACCTATCAGGATCCGCCTTCGTGCGATCAACAAGACGAAGGCTACAACATCTGCCTCCGTACCCGTCATCCCCGCGCATGCGGGGGGGGGGGGGGTCACCTACGTCTTGGCCATCGCGGAGGCCTACACGGCCAGCGCGTAGGAAAAGAGTGCCCCCACGGCACAGGCCCGCCCGTGGATCGGTGTGCCCGATCGTGGACCAGGCCACCATGGGGGCACCCCCCTGGGCCAGATCATCCCGCGCCCCCCCTCCAGGACCCCAGAGCCCGCCCACACCGCTAGGCCCTGCCGGTAAGGGATCTAGTCTAATCTAGTTAGGAAGACCCAAACCCCCTGCCTGCCTTCCCCTCTGTAGTAGCATCTTTCTAACTCTGGCCACCTTCCCTCCCCATATGAACAAAGTAATCCTTCCCTCAATCTCTCTGAAAAAAGCCTATGGTAGAAAAATCAGCATGCATTGAAAAATCCACAGAAATCGTGGCAACACGTTCATTTTAACCGCCTGTACCCAACCTGCCAGTGACAGAGGGAGACCATCCCACTTTGCCAGATTAGCTTTCACTCTTCCCAGCGTAGTGGTTTTGTTGATTTCCTTGTTGTCCAGCTGTGGTAAATCATCAAGAATTATCTAATAAAATAATTCAGTCAGGCACTACAATGAAAATCTGTATTAACGCACAAAAGGTTGAATGAGAATCGAGAAAGTGGTGCATTTCTTCAAAATGGCATCTCGACAGCACAGTTTTTTCCAGAAGCAATCATTGTAATAGTGTACAAATGCAACAAAAGTAGAGCAAATGTATATTGACATTTCTGACAATCAAACTTTTGCAAAAAATAATACATTTATTGGTTTTGTAGTGTTTACCCTGGTTATTTAAGCTCGCCAGAAAGATAAAGCATATTGCATCAAATGTCAACAGTGGTGGCATTTAACAATTCTGCACTTTAAATTATTATTCGGTGCATAAGATTGACCTTGGGTCACCAATATGTTTGAATTTATATAGCAGAATTTGCTTGAATTGGATTTTCTGTTCCATTGCCCCAAAATTCCACAAGGGTAAAAACCTTATCAGCTCATCAGTATGTTCTTTGACGATTCATTGTTGCAAGTCTGAAGCAATATGGGAAAATGATGCATGGGAGCTTGGAAATTTGCATTTCAGCATTTAAAAAGCTAAGAATGGCTGAAGATTGCAGCACCAGACTGGGTAGCAGGAGGCAAATGCTAAACTGTTTGCCAGACTGAGTTTACAGTCAAGTATATGCCATGGAAGCCTTCTGTCTGATGTTGTGCCATTTTTAAAGCATGTCTTTAAGTGGAGGACCTGGCAAAGGCATTTGAAGAATGGAGTAGGGAGGCAGAGAAGAAGGGCTAAAGCTTAACTAATCATCCACAGTGGGCAGACAACAATCACCAGGTATGCATAATCAAACACCGAGCAATTGAAAACTACACCAGGCATAGGCACTGAGGACAGTCTCTAAAGAATTGTGGTCACAGGTATAGCTCTAGAGTCCAAAATACTCATTTATAACACGGGAGCCTATTATTCATATCAGTCATGACGAGAACATGTGACCGTTTCATTAGAACAGGCATCAGTCCTCATCTCAGCAACCTGGAAGCAGTTGGTACCCCCAGTGTAGAACACCTCTTTCAATGCCCCCAAGTTTCACCTGGGAGAGAAAAGGGATAGCAGAAGGAAAGGAACATATGCATAATGTCAGGCGAAAGTATAATCTCTAATGTTCATTCATGAGTTGATTGTAATAAAGGAGTATATGTCCTTATTTTGTGTTCAATTACCATACAGGAAAAGGTGCACTTATTTCATGCTGATTCATCGATCAGATGATTAGGACAAAGAACAAGGGTTTGAAGTGTTCAGCTGTGCTCTAGTACCTCCTGTAGCTTTCACTGAGGAGTCTTTGGGTGACAGTCACCCTGATGCTCTCATTCAGGAATATTCATCTCAGACATTTTTGGATTGTAGGATATGCAAGGCAGGAGCAGGGTATTTAAGTGTGTATATTGCAGATGCTCTCCTGGTTGCCAAGACAGAAAATACGCCCTTTAAGGCCCTCATAGTCCTCTCAAACACCACTTAGTTATCAACATGCCCTTCTCTTACTGTTGTCACAACCTTTAGAGAGGGCATTATCCATGCAACAGGGAATTTCCTTGCCACCAAAAAGCCATTTGTCAATGAATAGCTCAGGGAGTGAAGGGTTCCAAAGAGCAAATATATTATGGCAATTTGCTGAAAATTGCAAGTTATAGAGTCATAGGGTTTTACAACACAAAATTAGGTATTTTGGCCCATCGTGTCTGGCATCAAGCATCTACCTATTCTCATCCCTTGTTCGAGCACTTGGTTCATAGCCTTGTCTGCTATGGTATTTCAAGTGCTCATTTAAATACTTCTTAAATGTTGAGGGTTCCCATCTCTACCACCCTTTTGGACAGTGAGCTCCAGATGCCCACCACCCTCTGGGTGAAAATGTTTTTCCACAAATCCCTGCTAAATCTCCTGTCCCTTTTCTCAAATCTATACCTCCGGGTTATTGACCTACTAAGGGGAAAACTTATTTCTTATCGGTCCAATGTCCCTCATAATTCTATACACCACGATCAGGTCCCCCTTCAGCCTTCTCTGTTCTAAGGAAAACAACCCCTTCCTAACATAGCTGAAACACTCCAACCCAGGTGACATCTTGGTGAATCTCTTCTGCACTCTCCACAGTACAATCACACCCTTCCTATAGTGTGGCGACCAGAACTGCACACAATACTCTAGCTGTGGCCTAAAGAGCACCTTATACAGCTCCATCATAACCTCCCTGCTCTTATATTCAATGATGTGGGGATGCTGGCATTGGACTGGGGCGAGCACAGTAAGAAGTCTTCCAACACCAGGTTAAAGTCCAACAGGTTGACCTGTCCAACCTGTTGGACTTTAACCTGGTGTTGTAAGACTTCTTACTTATATTCAATGCCTCAGTTAATAAATGCATGTAACCCATTTGCCTTCATGGATATTTGGACATGCACCAGAAGGTCTCTCTGGTCCTCTGTACTTCCTAGTGTCCTACCGTTCATTATATATTGCTTAAATATGTTATGGATTGTTTCCAAGCTATCACACATTTGTAAAGGCAATGAAGAGTCCACACTGAGTAGGTTGAACAAAAACTTACTTTAGTTTACAATTACTATTCTATACAGCTCCAGTAGTTCCCTCCTGGATCTTCTCTAGTTGGTGCCTTACTGACTGCCTCTATTTATACAAAGCGAACATTGTTAAAAGTCCGTGCCCCCTTATGAGCAGAGCTCATATTCTGCAAGATCCACGGGATAGTTCATCAGCCCCACCCCGTAAGACCCGTGCAGGTTATAATACACACACAGTACTGTATTACAGGAGGGAGATAGCAAACCTAGTGGAGTGGTGTAATGACAACAATCTTTCCCTCAATCTCAGCAAAACTAAAGAGCTGGTCATTGACTTCAGGAAGCAAAGTATTGTACACACCCCTGTCTGCATCAATGGGGCCGAGGTGGAGATGGTTGACAGCTTCAAATTCCTAGGTGTGCACATCACCAATACTCTGTCCTGGTCCACCCGTGTCAACGCGGCCACCAAGAAAGCACAACAGTGCCTATACCTCCTCAGGAAACTAAAGAAATTTGGCATGTTCACATTGAATCTTACCAACTTTTACAGGTGCACCATAGAAAGCATCCTATCTGGCTGCATCATAGCCTGGTCTAGCAATTGCTCAGCCCAAGGCCGCAAGAAACTTCAGAAAGTCGTGAACACTGCCCAGTCCATCACACAAACCCGCCTCCCATCCATTGAATCTATCTATACCTCCCACTGCCTTGGGAAAGCGGGCAACATAATCAAAAACCTCTCCCACCTGATTTACTCACTCTTTCAACTTCTTCCATTGGGCAGGAGATACAAAAGTCTGAGAACATGCACAAACAGATTCAAAACCAGCTTTTCCCCGCTGTTACCAGACTCTTAAACGACACTCTCATGGACTGACCTGATTAATATTACACTCCTGTATGCTTCACCCGATGCCGGAGTCTAGGTATTTACATTGTGTACCTTGTGTTGCCCTATTATGTATTTTCTTTAATGTACTAAATGATCTGTTTGAACTGCACGCAGAAAAATACTTTTCACTGTACCTTGGTACACGTGACAATAAACAAATTCAATCCAGTACTTGTTCCTGTTTAGGAAGTTGAAGGATTTGACTGTAGAGTTTAGAAAATAATGTGGGCGCCGTTTTCTGCAGCCTACCGCAGCATAAGACTCAATCATACCTTGCTGTGATAACTGCATAATCTTTCCAACTCTTCAGAGAACTGTGAGTTATTGGAATATGTGCTGAATGTGCTCCCTAAATTAATTTGTGGATGAACGTTGAGAGTGGTCCTGATTTTCATAGGCAGAAGTATCTGGGTAGAGAGTGTCGTTGGATATAATGCAGTAGCTTGCCCATGTCCTCTATTATACCTTCAGTGAACATACAAACAGATGAATTAGAAGCAGGAGTAGGTTTTCATATGATTTACATAGCCTGTAACTTCTTTCACAATGGTTAATAGTTTGAAGGGTCCATCCTCCTCATAGGGCTATTTCACTGTTCTTTTCTTCATCCACTGCTTTTGCTCCTCCTTTTTTTCTCCATGTTGGAGTGTGACTCCTTTAAGGGGTGATAAATTGCTGCTATGTGAGCTGCCCGGAACTCATGGGAATGAATGGGGATGGTCAATTATAATGGCCATTTTTTACCCAACTTGTCTTTAATTTTGGCGCCCTGCACCAACTGTTGAAGAAGCAGAAACGATGGAAATGGGAAGATTCCCAGAGAAAATCTTTTGACCAAGTGAAACAGGCCCTACAATCATCAACCATACTTGTTCACTTTAACCCAGGCAAACCCATAATAGTCACGAGTGATGCTCCAGGAGGGGGCGCATGCGCTTGGGGTCGGACCTTAGGAATCCATTTTCCACAACGTAGCCAAGAATGGCTAGGCAGGTGGTGCAGAAAACGCATTTCTCCTTATTGCAGGTGAGGTTAATGAGATTGGCAGGATGGAGGAATTTCTAGAGATTAGCGTTGTGAACCCGTTGGGCATGGCTGCAGATGGTGACATTATCTAGGTACGGGAACGTGGCCCGCAGCCCGTACAGGCTAACCGTTCAGTCCATCTCTCGCTGGAAGACCGATACCCCATTGGTGACGCCAAAGGGGACTCTAAGGAAGTTATACAGATGGCCATCTGCTTCGAATGCAGTATATTGGTGGTCCTCCGAGCGGATGGGGAGCTGGTGATAGGCGGACTTCAAGTCAACTGTGGAGAAGACTCGATACTGCGCAATCTGATTGACCATGTTAGATATGCGTGGGAGGGGGTACGCATCGAGCTGCGTGTACCTGTTGATGGTCTGACTGTAGTCAATGACCATCTGGTGTTTCTCCCCAGTCTTAACTACCACCACTTGAGCTCTCAAGGGGCTGTTACTGGCCTCAATGACCCCCATCCCGCAGAAGCCTTTGGACTTCTGACCTGTGCACTGTACTGTCTGCTCCTCATGGCGACGGGCTTACAGTCTGGGGTGAGGTTTGCGAAAAGTGAGGGCGGATCGATCTTCAGGGTTGTGAGGCCACAGACAGTGAGGGATGGCAGGGGTCCGCCGAACTTCAGAGTAAGGCTTTGGAGGTGGCATTGAAAATTGAGGCCTTGTAACAGGGCAACGCAGAGGTGGGGGAGGACGTAGAGTCTGAAATTGCTGTACTCTATGCTCTGCACGGTGAGGGTCGCGACACAGTACCCCCGGATTTGTACGGAATGGGATCCGGAGGCCAGGGAGATTTTCTGGGTGCCGAGGCCAGGGAGATTTTCTGGGTGACGGGGAGGACTGGGAGGGAGCAGTGCCTTTCTGTAGCAGGGTGGATGAAACTCTCTATGCTCCCGGAGTCGAAGAGGCAGGTCGTCTCATGCCCGTTGATCCTTACAGTCGTCGTAGCGGTCACGAGGTTGCGGGGCCGAGACTGATCGAGGGTGATGGAGGCGAGACTGATCGAGGGTGATGGAGGCGAGCTGCGGAAGATGTTGTGAGTGGTTGGGCTGATCGGCGGTGGCAGAGGTATTGGCAGGCCTTGAATGGCCAGGTGAGCAGGGGTCCTGATGCGCGGTCCAAGATGTCTCTGAAGCTGGTGGCGCCCACGGGGCGCACATGGCGGACAACATCCAAGATGGTGGCGCTCACGGGCCACACATGGCGGGCGGCGGCGAAGTTGGCAGTGCCCCTGGATCGCACGTGGGGGGTGTAGCGATGCTGGGTCTGGAAACGGCAGTGACCGATCGGGCCTGGCAAACAGGAATGAAGTGGCCCTTCTTGCCAGACCCATTGCAGGTCGCGCTCAGCGTTGTCTGGGGTGCTTGTTTTCTGCACCGGGGCCTCCGGAGTTGGCTGGCTACCGCGGGGTGCAGGCCTGCGGCTTACCTGGGTCGGAAGATGGTGGGGACCATGATGCTTACGAGGTTGCTGCGCGGTCGGAGATGTAGGACTCTAGATTGCGGCAGGCCACTTCTAGGGAGTTGGCGAGCTGCACAGTCTCTGTAAGGTCGAGCGTACCCCTAACAATAACCCCTGGTGAATGTAATTGGATTTAATGCCTGTGACATAGGCGTCTCTGATCAGCGGTTATGTGTGTTGGCATGCCGACACTGCCTGGCAATTACAGTTCCTACCGAGTATCTGCAGAGCATGCAAGAAATCGTCCTGAGACCCCCCGGGAGTTGCCTGGCGAAGACCTGATTCACAGTCCTGATGTACTGTCCTTTTTGTAGTGCCATCGCTTCCGTGTAGGTGGGCGCGTCCCGAATGAGTGGGAAAACTTGTGGGCTCATCCATGAGTAGAGGATCTGGAGCTTCTGCGGGTCTGAGAGGGCTTCTGTGGATGTCACGGGGTATCCTTCAAAGCAGGCTAGCCAGTGCTCGAAGGTGGATGTGGCGTTGGCTGCATGAGGGTTTAGCTCCAGGTGATCAGGCTTGATTAAGACGTTCATCTCTAAAATTCTAGTGTAATAAATTGATGCACCATCAATGACCACGAGATGAAAATGGTGAAACTATTAAGGCTTTATTGCATTAGATGTTGAGCCTCCTGCAGCTGGAACCAGAATGGAAGCAGCACAGGAGAGCATACACTTTTATACAGCGCCTGCAGGGAGAAGCCAGCAGGCTGGGATTTACTGTGTTAACTGTAGTACAGTGGCAGTACCGTAATACATGTAGTGTGTTACCAGAGGTGTTTACCACAATCACTTTATGGCATAGTACTTTCACATAAGATGGAAGATGGCATGGAGCGGCCTGTTGCCTTTGCTTCTAGAACTTTGTCGAATGCTGAAAGGAAGCATTTACAGATAGATAAGTAGAATTTGGTAGTCATTCATGCTTAGAAAAATACACCAATATGTTTATGGCTGCTACTTCACCATTATCTGTTTCATAAACAGTTACTTGGCATTTCAGTGAGGTTAAACTGGTTTCACTGATCACATCGGCCAGAGTGCAAAGATGGGCATTGGTGTTGGCTGCATATTCTTACACTTTTCAACACAGAGCAGGTAAGCAGCTCTCAAATGCTGATGCTTTAAGCCAGCTTCCACTTCCACAGATGGCATCTGCGGACTCTGTTCCACAAGAGACTGTCCCTGCTCTGAATTTTCTGGACACTTTTTCAGCCCATTTTGTCAGCCGATATCAAGACGTGGATGACAGGTACCCCAGTTTTATAAAAGATAGAAAGGATGGTTCTAATCTAATGGGAAGCACGGTAGCACAAGTGGATAGCACTGTGGCTTCACAGCACCAGGGTCCCAGGTTCCATGCTGGTCACTGTCTGTGAGGAGTCTGCACGTTTTCGCTGTGTCTGCGTGGGTTTCCTCCGGGTGCTCCGGTTTCCTCCCACAGTCCAAAGACGTGCAGGTTAGGTGATTGGCCATGATAAATTGCCCTTAGTAGCCAAAAACGTTAGGAGGGGTTATTGGGTTACAGGCATAGGGTGGAAGTCAGGACTGAAGTGGGTCGGTACAGACTTGATGGGCCGAATGGCCTCCTTCCGCACTGTATGTTCGATGTTCTAATGGGCTGACATTTTGATAATTCGGAGCAAGGCAGGCCTAATTGCAGCAGAGGGATGGAATTAGCTTATCAAATGGGTTTCTTTGGTGGGGATGTGGAGTGATAGTCCATGGCACTACAACCATTTCTCCAGGAATTGCACAGTGCACAGCCTGGCCAAACCAAATTGAAAATGTTGGCCAGGAGCTACATTTATTTGGTGGCCAGGGATAGACAAAGAGACAGAGAGCATCACCAGCCATTGTGAACATTGCCAGATGCAGCAGACCCTTCCATCAGCAGTTAAACTGCACCTTTGGGAGTGGAAGGACCATCCTTAGAAGAGACTCTATGTTGATTCTGCAGAACCTTTTATGGGAGTAATGTTTTTAATTGTTATGGACACCCATTCACAATGGAGAAGTCTTCACCTTGTTTTTCCGCATTGAACATGAGTGTGGAGGCTAAGTAAGCCTCACAGAAGGAGTACCACAACCCAGCCAAGTGTGACTGAATCATTTGAAGCGGAGGATTTAATTTGCATCTGAAAGTTTGGGGCAGGACCAGGTACTCAGGAGGGTTATTACACGAACTGGCCCAGTTCTTATGTCGCCGATCTACAGGGCCATGATGTGCACAAGCATGTAGATCATAATAATAATCGTTATTAGTGTCACAAGTAGGTTTACATTAACACTGCAATGCAGTTACTGTGAAAATCCCCCAGTCGCCACAGTCCGGCACTTGTTTGGGTACATGGAGGGAGAATTCAGAATGTCCAATTCACCCAACAAGCATGTCTTTCGGGGGATTTTGGGAGGAAACCGGAGCACCTGGAGGAAACTCATGCAGACACTAGGAGAACGTGCAGACTCCGCACAGTGACCCAACTTGGGAATCGAACCTGGGTCTCTGGCGCTGTGAAGCGACAGTGCTAACCACAGTGCTACCGTGCCACCATATGAGAAGGCGTGAAGCAGTCGCCCCCACAGTGAGGCATGTGCACCCAATAGTAGTTACCAGTCACAGAATCGACAGTGGTCGAGGTCTTCCCAAAAAGAATCTTGAGTGTTAGCAGAAGGAGCTGAGGAGGGTGTTGGTATTGGCTCATCTTTGGGGTCTGTAAAGTTGCCCGCCCCTGATGTGGACTCTAATGTTTCAAGTATAGAGAAACCAGCTGCAGAGATTTTTTTAAAATTTAGCATGGCCAATCCACCTACCCTGCACATGTTTGGGTTGTGAGGGTGAGACCTACACAGAACAGGGAGAATGTGCAAACTCCACATGGACAGTGACCCGAGGCTGGGATTGAACCAGGGTCCTTGGCGCTGTGAAGTAGCAGTGCTAACCACCGTGCCGCCCGAGCAGTTGCAGAATTTTGGCCCTCCATAAGAATCCAAATGTCCCCTGATAGACCGATCTTATGAACTTTACCCATTGGTGCCCTGTCAATTCTGTTTAACTGCACAGAGTTGTAAATAAGAGTTTTTTTTGTGAAATTGTAAAGGAACTTAAGGGGGTAGGAATGTCCTACAAGCAGTTAGAGGCATGTCCAGCACTGTCCATGGTGGGGGGAAATAAACAAAACAAAATATTCCAAGCCCAAGCCTTGACTTTATCTCAGGTATTCAGTGTGGAGCCAGTGGGTGAGTGGCTCACTCTAACTCCTCCAATGTGACTCCTGATCCAATGAAAACAATATGGCAGGTGCCAGAACTTGTGCAACATCATGTTGCCAAAGGCACCCAAGAAAATGGCTCCCACATTAAAAAGAGGATGCCAAGATGCTTTTATGGACGTCTGATTTTTCTGGCCATAGATCTCAAGAATGCTGTCAGTGATTTAGTTTGAGAGTGGAGCTCCCTAAAAGTGACTGCACTCAGTATTTTAAATTGAGACAGAAAGAATGACTAAATTATGTTTCAAAAACATGTTATACCAAACTGAACCTCTTGTGTTCCAGGAGTGTTCCAATGCCTCATTCCCCAGTCAACAAGGTCAAAATAACAGTGTGGTCTGAATGACCATGAGACTTCTGCATTTTAATGAGATCCTCAACTGCCTGGGGCGAGGGTCTCTGAAGGTGCCCAAAAGACATCTGTGAAAATGGCGTGCGATGCATTTGTTGAACGAGGAAGAAGAATAGCACATTGCCATGATTATAACTGCTCCCCACCACTGCCCTGCAAGCCTCATTCTATTGGGTTTGAGGGTTTATATTCAAGGCTAAAGTTTCTGCACTCTTCAGCTCAAAATCTCTGCATTTCCTTTAGTTTCAGCTGTTCCTTGCCACAAGGCTGCCATAAAATCCCACTGTAAAATACTCTTGTGCATTGTAAATGTAATGTGTGTAAATCCGGTACACCAACACCACTGGCCCTCATTTAAATAAGTGTTAATGAGCTCTATGGGGACTCAGCAGGCAGATTAGGCGAAGGCCAAAAACATGATCAGAACTCAGGCGCACACACTGACTTTGGAGCTGACAACCTGCAGATATCGCTTCTGCTGTGATTTTTAAGCTGGTGCATTGAATTACCCTGATCTTATCCTGGGAAATGGCAAAAAAAAAACAGAGGTTATATCAGTCCCTGATTTGATTTGCTACACACAAACTTGAGAGGTATAAAAAGATGTGGAAAAGCTTAGAAGATGTGGTTATAATGTCGCCATCTGCAGGAGGGAGATCATTGCATTATTCCATTTTATACAGCAGCTGAAGATTCAATTTAGGAAAAAAAAAGTGCTGTTGTGAATTATAAGGCTTCATGTACAGCAGAAGCCCTGTAGGACAGGTGGTGCTGTGCCTGCCTCCTCAACCATATGGCTGCTGGTCTGATCTTCAGTTCTGCCTGTCATTCAGATTTGTCTGTGACTGTTTGGCAACCAGTTCCCAGTCTGGCAGCTAGATGGAGCGCCATACTATGCCATGTTGTTCCATCTGATGCTCAGGAAAATAACAAGTGCAGTCGGCTCACCTTGCTGCAAGTGCTCTTCCTCTTGGCTGAATGTACAGCACCGCAGAGGGCCACTGCGGAGTACTCCACACCCCAGACTGTCTATCCCTGCATTGTGAGAAGTAGCTCCCGTGGCAAGGGAGGATTCAAAATTAAAACTGAAGCCTAACCGAGGAGTATAAGAACCATGATTACGACCCTTTAAAGAGCAACGGATTAAAGTAATATCAATCCAAATTCTACATAAAGTTAAATTCTTGCTGCTTTCCTGTCCACGCATGCATCAGTCCATGTTTTGATACTGGCCAATGCATGATCTGATTCGGGAACAATGTTTTGTATTAATGCTGAGGGATATCGAATTCCATTTGATTCAGTAAATCAGATCTTAATTTGTCTTCCGTGAAAAGAGGCCATTCTATTGCCAAGTCTCAGGCTTAGTCACATGCCTCTTTTCAGGCTAATTACTCTACTTTCCTATTGTTTGCTGTAGACTTCACCCCTTTCCACAAGGTTAAGCCTCTTAATGACTGACATAGCTAGAAGGGGAATGCAGGCTGCCTGCTTCACACATTTGTAAATAAAATTGGCAACCAGACTGTCCTATTTAAGCAGCCTTTATGTCTGTTTCAGGCAGGCAGACAGGTTGCTCACTCACGTTTGCAGGTCCATTTTAAAACAGTCAGAAGGCCCATGAGAATCAATGGTGCAGAAGGATACCTCTCTGATTTTCAACTGTAGATACACAGTTTCAGAAATACCTCCAGAAGCTTCCAGAAGACAGTAACTTCATTGCATTGTTAATGTAAGCCTATTTGTGACAATAATAAAGATTATTATGATTAAATGTTGGTTTCTGTCGCCGATACCTTTCTGTAAAGCTGCTGCATGGAACACTGGTGGGAAACAAAATGAAGCCGCAATAGAATGCAAACTCTGCTCAGGGCCTCTGGCTGGCCCTGCTGAAAATTACACATCAGGGGCGGGATTCTCCCACCCTGGGCCGGGCCGGAGAATCCCCGCGACCGGGTCACGCGCCCCGACGCCAGCACGCGATTCTCTGCAGAGTGGAGAATTGGCGCCATCGTGGTTGGCGCCACGCCGGTCGTGGGCCGCTCTACGTGGCCGGCCTGGCGATTCTCGGGCCGAGCGGCCGTCGTGGAAACGCTGAGTCCCGCCGGCGCCATCCACACCTGCTCTCAGCCGGCGGGAACTCAGCGTGGATGGGTCGGGTGGCGGTCTGTAAGGGGTGGGGGGGGGCTCTGACCCTGGGGGAGGCCTCCGTTGTGGCCTGGCCCGTGATCGGGCCCACCGATTGGTGGACTGGCCTCTCCGGCTGGGGGACTCATTTCCTATGTGCTGGCCCCTGTAGTCTTGCGCCATGTTGCATCGGAGCCGGCGCGTTGAAGGAGGCCACTGCGCATGCGCAGAACCCGCAACGCCCAGTTCGCGATGGGATCGGCAGCTGGAGCGGCGTGAACCACTCCAGTGCCATGCTGGCTTCCTGTAGGGGCCAGAATTAATCCTAGGAGCGGCCCGTTCACGCCCTCGTAAAATGCAACGGCATTTCCAATGGCCTGGACACTCTGCCGCGGGATGAGAGAATCCCGCCCCAGATGTGGGCTGGTTCCTGGCTGGTCCAGCAGACCAGATGAGAATCCCACCAGCAAGATTATAATGAGTTAGAATAATTCGAGTCAATTCTTGCCTAAATATGTGAGATTTAAATTGAAATTGAAATTCACCTGCCTAAAAATAATTAGAGTTGAAATGCGGGTAATAAGCCATATTATGCTGCACTGATTTTTACTTTAATCCTGATGAAAATGACAGTGCCAGTGTTGAGGATACCTCGTGGTATCAGGAGGCGTATATTGGACCAGAGATTGGCGTTTGTGTGACGAGCATCTGGGTGGTGGCATTGCTGGTGCGGTCGTAAGAGCCAGCACGGGCACCTCCAATGGTGGCAGAACCTCCATCTCAGTTTACGAGTCAGAGCTGGGCGGTTCTTCGTCTAGCATTCCGGTGTCCTCAAAAATGAATCCTGGATCCTCGAGAACCGGCGATTCCGAGGGTGGTGGTAATAGGGGCGGCAAGGGCAGCTGTGGAAACGGTGGATACCTGAATCAATGGCCAGTACGGCTGGAGTGTCCAGCACTCAACTTGGGAGATGGTCCACTTGGTGATGAGACTTGTGACCCTGTGTCCGTATTTGGTAGGAAGCCGGACCCATTTTAGGCAACATAATACCCGGTATCCAAGCGGTCTTGTCGTCAAAGTTCCATACATGTACCTCATCTCCTGGGTAGAACTCACGCAGTGGCCTGGCCTGTGACTGCCTCAGTTCGGTCCTGAGCATGGTGGACTTTCCAGCCAATATTCAGAAAAACAAGACTCAAAAGTGACGCGGCAACCCACCAACATCTCGGCCAGCATGATTCCTGTTGTGGCATGTGGAATAAGCACCTGGCTAAGCAGGTCCCACAGGAACCCGATGCTTGCTTTTTCATTCTGAGCTTAGACGTTTGCACCACCCGCTTGGCCAAACCATTCGAGATTGGGTGGTATGGGGCGGTCCTCATGTGACAGCCACGAATGCCTCATATTCCGCACTCGTAAACGCTGTACCATTGTCAGATACCAGTACCTCGGGTATGCCGTGCGTGCTGAAAATGGGCCAGAGGTTCGCTATGGTGGCCCGGGCCATTGCCACCCGTACTTGAGTACCTACATCCACTTGAAGTATGTACTGACGAGGATGAGGAACATTGCACCCTGAAAGGGGCCCACAAAGTCTATATAGAGGAAAGACTATGGACAACCTGGTCATTCCCATGGGTGCAATGGGGCTGCAGGAGGCAACGTCTGGTGTGTCTAACACTGAACGTAGTGCTGGGCCACCCGTTCGATGTCTGCATCGATGCTGGGCCCTCCAAAAGTAGCTGCAAGCAAACATTTGCATCTTGGACACCCTGGGTGTCCATTGGGGAGGTCCATCAGGAGAGGGCAGCATCCATGTTCAGGGACCACCATGCAGGTCCCCCAAAGAAACACAACATTCTCTATGCTAAGCTCCTGCATTTTTGTGGTGTAAATCATCAGCTCCTGCAGTAAAGCCCTGTGCTGAGCTCCATAGTGCACCATGTGGCAGACGCAGGATAGCTGGCGGTCAGTCTGGGTCCTCCCACGAATCAGGGATGCTGTGACCGATAATGAGTCCATAAAATGAAGGGCGGTAATGACCTTGCCAGCTGCCATTGATGCAGGAGGCCTGATTGGCATGGGCAGCTGGCTTGATACATCGGCATGGGGACTCTTGGCCCTGGAGCGGTGTTCCAAAACAGTCATATGCTACAGCAGCAATGCCCATTGCTTGATGCAGGCGTAAAATCCTCGATCTTCTTGAAGGGTCCTAGAAGGGACTTGTGGTCTGTGAGAATGGTAAAGTGATGCCCGTGGACATATTGATGAAATTTCTTGACCCTGAACATGACAGCCAAACCCACCTTCTCGATCTGAGTATATTGTTTCTCTGCATTGGCTAACGTTCTTGAGGCGAAAACGATGGGATGTTCAGATCTGTCATCCATGGTGTGCACCAGCACAGCCCAGATATGTACAGAAAAGCATCGCAGGTCAACAAGAATGGTCAGGATGGGTTGAAGTCGATGAGGAGAGCTGTTGTTTCATCTTGGTGAAAGTCGCCTGCTATTCTTGGGCCCACTCCCAGGGTTGTCCCTTCTTTACCAGACAGTGGGCCTAAGGTGGTGGCCAGGTTTGGGAGGAACTTGCCATAGTAATTCACCAGGCCCAGGAACGATCAGAGTTCCATTGGGTCACCTGGTACCGGAGCCTGCCGAATTGCCTGGATCTTTCCTTCCATAGGATGCAAGCCATGGCTGTCTGCATGGTAGCTGACGTTCGTTATTTCAACGACATTGAAGACACATTTCTCCCACTGGAGGCAGTCACTGGCTTCCTCAAAATGCCTCAGCACCTTGGCCAGGTTTTGTAGGTGCTCCTGGTCAGACGAGCCCACATGACCAACTGGAGGTAAATGTGGCTCATGTTGAGTTTCGTAAACTTGCGACCTGCACTGAACTTATAAAGATCCTCACTCCAAGGGTTTGGATAACAGTCCAGTTGAGACACACGGTTGACCATCATCTTATAGTAACCACACAAACATCCTGATCCATCCGGTTTCATATCCGGGATGATTGGCACTGCTCAGACGGAGAATTGCAACAGGTGTATGATGCTTAAATTCTCCATCCGGTCCAATTCAGCATCCACCTTGGGTCGTATGGTGTACGGGACAGGTCAGATGCGGAAGTAGAGTGATAGAACAATCGGGGCAACGGGTGTATGATGCTTAAATTCTCCATCCGGTCCAATTCAGCATCCACCTTGGGTTGTAAGGTGTATGGGACAGGTCTGGCGTGGACATAGTGTGGACCATACTTATTCAGGCCACAGCCCCTTTTATGGTGCCCAAGCCATCCTGGAACACCAATGGAAACCAGGTCAGAATCCCTTCAGGGCCGTGTGGCCCTCTCTGCCAATATAACTGCGGGTGTCATAACCAGTCACAGCGCAACAAGCTCAGACTGCTCCCGTGGATCACCGCCAGAGGAAGGTTTGCAGTTTGTTAACCATAATCGACCGGAACAGTTGAAGTACCTGCTATTGCCAGTGGTTCCCCCAGATGAGTGGCCTGCCTCGCGTTGATATCCAACAGGGTCAGCAATAGGAAACCAGACTGAACACGGCCGAATGTGCGGGGACTGACTACTTTCACTGCCACCCCAGTGTAGAGTTCCATCCAGATTGGGTTATGCATCAATTTTCAGGGAGATCTAGATGGGCTCCACTCTTGGCGCAGCCATGCAGTGAAATTGCTGATAGGTGCTGGCTTTGTCTTCCACATAGTAAGCTCTGTCATGTGGGGGGGGGGGGGGGGGGGGGGGTCATGCCTGGTGGGTTGGTGGGCGGGTAGATCCTCATGGGGCATCCTGTTCCCCTGGTTTCTGAAGCCTGCTTTGGCCCCCGCTGGCTGGTGGTTGTATTCCAGTTCCTACTGGTTCGGGAAGAACATCTGACGATGTTTCCGGCCTCTTTTACTCTGGCCCATCTGCCTCCGGTAGGTGTCCCAGGTCGGGGCTTGCCTCCTAGCCGAGTGTGATTGATGTTCACTTTGGTGTCCCAGACTGAGCACCGCCAGTCCCGCATGTTGCAGGTCCAGGTGGGCCTCAGCTAGTAATTTCCATTGCGTGGCCACACACCAAGCGATCCCGGAGTGTCTCATTCAATGTCACTCCAAATTCCCAAGTCTCAGACAGTTTTTCGAGGCGGGCCAGGAATTCACTCACTGACTCGGCCTGGGCCTGAGCAGCCATGTGGAACCAGAAAAGGCGCACGATGAGCAATGGGTTCGTGTTGAAATGCTCCCCCACTAGGGCTACCAGGTTGGCAAACTCAGGGTATCTGAGGAGTCCAGGTGAGACAAGCTCTTTATCACACTGTAGGTAGGCCCTCTGCAAGCCATTAGTAAAACCACAGTTTGTCTGTCATCGCCGGTGATCGTATTTGTTCTAAAAAATAGTTCATGTGTTCCACATATTATACCCAATTGTCTGTACCTACGTCAAAAGGGCCCAGCTTTCTGTAATACTTAGACCAGGCCTTTGAAATTGGCCAATTGGAATACAAATTCCCTGATTGGTGGGCCAATCAGGGAACCTCTTCTTTGTATATAACAGATCTCTGCGCTCCCAGCGTAGATAGCAAGCTGAATGCAGATGGTCATACTGCTGTTGGTTTTGTTAATAAAAGGGATTCTGGTGAAGGGACTTCTGCCTCCATGGACTTATTACATTTTCCTATGTGCGGCATTTTGGTGGTTGGTAGTGGGGCCTCCCAAGGTCTAGACAAAGTGGACCGAGCTACTGACCGGGTGCATAGCAACGGGTGACGACAGCAGCTCCATCCTATTCTCGCTACCAATGTTGAGTCCGCGATAAGCAGGGCGCATAGGCGATAGTAGAAATTACCAGACAAGGTTTATCACAATACAATTTCAATTACTCCTCAACTCCCCAAAAGGTCTCTTTGTATGCAACCAGGCCAGGGTTTCTATGTTGCTGGAGCTCTCCTTGTTAAGGGGAAACCTTGATCTCTTAAAGGGGAAGTCCAAACTCCAGGGAAGTCATGGGAAACCGTATGGTCCTGATCCCAGGACCTCCATTGGGGTTATAACAGCCGAATACTCTATTACATTTGTCAACACTTGCTAAGGGACGATACAGGTCCTGTAAGAATATGCTCTGATCTTTGTTAAGAAACAGGCAACGGATATCAAATTTTCCCCAGTAGAGTAGAGGACATACGCTCCTACAGGATGTACTTTAGTTTGTATAGAACGTACTTTTTTCTTTTATCAATAACAAAGGCTCAGTTCATATTCTGTTTCATATTATTTAAGATTGTGAGCCGTCAACCGAGAACTGCTGTTAAAATAAGATTCCATATAAAACAAGTAGAAGTTTCTAACATTAATAATATTGGAAACGCATGTAATCTAAATCATGAAAGAATCCGCTGCCATTAATCTCTTGCTATCAACATATCATTGGAGACTCATGCAGAAAAAAACCTGAATGATGATGGCAGCTCTTTACATATAACTTAAATTTATAGTACGAAAACTTGCCGCACTGCAGAAGCCCAATGAAAACTAATTTATTGAACTAAATTGGGAAATTATGTGCTGGTCCAACTTGCCATTAAAGGGCACAAGTCCGATAAATTAAAAAGTCTGGTAATCAAATGAAAATCGCACAATGGAGTTTATTTTAATTTGGCTAAATCGGTGCTAACTGGGTGTTTAAATGGCTTAAGATGGGATTGGGAATATTCTTGCCCCATGAACGCCAGTGTTCCAGCCATTTTCTGAAGTGGCTTAGTGGCACGGCCGAAATTTTCAACTTGAAATCCAATGATGTACACAGGACCCCAAACATCAGTTTAAGGCAGAAATGGGCAGAGTGTGCGTCATCCACTGATGGTACAGTGCAACCCCCTCCCCCACAGCTCCCCACCCCCAAGGTAAGTTTAAAATGATTTTTATGGGGCCAGAAGAACCAAGAGTTTCCTCTGGGCTCCACGGGGTAATCTGGGCTGCTGCCACTTGTGATCACAAACAAGGAGGTTCAGAGGGGGTTTTAGGAAAACTATTTTCACCCAGAGGGTGGTGGGAATCTGGAATGCACTGCCTGGGAGGAAACTGCAGGAAACCTCACAGTCATTAAAAAGTACTTGGGCGAGCACTTGAAATGTTACAACATTCAAGGCTATGGGCCAAGTGCTGGGAAGTGGGATGAGTGTAGATTTTGAGTCTTTTCTTTTGCCTGTGCAAGCTTGACCGGCCGAAGGGCCTCTTCTGTGCTGTATGATTCTATGATCCCTTTTCTGCTGTCACCCGCACCATCACTTATCTGGTTGCCAGCTGGGCGGCCGATGATGTTCTGAGAGCATGAATCTGGCAAGTTGAAATAGGCACTCATTGTGAACATGTGGTTCGTTAGTTCTCTTCGAACAAGGCTCCGGTCTCAAACTAGTTCTTGTCACTTTTCACCCGTGTTTGCCCCTTGCAGATCACCATGAATTCACAAATAGCCCCATTTGTTTAAAAAAAGTATGGGCGGCACAGTGGTTAGTCCAAGACCTGGGTTCGATCCTGGCCCCGGGTCATTGTCCGTGTGGAGTTTGCACATTCTTCCAGTGCCTGCATGGGTCTCACCCTCGCAACCCAAAAAGATGTGCAGGGTGGATGGATTGGCCATGCTAAATTGCCCCTTTATTGGGAAAAAAGGAATTAGGTACTCTAAATTTATGAAAAAAATTCTAAACTTTTAAAGCAATGCTGTGACACATCTAAAATCTATAAACTTTATTTACTTGCTATTCAGGCCTGGTTTGATCAAATGATGCTGAAGCAAGATTATTAATTATTTTGAAAATGTTTCATACATGACCATTTTGAATTGGTTAGTATCCAGATTGATTCCCCAGTACAGATTTATTTTAGCACCAACATAACTTATATTTTTATTTGTTTTAAAGATGTTCCATCAACAACAATTTACACTTCCCAAAAGATCCTGGGCGGATTCTCTGATTGCCGACGGCGAAATCACATTTGGCAATCGGCCGGAGAATCCCTTTTTACACTGAAATCGGGGTCGATGCTGTATTTTGGATACTCCGCCCCCTCAGAAACGGCATACTCGCACGCCATTGGGAGGGCCTCAGGACGTCACCTGATGCCCTCCCCCGATGCTCCACCCCCAATAGACCGAATTCCCGACGGCACGCGACATTTGTCCTCTCAACTTTTGTAAACCTGGTGTAGCAGCTGCGGACTGTGTCCAGCGGCACCACAGTCTGGGGTGGGGGGGGGGGGGGGGGAGCTGTACCGCTGGCCAGGGGGCTTTGGCGGTGGCTGGGAGGACTGGGCGGGGTGGTTGGGGGGTGGCAAAGGGGTTACAGGGGGGCAGTTTTTGGCAGGCCGGGTCCGTGTGCGGCTGGTGCCATGTTGATTGGCGCGGCTGCCGCAGGCTGCCGCCGTGCGCATTCGCAGCCATGGACCTGGTCATTCTGCTTATGTATCAGCAGGTTAAGCTAAACGTGGCGCGGTTGCTAAGCCCCCACCAGGTGGAGCATCGGTGCAGGGTCGCCGCCGGCATTTTGGTCATAAGACCAGGTGCATCCTCCGGACAAAGCCACCGAATCGGAGAATCCAGCCCACCTAGCCTTTGCTCTTTGTAAAATATTTTGTGTAAAAGTTCCAGACACAAAGGGTTGTATTTAATACAGGCAGCAGGTGTCTTGTCTGCTGACTGGAGAGGTGGTGAGAGACCCTTGTCACTACATTGAGGAAGGGCCACTGTATTAAAGTGGCTTTTGTGAGGGGCAGCAAAAGGAGACCACACAGAGTTGCAGAGAAAAACAAAACTTACTTTTATTTAAATATTAAACATATACACAGCTCCAATAGTTCCCTACTGGGCCTTCTGTAGTCGGTGCCTGACTGGTCGACTTTATTTATACATAGTTAAGTGTCCTCCACCCCTTTATTGGGGGAGTCCATATTCTGCAAGCTCCATGAGGTAGTGGATCATCCCTGCCCCGTAAGTTCCATGCGGGTTATAACAGTGGCCAATGATGGGCATTTCTGACCAAGAACTTTGCAGGTGGAAATCATGTGATTAGAGCTGCTGACCAACCAGAGACCAGCAGCTGTCCACTGGAGGCATCATCCCTGGGATAGCAGCGGCAGCAGCCAGTAGCAGCCAGCAATGCACCCAGGGAACGGCCCAGACCAAGAGTAAGTGAAGGCAGAATGGGGTGGTGTGAGGTGTCGTGGTGGGAGGAGGGAGCTTGACATGAAAGGACAGGGGGTGACTCTCAGATGGCACCCCTTCCTGATGTTGAGTCCTTTGATCGGGCACTGAGTACTTTTCAATGAGGGATCCTCCAGGCAGCCTGCAAGGAAAGCCGTTAGGGCCTTTGAGTTTCCTGAGTGGCAACTACTCTGCCCACAGCTAGTTGAATTCCAGTGGGGGAATTAAGGCACCTCAAGTGGTAGTGGGACAAGAAGGAATCCTCAGCCAGTAGCCTTGCTTCTGCTCGATTAAATGCCCCCTCTGCTTCCAAACCTGCCTTGGGGGCGGACATTAAATTCCACATATATGGGAAAGTTTGCTGGAAGCAAGTAGGTGAGTAGCTGAAATCAGCTCCGCTACTTACCACCTGAGATTCCATGGCCGCGATTCTCCGCTCCCCACGCGGGGGGGGGGGGGGGGGGGGGGGGGGGAGAATCGCAGGAGGGCCGGGCGAATCATGCCATGCCGTCCTGGCACCCCCCGCTATTCTCCCACCCCCGCAAAATGGCGTGTCGCGTTTTGCGACACGCCGCTCGGAGAATCGCCGCTCGCCATTTTCCCCGGCGACCGACGATTCTCCGGCCCGGATGGGTTGAACGGCCTGACGACCCCGACGGGTTCACGCCAGCGGCAACCGCACCTGGGGCATGGGAACCTGGATTGTAGTTTTGGGGTACGGGAGATTGAGAGTATAGAGGTCAGGAGCACAGATTTGACTTCGCAGGAGGGTGCCAGTGTTCAGGTAGGTGGTTTGAAGTGTGTCTACTTCAATGCCAGGAGTATACGAAATAAGGTAGGGGAACTGGCAGCATGGGTTGGTACCTCGGACTTCGATGTTGTGGCCATTTCAGAGACATGGATAGAGCAGGGACAGGAATGGTTGTTGCAGGTTCCGGGGTTTAGGTGTTTTAGTAAGGTCAGAGAAGGGGGCAAAAGAGGGGGAGGTGTGGCGCTGCTAGTCAAGGACAGTATTACGGTGGCAGAAAGGATGCAAGGTGGGGTCTCTTCTTCCGAGGTAGTATGGGCTGAGGTTAGAAACAGGAAAGGAGAGGTCACCCTGCTGGGAGTTTTCTATAGGCCACCTAATAGTTCTAGAGATGTAGAGGAAAGGATGGCAAAGATAATTCTGGAAAAGAGCAAAAGTAACAGGGTAGTTGTTATGGGAGACTTTAACTTTCCAAATATTGACTGGAAAAGATATAGTTCGAGTACATTAGATGGGTCGATCTTTGTACAATGTGTGCAGGAGGTTTTCCTGACACAATATGTTGATAGGCCAACAAGAGGCGAGGCCACATTGGATTTGGTTTTGGGTAATGAACCAGGACAGGTGTTAGATCTGGAGGTAGGTAAGCACTTTGGAGACAGTGACCACAATTCGGTGACCTTTACATTAGTGATGGAAAGGGATAAGTATACCCCGCAGGGCAAGAGTTATAGCTGGGGGAAGGGCAATTATGATGCCATTAGACATGACTTAGGATGTGTAGGTTGGAGAAGTAGGCTGCAAGGGTTGGGCACACTGGATATGTGGAGCTTGTTCAAGGAACAGCTATTGTGTGTTCTTGATCAGTACGTACCAGTCAGGCAGGGAGGAAGGGGTCGAGCGAGGGAACCGTGGTTTACCAAAGAAGTGGAATCTCTTGTTAAGAGGAAGAAGGAGGCCTATGTGAAGATGAGGCGTGAAGTTTCAGTTGGGGCGCTTGATAGTTACAGGGAAGCGAGGAAGGATTGAAAGAGAGAGCTAAGACGGGCAAGGAGGGGACATGAGAAGTCTTTGGCAGGTAGGATCAAGGAAAACCCAAAAGCTTTCTATAGGTATGTCAGGAATAAAAGAATGACTAGGGTAAGAGTAGGGCCAGTCAAAGACAGTGGTGGGAAGTTGTGTGTGGAGGCTGAGGAGATAAGCGAGATACTAAATGAATACTTTTCGTCAGTATTCACTCAGGAAATAGATAATGTTGTGGAGGAGAATGCTGAGACCCAGGCTATTAAAATAGATGGCATTGAGGTGCGTAGGGAAGAAGTGTTGGCTATTCTGGACAAGGTGAAAATAGATAAGTCCCCGGGGCCTGATGGGATTTATCCTAGAAATTCTCTGGGAAACCAGCGAAGAGATTGCTGAGCCTTTGGCTTTGATTTTTATGTCATCATTGGCTACAGGAATAGTGCCAGAGGACTGGAGGATAGCAAATGTGGTCCCTTTGTTCAAGAAGGGGAGTAGAGATAACCCCGGTAACTATAGGCCGGTGAGCCTCACGTCGGTTGTGGGTAAAGTCTTGGAGAGGATTATAAAAGATACGATTTATAATCATCTAGATAGGAATAATATGATTAGGGATAGTCAGCATGGTTTTGTGAAGGGTAGGTCATGCCTCACAAACCTTATCGAGTTCTTTGAGATGGTGACTGAACAGGTAGATGAGGGTAGAGCAGTTGATGTGGTGTATATGGATTTCAGTAAAGCATTTGATAAGGTTCCCCACGGTCGGCTATTGCAGAAAATACGGAGGCTGGGGATTGAGGGTGATTTAGAGATGTGGATCAGAAATTAGCTAGTTGAAAGAAGACAGAGAGCGGTGATTGATGGCAAATGTTCAGAATGGAGTTCAGTTACGAGTGGCGTACCACAAGGATCTGTTCTGGGACCGTTGCTGTTTGTCATTTTTATAAATGACCTAGAGGAGGGCGCAGAAGGATGGGTGAGTAAATTTGCAGACGACACTAAAGTCGGTGGAGTTGTAGACAGTGCGGAAGGATGTTGCAGGTTACAGAGGGACATAGATAAGCTGCAGAGCTGGGCTGAGAGGTGGCAAATGGAGTTTAATGTGGAGAAGTGTGAGGTGATTCACTTTGGAAAGAATAACAGGAATGCGGAATATTTGGCTAATGGTAAAATTCTTGGTAGTGTGGATGAGCAGAGGGATCTCGGTGTCCATGTACATAGATCCCTGAAAGTTGCCACCCAGGTTGATAGGGTTGTGAAGAAGGCCTATGGTGTGTTGGCCTTTATTGGTAGAGGGATTGAGTTTCGGAGCCATGAGGTCATGTTGCAGTTGTACAAAACTCTAGTACGGCCGCATTTGGAGTATTGCGTACAGTTCTGGTCGCCTCATTATAGGAAGGACGTGGAAGCTTTGGAACGGGTGCAGAGGAGATTTACCAGGATGTTGCCTGGTATGGAGGGAAAATCTTATGAGGAAAGGCTGATGGACTTGAGGTTGTTTTCGTTAGAGAGAAGAAGGTTAAGAGGTGACTTAATAGAGGCATACAAAATGATCAGAGGGTTAGATAGGGTGGACAGTGAGATCCTTCTCCCGCGTATGGAGGTGACTAGCACGAGGGGACATAGCCTTAAATTGAGGGGTAATAGATATAGGACAGAGGTCAGAGGTAGGTTTTTTACGCAAAGAGTGGTGAGGCCGTGGAATGCCCTACCTGCAACAGTAGTGCACTCGCCAACATTGAGGGCATTTAAAGGTTTATTGGATAAGCATATGGATGATAATGGCATAGTGTAGGTTAGATGGCCTTTAGTTTTTGACTTCCCATGTCGGTGCAACATCGTGGGCCGAAGGGCCTGTACTGCGCTGTATCGTTCTATGTTCTATGCTCTATGGTCGCTGCCGGCGTGAACATCGCCCCCCCCTGTGGGGGGCAGAGAGAGGATCGAGCACCACGGGTGTGCTCGTGAGGTGACTGGCCCGCAATCGGTGCCCACCAATCGTCGGGCCGGCGTCTCTAAGAGACGCACGCTTTCCCCTCCGCCGCCCCGCAAGATCAAGCCGCCATGTCTTGCGGGGCAGCGGAGGGGAAGACAGCAACCGCGCATGTGCAGGTTGAAGCCGGCCAACCTGCGCATGCGCGGCTGATGTCACTTAGGCACCGCCGCCCGCGTCATTCTCAGCATGCCACTTTGACGCAAGCGTCAAGGCCCGGCGCCCGAGATTCGCGCAACGCTGCTCCTAGCCCCCTGGGGGTGCGGGGGGGGGGGGGGGGGGGGGGGAGGGGAGAGAATAGGGAGAAAGGAGCGGCCTCCAACGCTGGAGTGAAACACTCCGGGTTTCACTCCGGTATCGGCCTTTTCTCTCTGTTTCGGAGAATCGCGCCCCATAGGTTCTCATTTTAACTTGTTTTTCTGAACAAGATCAACGAGAGAGTCTAGCAAGGAGCCTCTTTAAATATGCAGATTGGATTCCAATGACATCACTGGAGTCCAACTGCTATTTTGACTACAGGCCTATACAAGTAAGTGGCTTTCCTGTCAGCTGATCAACTTAGTGGGAAGAGGAGTAGGAGCCAGAAGAGGCCCCAAAAATGTATGCTGATTTACTTTTGTTAACTTTCCTTCTGGAAAATATTTTTGACTGGCTCTGCACTCTAAGGTTTCCCTGTCCGACATGATTTAATTCAAATGCCATATGAAATTTATTTTAGGAGAAAATGTTTTACTATTCCTGATGCTTTCCAAATTTGAAATACTGACGCCTTGAATTTAGAAGCTTTTGTTTGATTTATTCACCATTAATGTTGTTCTTCAAATGTAGTTACTTCTTCGGGGGAGATTTAATTAAAAAAAAATGAATTTGTTCTGGGTGGGATTAGTGGGACCGTTCCCGATGCTTGTAGTGCTGGGAATGGCCCCTCTATCTAACGGCACTTTGTTGCTATTTCGGGCTTGGCGGGAATTGCCCCTGGTCTCTGAATCCCCCTGAATGCATCCCCTGGAGCCCCCCAAAACAACTCACCTATAAGGGGGTCTTCAGGTCCCCCGCACCCCACCTCACATGGGGAGAGCACCCTGGACTTGGTCCCCGGCATGGGCAAAACATCAGTTTGGCATCTTGGCAGTGCCAGGCTGGCAGTGCCAAAGTGCCTGGGTGGCACCAGCAGTGTCAGGGTGCCAGCTTACCCAGAGGCTGACCAGCTGAGGGGCTCTAATTGCTTGGGAGACACTCCTAAATGCCATTCCACCTGGTCCCCGTTTGTGGGGACCGGTGGTAAACTGCGCCGGGCTAGGGTCTCTTTGGCGAGATGCCGGGTGGGCGTTCAATCCAGAGTAACCCTAGTTAAGTAGACTTGTAAGCTTACTTAACTATGCAAATCTGGACCCCGCTCACTGTGGGCAGGATCCAGATTGCAATGTTTCCGAGATCTGTTGAGATCTCACGCGGCATAATGACTGTCGGGGATCCTGATTTAATAAAGGCACGGGGAGTCCAATGTGAATTGTAGAGACATTTATTAACATGACATTATATAGACATGGGGTCCGGCTACAGCTTACCGGATCCTTTCTCCTTTCTAGTCAGCCTCACCCTGGCTGACCTTTTATCCCAGTGCTAGTAAGCTACCCCAGCCCAAGCCTGCACTCCCAATGAGCACAGGGAGCAATCATCCTCAATTGGATGTGGCATGTGCAGGTTATTACACTCCTCCTCATCAAAGTCCGAAAACCCATGAAGGACGACGATGAGGACGTGTCGACAAAATCAAAAAGTCGAAGGAAAAAAGCGAGGATGAAACCAGCATAGCATCTGCGGCGGTCAGAGAACAGAGAAAAAAAAAACAAAGTCGGACCAATTCCAGCATGGCACCACATAATGGACAGCGTATTCACAGTCAGAAATTTTGTCCGGCCCACAAGTCACATACAGGAGATGAAGTTGGCAACAGCCAAACCCGGAGACAGCACGCGACAAGGCATTTAACCCATCAACCCAAGACGCAAATCACCATGGCATTCCTTGCAAACCTCACCGAGGCCACATGGTGGCAGGACAATGTCCCACTCAACGTCCTGAGTGCTCCCAACAGTGCTAGCATGGAGAATCAAATCTACATCACACATCAAAATGCCAAGGAGCTGTCACCCCAAACCTTTTCCTGTACCCCTTTCAAAACCAGATAAAACTACATTGCAGGAATAAATAATAATAGCAGGACCCATCGCCCTCTGTCACAGGGCCACATGCCCGTGCAGAACGCACAAGATAACTCGATGTCAATGATATCCACAACAAGCTGAGCAGTCAAACAAGAACTCTCTTCAATACCCACAACATGAGAGTCACCGTATCTGTGCACCAATTGCCTGCTTCCACAGCACAGAACCCTTCAGCAGTGCGATCTGAAACACCAGCAGTCACATCACAACCAGCAGCCTTTGGATGAAATGTTACTGTCAAATATCCCATCAGTCGCGGAAAATTGCAGTCAACAG
The DNA here is from genome assembly GCF_902713615.1 of Scyliorhinus canicula. Classification (NCBI taxonomy): domain Eukaryota; kingdom Metazoa; phylum Chordata; class Chondrichthyes; order Carcharhiniformes; family Scyliorhinidae; genus Scyliorhinus; species Scyliorhinus canicula. The sequence goes on from NC_052149.1 coordinate 61,220,960, forward strand.
AGCACCACACTCACAACTCCGCCAATGATCTAAAAGTCCAGCAGAAAACTTGAGAATAGAATCCTGGAAGACCACTCCGCCGCATCGAACCAGCATCGCAGATAGGTGGAGTTCGGAACAAAACGTTGCGCCAACTCAATAAATCAGACAGATGACACCACATCCAGTATCACTGGATACGCAAGGCCCTGGACCTCTCCGAACGTATATGCAACACAGGCCGGCAACAAAACCTCATTTTCCAAGTTATTACTGGTTCCGAAAAATTATCGCAGGCACACTGCGCACCAATTGCAGACGTCCACACCAGGGTCAAAAACATCCAAATGCCTGAACACCAGCAACATACCTCAGTGCAAGAAAAAAGATTTTGGGGAAGTACCTCAGCCAGACAAGTTGCACATCAACAGCACCAGTTATATCCTTGTCACCAGTTTAATAAAGGCAAGGTTGCAGAGCCATTTATTAACACATTATATACATGAGGCCCGGCTATAGCTAACTGGGTCCTCTTTCCTTTTTTGTCAGCCTCACATTAGCTGACCTTTTATCCCAGTGCTAGTAAGCTACCCCAAGCCCCAAAGGGGTGAGGGAGCTTGCACTCCCAATGAGCACAGGGAAACAATCATCCTCAATTGGATGTGTCAGGTGAGGTTTTTCCACCTGGGAGAGGCCTCTCCCGGGATCTACCGGCCGTATCCCATCCTGATTCTGGCAGGTCGTGGCCGGTAAATATGTTTTTATTCTAGTTTTCAGTGGAAAGTGAAATCTAATGAATTATTTATAACAGATCTGCCAATCCAAAAAATTGGCCTGTTTACTGAAAATTTTAACAATTTATAAAAGATCAGGGGCTGGGACTGTGGAAACTTTGAGCCAGCAATTGCTCTTGCAATAGATCAATGTAATTGTGTTTCAGATGGTTCTTACTTTTTATTTTAATTTTTATTGGTTATTATCTCCCCTGCCAGAATGGGAGTCAGAAGGGTTTCTACCATGCTTCTGTTGTTCAACAGCCTGGAGTAATTAACCCTCTTTCCTACAGCTGCCCAATGACTCAACGGGTACGTTAGCTATTTGGTACACCTCTGAGCCAGACTGAAAGCCCCCTTGTTCAATCCCAGTCTGCTCTGAATTAGCTTCTCTCAGCCAGGACAACATTTACAGGCAGTGCAAGTGGCTCCCATGCTCTTATGATTGAAAGTTAAAAATAAAATGAGCCAGAGCATCCACTCTTAATTGCTACTGAGTAATCCCAACTGGAACATGTACACGTGGACATTGGGTGAGGATGGAATGAGGCTCAGCTGCAATATCTGCCTAACGTGATAACACTTGTGTTCAGGTTCCTGCATAAATAATGGTCACTTGGGAGGCATTAGATGGCTGTTGGCACCTGTGGATCTGCACGCAGGCATAAATCATGCATTCAGGCGAGCAGGAGAGTAAAGAAAAAGAAAACAAGAAATCCCTCTCTCCCTCACATAGAATTGCTGAGATTGAGAATTTGGCAGACTGAGAATCCATTGTCCTTAAGTATACAAAGCACTTCAAGCTGTGCTGAAAGGGTAGCACAAGTTTAGAGCAATAGTTCTGGTTGTTTTAAGTACTATATTGATTACATATCTCATCTGCAGGAAGACTGCATCAAGGGGAAGAAGGAGCACCTGACCACTCTCTAATTAGTAAAGGACCAGTCTTGTCTGCGGCTTTATGTTAGAACAGTGCAGTATTTACTATCAAGCACAAGAGTGCTCAAAACTGCAGTTCAGGAACACAGGACTTTCAAATTTCAATAATTAATAAAGTGCAAAAGACCAAATTTTAAAACAGACTTATGTCCATACCCAACAGCTAAACTGAAATTCTGGAGTACAAAATAAAGTGAGTAGAGTAACTGACAAACAAGCCTCATTCCGGTAAATCATAATAATGGAGTGCCTTCAAGCTGTTTTGCTCAATGATCACCAAGTTTCAGTCTGACCCTGAAATCTCTTAACATTGACTTCTAATCTTTCTCATTCTTAAATTCTTCAAACACCTGTTGGGAATTTTATTTTTTCCAACTATCTTACACTTCCAACCTTCCCCATCTGTGCCTGGAAGTGATTTGTACAGCTTCAGTATTCAGTAAGGAACGGCACAGTGTGAGTGTTATGCAAAATAATTTAGGAAAGTTTCCATTCATATTTAACTTGCTTAGGGCGGCACGGTGGCACAGTGATTAGCATTGCTGCCTCAAGGCTCCGAGGACCTAGGTTCAATCCTGGTCCCGGGTCAATGCCTGTGTGGAGTTTGCATATTCTCCCCGTGTCTGTGTGGATATCACCCCCACAACCCAAATATGTGCAGGTAGGTGGATTGGCAACGCTAAATTGCCCCTTAATTGGAAAACAAAATTGGGTACTCCAAATTTATTTCAAAAAATTAACTTGCTTGAAAATTAAAACTTTCAACTCTATGTTAAACATTATAATAAAATCAATAATAGCAGGTGCCATGGTGGCAAAACCCTGAGCCAATAATGACTTATTCTGTATGTGCCTATGCCAGTCATATACGTATGTCATGTGTAAGATGCTGTTGATGTGAATTCTATACACTAGCTGTGCCTGGAAAACTTTAAGCACAGGCCCAGTTACAGTGTGGAGATATAATATTGACAAATATTATCAAATAGTGCTTTTAAGACCATTGACCAATAATTAATTTGCATGAAAAGAAATCGGCCGCAGTAAATATAGCTGACAAATAAATCACATCATGTCTGGCAAATCGCAGAACTATAGTGAATTGATGCAATCTATCATATCTTATTGTGGAAATAAGAAGAACAGTTTTTCATGTAAGGTGAGAGCCAATAACTAGCATGCACCAATTTTTAAAATTTCCTGAAGTCCTATATACATATGAGGCATTTAGTTGATTGGAACATTTTGTGAAAAATAATTGGAAAAGAGCAGTGTGTGCATTCTCAGCCAGAGTTGACCCATGAAGGAAAAGATGGAAACACCTTATGCATTCTATATGAATAATTTTGGAACAAAGAATGGATTGGAATGTTTATGTAACTCAATCGAGAACATGGGGAAATAAAGCACACAGTAAATTATGTCTGATTTGGCTTTTATTTTCTTGATCTTTGTTTTTGATTACTTTTTGGTCTTGTTTTCTATTCAAGCACAACAATTATGGATCGTTACTCACTAAGAATTCTTGAAAGGAATAATAGAAAAAAAAACTGTGTAAAAAGGCACTTGCCATTCATTGATACATATCACAGGGCTCAATAATAACAGATGGCTATCTGTACTGTTATTTTCAAGGCAGGCTGATTTATTTGAAGTCCAACTCCTTTAAACAGTTTTTGTTCTTATTAACTTCTCACTGAAGAATAATACAATGCAGTTGAACTCATATTATTAGTGGTTAGACACTGCCTGAATTATTGCATTGACTGTGGTACTTACTGGGAAGCAGTGAGGGAGCAGGGATGTCTGTCAGTAACCAGGAAATAAGGGAAATGCTGAAGCTTGCTGTCCAGCTGGATTGAAGGTTGGCTGGCAAGCAGGTGGGGAACACTGCTCTATAAGGCAGCAGCTCCCGTAACAGCCTTCCTGAACAGGCGCCGGAATGTGGCGACTAGGGGCTTTTCACAGTAACTTCATTGAAGTCTACTCGTGACAATAAGTGATTTTCATTTCATTCATTCATTTTCATTCAGCTGAGGACTCTTTAGGGATCATCCCCTACAAATGACAAGATCTGATTTCTGTGTGCCCATATTGAGGGTGGGGAGTGTTCAGATCGATTGCAAAGTGGTGGTGGGGAAGAGAGCTCAAGAGTGGGGGACTCAGATTGTGGGGAAGAGAGATTATTGCAGGAAGAGAGAGGGGCTGGGGAAGTAAGATTACGTAGCGGGTTCAGTTTGGCTAGAAAGTCCAATAACCTACAGGCAGTTATTGTCAGGGCTCCCATATGAAGAGTGAACACTTAGGCAAGGTACCAGAGAGTTGCTAGTGTCCATGGAACCATATATAGCAAGAGTCAAAGCCTAAATGAGAAGAACGGAGAAAACAAGGAGGAAAGGAAGGGCATGTTGGGAAACAATTCTTTATTGGGTCTTGACCAATTGCCGTAAATGAAAATTTTGCAGTGTCAAAGATTGTGGTTACAGAGCAAACACCATTTAAATAACTCTAATGGAACAAAAAGACTTTGTTATGTAACTGCAAACAAATGAATAGTGCCCACTGGGGCAGGCCTGCTGCTGAAACTAGTTTATTAGTCCTTACAAGACCAAGAGACTAGTCCAGAATCCGAACATCGGTATTTTGCTCATATCTAAAGGACCACATGCAGTGCAGTGTATAGGATGCTCTTGAATAATACTTTCAGATCAGTAGTTTCTCAGCACGGGCATTGATTACCTAGATGTTAGATGAAGCTATTTTCATCCTGTGATCTTCAAATCAAAGGAAGAGCTGTTTGCTCTTCTGCCACTGGACTCTCTTGAACTTATGTTGATATTACATATTCACATTCAATATATCTCAGCATGCTCAAGAAAATGTAAAATTGTGAACCTGTAATGATGTAGAAATGTGTGCTTCAAGTTACATTAATTTTATACTCCACAGCCTTACGTTAAGAGCATAATTAAACTTTAATGATATCTGCGGCTCAAACTGCAGACCATTAGTTGGAATTTGAAGGAACTAATCAAAGATAAAAAGAACTTGAAACAACAGCAACATGTATTTACTTATATGGTGCCTTTTCCATAGTAAAAGATCCCACAGTATTCAGAGGAGCATTATTAAATAAAACTTAACACTGAGTTATATGAAGGAATAAGTAGTACAGATGACCATAAGCTTGTTCAAAGAGGTAGGCTTTAGGAAGCAACTTAGAGGGGGAAAGAGAGACCGAAATAAGAGATGTTTAAGGAGGAAATTCCATCGTGTAGGTTCTAGGAAACTGAAATAATTGCCATCAATGATGGAGAAATGGAAATAGAATTAGAGAAGAGCAGAGATAGCGAGGTTTCTAGAACTGGAGGAATTTACAAACATAGACCGGGATTTACTGACCCCCAGGTTTTCTGGCAGTGGAAGTGCCTCGCCATTGGCTTCAGATGGGATCGTTTGGTCTCACTGAGGTCTATGGTGTTTTGTATGACTTGTCCCCCCTGCTGCTGGTGAACCAGCTACGGGGTCGCTGTTGGCAGGACTGGAAGATCCTGCCGGCGGGAAGGGCTGGAAATTCCCATCCATAGGAAGGGGCGAGGCCGTAGAATGATTTTAAAAAAAGAATGAGCTTTTAAATTTTAGTTATTGCAGTACCAGATTACTAGGTCAGAGAGCACAGGGATGCTGGGTGAACATGGTATAGTGCAAGTTAGGATCTGGGCATCTGAGTTTTGGATGAGTTCATGTTCGTGGCAGGTGTCAAGTGGGAAGCTAACCAGGTGAAAATTGGAATAGTCAAGTCGAAGGATAATAAAGGCATGGGTGAGGATTTCAGAAAGAAATGAGCAGAGGCAGGGGCATTCATGTAGCATCTTATCACATTTTTCAGACACATCTTAAAATGCTTTACATAGAATTAATTACTTTTTGAAGTTCAGTGATTGTTATTATTTAGGCACAGCAAAATCCCACAAATTGTCCTGAGATTATATTGTTGGTTGAAGGAAGTATTCTGGCCAGGACACTGGGCGGACTCTGCTCTTCAAACATTGCCAGCGGATTTTTTTTTTTTTAAATAATTTTTATTGAAAGAGTTTTTCCATACAAACATTTACCCCTACTAATTTTTAAATTATTTACAACACAATCCCTCTAGGCAAATGTCCCTCCCTCGCCCCGCCCTCTCGCGCGCACCAGTCCTCCCCCCCCCCCCCCCCCCCCCCAGGCAACCTTAACAAACAAGGCAGCCTACAGTTTCAGACATGAGCAGCGAGCAGACTTGCCCGCGTTACAGTCGTGCATGTCCCCCCACGACCCTTGCTGCCCTCCCCTCCCCCCCCCTCCCCCCCCCCCCCCCCCCTCCCCCCCCCGGGTTGCTGCTGCCACGACCCCGAACGTCTATCTCTGATCTAAAAAGTCAAGGAAAGGTTGCCACCGCCTGGCGAATCCCTGTACCGACCCTCTCAGGGCAAATTTGATCCTTTCTAGCTGAATATAGCTAGCCATATCGTTAATCCAAGTTTCAACGCTTGGAGGCCTCGCGTCCTTCCATTGAATTAATATCCTTCGTCGAGCCACTAGGGACGCAAAGGCCAGTATTCCGGCCTCCCTAGCCTCCTGTACCCCCGGTTCTACCCCGACCCCAAAGATCGCAAGCCCCCATCCTGGTTTGACCCTGGACCCCACCACCTTCGACACCGTCCTTGCCACCCCCTTCCAGAACCCTTCCAGCACCGGACATGCCCAGAACATATGCACATGGTTCGCTGGGCTCCCCAGACATCTGACACGCCTGTCCTCACCCCCAAAGAACCGGCTCATCCTTGTCCCCGTCATGTGAGCTCTATGCAGCACCTTAAATTGAATGAGACTCAGTCTCGCACACGAGGAGGAAGAGTTGACCTTCTCCAGTGCATCCGCCCACGTCCCGTCTTCTATCTGCTCTCCCAGCTCCCCTTCCCATTTGGCTTTCAGCTCCTCCCCTGATGCTGCTTCCGCCTCCTGCATTATCTTGTAGATGTCTGATATCTTCCCCCCTCCGACCCAGACCCCCGAGAGCACCCTATCACTCGCCCCCTTACTGGGGAGCAGGGGAAACCCCTCCACCTGCCGCCTAGCAAATGCCTTCACTTGTAAATATCTGAACATGTTTCCCGGGGGGAGCTCAAACTTCTCCTCCAGCCCTCCCAGGCTCGCAAACCTCCCCTCTATAAACAGGTCCTTCAGCTGCCGTATGCCCACCCTGTACCAGCTCTGAAATCCCCCGTCGATGTTCCCCGGGATGAATCTATGGTTCCCTCTTATTGGCGCCGCCAACAGACCTCCCATTTCCCCCCTATGTCGCCTCCACTGCCCCCATATCTTGAGGGTGGCCGCCACCACCGGGCTCGTGGTGTACCTCGTGGGGGGGAGCGGCCATGGTGCCGTTATTAGGGCCCCCAGGCTTGTGTTGCCACAGGACGCCCTCTCCATTCGTTTCCAAGCTGCCCCCTCCCCTTCCATCATCCACTTGCGCACCATTGACACATTTGCCGCCCAGTAGTACCCCGAGAGATTGGGCAGTGCCAGCCCTCCACTGTCCCTACTCCGCTCCAAAAAGACCCTCCTCACCCTTGGGGTGCCATGCGCCCACACGTAGCTCATGATGCTACTCGTCACCTTTTTGAAGAAGGCCCTAGGGAGGAAGATGGGCAAGCACTGAAATAAAAACAAGAACCTTGGGAGGACCGTCATTTTGATTGACTGCACCCTCCCCGCCAGCGACAACGGTACCATGTCCCACCTCTTAAATTCCTCCTCCATCTGTTCCACCAGCCTGGAAAAGTTCAACTTGTGGAGGGTCCCCCAGTTCCTTGCCACCTGCACCCCTAAGTACCTAAAGCTCTTTCCTGCTCGCTTGAAGGGGAGTCTCCCAATACCCTCTCCCTGGTCCCCCGGGTGTATCACAAAAACCTCGCTTTTGCCCAAATTTAGTTTGTACCCCGAAAAGTCCCCAAACTCTGCTAATAGTTCCATTATCTCCGGCATTCCCCCTTCTGGGTCTGCCACGTACAGCAGTAGATCATCCGCATACAGCGATACTCGATGTTCCTCCCCTCCCCTAGTCAGTCCTCTCCACCCCCCTGAACCCCTCAGTGCCATCGCCAACGGTTCAATCGCCAGTGCGAAAAGTAGGGGGGATAGGGGACATCCCTGCCTGGTCCCTCGGTGGAGCCCGAAATACTCCGACCTCCTCCCGTTTGTCACTACACTCGCCGTCGGGGCCGAGTAGAGCAACTTCACCCACTTAATAAACCCTTCCCCAAACCCAAACCGTTCCAACGTCTCCCACAGGTACTCCCACTCCACCCTATCGAATGCCTTCTCCGCGTCCAGCGCTACCACTATCTCAGCCTCCCCCTCCACTGCCGGCATCATAATTACATTCAGCAGTCTCCGCACGTTCGTGTTGAGCTGCCGCCCCTTCACGAACCCCGTCTGGTCCTCATGGATTACCCCTGGCACACAATCCTCTATTCTAGCTGCCAGGATCTTTGCCAGCAACTTGGCATCCACGTTCAGAAGCGAGATAGGCCTGTAGGACCCGCACTGCACGGGGTCTTTATCCCGCTTCAATATCAGGGAGATCAGAGCCTGCGACATTGTCGGGGGCAGAACCCCCCCCTCTCGCGCCTCATTAAAGGCTCGTACCAGTACCGGTCCCACCAAGTCCACATTTTTCTTATAGAATTCCACCGGGAACCCATCTGGCCCCGGCGCCTTCCCCGCTTGCATCTGACCTATTCCCTTGACTAGCTCCTCTAGCCCTATTGGCGCCCCCAGCCCTTCTACCAGCCCCTCCTGGACCCTTGGGAACCTCAATTTGTTTAGGAAGTCCTCCATTCCCCCTCTCCTCGTCGGCGGCTCAGACCGATACAACTCCTTGTAAAAATCCCTGAAGACCCCGTTCACTTCTTGCCCCTTCTGCACTACCTTCCCGCCCCTCTCCTTCACTCCCCCAATCTCCCTAGCCGCATCTCGTTTGCGAAGCTGGTGTGCCAGCATCCTGCTCGCCTTTTCCCCATACTCATAGACCGCGCCCTGTGCCCTTCTCCACTGCGTCTCTGCCTTCCTGGTGGTCAGCAGGTCGAACTTGACCTGCAGGCTGCGCCGTTCTCCCAGCAGCCCCTCCTCTGGTGCCTCCGCATATCTCCTATCCACTTCCAATAGCTCCCCCACCAGCCTCTCCCTCTCCTGCCTCTCCTTTCTTTCTCTGTGCGCCCTTATGGAGATCAGCTCTCCCCTGATCACTGCCTTCAGGGCCTCCCAGACCATCCCCACCTGCACCTCACCCGTGTCATTCAAGTCCAGATAGCTCTCAATGCTCTTCCGGACCCTTTTACACACCTCGTCGTCCGCTAACAGCCCCACATCCAGCCGCCACAGCGGGCGCTGGTCCCGCGCCTCCCCCATTTCCACATCCACCCAATGCGGTGCATGATCAGAGATCGCAATGGCCGAGTACTCAGCTTCCCGTACCCTCGGGATCAGCCCCCTGCTCAACACGAAGAAATCGATTCTGGAGTACACTCTATGGACGTGGGAGAAAAAGGAATACTCCCTCGCCCTCGGCCTACCAAACCTCCATGGGTCTACTCCTCCCATCTGCTCCATGTACCCCCTCAGCACTTCTGCCGCTGCCGGCCTCCTATTGGTCCTTGAGCTCGATCTGTCTAGCCCGGGGTCCAGCACTGTGTTTATGTCCCCCCCCATGATCAAGCCCCCTGCCTCCAGTCCCGGAATGAGGCCCAATAGGCGCCTCATAAAACCCGCGTCATCCCAGTTCGGGGCATATACGTTGACCATCACCACTTTCTCCCCCTGCAGCTTACCCTTCACCATCACATACCTACCCTCCTTATCCGCCACCACCTCCTCCGCCACGAACGACACCCTCTTTCCCACCAGAATCGCCACCCCCCGGTTCTTTGCGTCCAATCCAGAGTGGAACACCTGTCCCACCCACCCCCTTCTCAGGCGAACCTGGTCCACTACCTTCAAATGGGTCTCCTGTAACATTGCTACATCAGCCTTCAGTCCCTTCAGGTGTGAGAATACCCTTGATCTCTTGACCGGCCCATTCAACCCCCTCACGTTCCAAGTGATCAGCCGGGTCGCGGGACGACCCGCCCCCTTCCCCTGCCGATTAGCCATGTCCTGTTCCCTGCTCGCCCCGGGTCGACCCTCCCCTTCTGACCCGCTCCCCATGACGATGTCCCCCTCCCCCCACCTCTCCAGTCCTCCACTTCCCGTTTCTGGTCTTTTCAGCAGCAACCCGGTGTCCCTCCTTAACCCCCCTCCCCCCCCCCCCCCCAGGCTAGGACCCCTCCTAGCCGCGATGTACCCTCCATCGTACTCCCGTAAGTCAGCTGGTTCACGCTGACCCGGCTGCTCCTGCCACACTCCGACTCCCCCCGGCTCGGGGGGGGGGGGGGGGGGCCTCCCCCACCCCTTGCCATTCCTCCCTGGCCCCGCTCCAGCGCGGGAAAGGTCGCCATTGCTAGCCACGCCCCGCACTCCTCCCCTCCCCCCTCCTCTGCCCCGCGCGCGGGAAAACAGAGGAAAGCCCGCGCTTTCGCCCTGCCACACCCCACCCCACCATCTTCAGTTCCACCCCCGTCCCCGTCCATGCCTGTAAAAGAACCCCCCCTAGGAGCCCATATCCCCGATCTGCTCTCCCCCCCGTCCCACCTCCCCAACTTAACATTATAAATAACAGATAAATAACAAATAACAATGTACTTAACAGTCGCCCTCTACCAAACAGCATAAATAACCATAAATAACCATGAATAACCACAATAACAATAACTAAGGGAAGTTGGCAAAGGGGGAAAAAACATCAGAAGAAAAACCACAGCAAGAGTTCAAAATCCAAACAAAGAATTCAGCTGAAAATACCCGAGCGGCTACGGCCGCCAAGTATCCCCTGGGTCTAATTCGAGTCCAGTTTCTCTTCCTGTACAAAGGCCCACGCCTCCTCTGGGGACTCAAAATAGTGGTGTTGGTTCCTGTAGGTGACCCACAAGCGCGCTGGCTGCAGCATTCCGAACCTGATCCGTTTTGCATGTAGCACTGCCTTCGTCCGGTTGTACCGGGCCCGCCGCTTTGCCACCTCCGCACTCCAGTCCTGGTAGACCCTCACCGTCGAATTCTCCCACTTGCTGCTCCTTTCCCTCTTGGCCCACTCCAGCACTCTCTCACGATCGCTGAGTCGCTGGAACCGCACCAGCACCGCCCTCGGGGGCTCATTTGCTCTTGGCCTCCTAGCCATGACCCTGTAGGCCTCTTCCAGCTCCAGGGGCGAAGGGACGGCCCCTGCCCCCATCAGGGAGCTCAGCATTTCTGCTACATATCCCGGGAGGTCTGACCCCTCCAGGCCTTCTGCCAGGCCCAAGATCCTCAGGTTCTTCCGCCTCATTCGGGTATCCAGCTCCTCAAAACGGCTCTGCCATTTCAGGTGGAGTGCCTCGTGCACCTCTACCTTTCCCACGAGGACCGTGGCCTCCTCCTCCCTCACAGTCATCTCCTGTTGCAGCTCCCAAATCGACGCCTCTTGGGTCGCCTGGGCTCCCATCAGCCTGGTGGTCGTCGCATTCATTGACTCCAAGAGCTCCATTTTCAGCTCCGTAAAGAAGCGCAGGAGAGCGGCCTGCTGCTCCTCCGCCCATTTCCTCCATTCCTCGGGTGCGCCACCAGCCGCCATTTTGGTCTTCTTCCCCCGCTTTTTTTTGGGAGCTGCTGTTGCTTTCTTTACCACCCCACTCCGGGTACCGACCATAAAGTTGGTCTGGTTCTCTTCAGGGAGCCTTCCCCCACCGGGATTTGTCCTTACAGCGCCGTTGGGGCCCTCCAATCGGCCCGAAAACACCTTTGTAGCAGGAGCAGCCAAACGTGCGACTTAGCTGGTCATAGCCGCAACCGGAAACAAGCTGCCAGCGGATTTTTAATAGCCATTTTAGTCACTGGAACAGGCAGATAAGGATAGAAACTACACTGATGACATATTCATTCACTACATTATTCAAGTGTCAAAATAGATTATATGCTCATGTAAACACAAAGTAAAACACTGGAATTCTGAAAGAAATACTCAAAGCATTTAGTAGGGCAGTCGGCATCTTTCGAAAGAACAGGTAAATGAACACTTCAGCTGTGGAAAAGGTTGTCACGCCTGAAACACTGAGCTTTCTAGTCTTGCCCCCAGTCCTAATACTCGCATGAAGTTTCCATTTTTGAAATTCTTGCTCAGATATTGGACTGGAGAATAAACTCAAAATCTTGTGACCCAGGTGAATATACACGAAATGAGCCAAATACATACTTGGTTAACTATTAGCTGGTTAGCTGACAAAGCGATGACTCCAGGCAGAACAGTTTGTGGCTTCAAATGGTGGAAAAGTATGAAAATGAATTCTACCTTTACCCAATATCTTATCCACTAAATTTAAAATAAATATACAAATAAAATGAACATGAAAGGCAACAATTTATTTCAAGACATTCAAGACAAAATTGCTTCTTCTGTTTTCTGGATGTGAATAGGTCTGCAACCTTCCAGTTGTTTTTACTCATCACAAAATGCCTAGCAATTACATTGATTACTCTATTAATATGGGTAATCCTGAGTATTCCTGAGTATCTGCCAGAAATTAGACAAATTTTCCATGCAACGGGTGGATCTAATTTTGCCTGAAGTTATGTTGTTAAATTTTAGTGCATTTGATCACAGTTTTCTTGGATCTCGAAGCAGCCAAACCAGTGAAAAGGAGGCAGTTGATAGAAAGGGAGATGGTGCTGCACTGGTAATGTCACTGGATTCGTAGACCAGAGGTCTAGATGCTCTGAGGTCACCCATCATGGCAGCTGGTTGAATTGAAATCAATGCCAAAAAAAGTGCGAACGATGAAGCTAGTCTCACTGATGGCGACTCAATTGTTGTAAAACTCCATCGGGTTCACTAATATCCTTTAGGGAAGGAAATTTGCCATCCTTACCCAGTGTGACCTATATGTGACTCTAGACTCTTAACTGCCCTATTTTATGTGCCTTCCCCCACCAAAAACATGCTTGGCGGGGCACATAAAATGCAGACCCTAGTGAGTCCGACTCAGCTCCTATTCTGCCATAATTCCTCTCATAAACACTCATCTTTCTCGACCTTTCATTCAGTTTATTATCTATTGCCTGGTTTACCCTGATTTCACAACACTAAAGGCACTTACTGTGGAATTTTGTCAAATACCATTTGGAAGACTGGAAATGTGTCATAGGACTTCAGCAATGCACTTCCTTGTAGTATTTGAGGAGGTTTATCAGGCAGGATCTTCCTCCCTTGAATTCATTTTTAATTCTCTTAACTAGGCTGTTGTGGTGCAGAACATTCTCAAATGCACTAATAATTAATTCCATTATTTTACATAATTTAAACTTATTTGTTTGTGCTCTTTTCAGCCATCTAGAATTTGTATCTAATTTGTACTGAATGACGCCAACCAGAGGTGAAACATGTCACCTTCTAATCTGTGCGCCAATACTGCAATGTATATGCCTTTTGAATTACTAAATCATTGGGACCTAAGAGCACAACTTCAGTGGAAAATCACAGCTGATTAGCCTTTATTTCACTGCTAATCAGATGTAATATTTCAGCTATAAGATGCTATCTTCTCAGAATTTCTTTGCATAGGTTCAGAATGAATCCACCTTGGGGCAGTTAACCTGATAGGTTGTTAAATCATTCAGTTCAAAGTTATCCTAAGTTTAACTTGAAATTGATTGAAAATTCGAGGCCATCGCTTTTTAGAAACAAAGGATTTGCCAGATGAGAAAATACCAAGTTCCACCCAGTTCCCCTTTTCCTATACTGGACGTCTTATGAGACAATGAGTATCAATGTGAGTTGTTAATTAATCATTCTCCTCAATCTCGATAAATTGTTCCACAACCAACTCAAGCATGAGATATGGAAAACACCAACCAGTCAGAATTTATTTTGGTTAAATGTACTTTAAAAAATAGAAGAAAAGGACTTGTTTGGAAATGTGATCTAGATATCTAGTTAATCTAGATAAAAAATGTGGACAAGTTGCCTGAAGAGCTTCATAATAACTGTGGAACAATTGGTATTAAAATGTGTCAGTAAAGATCTGAAAAAAGCCCTGCAGCAACCAGTGTGAAGGGATCTGCGTAGTTAAACATATATAAGGGCAGCATGGTGGCCTAGTGGTTAGCACAGCTGCCTCAGGGCGCTGAGGTCCCAGGTTTGATCCCGGCTCTGGGTCACTGTCCGTGTGGAGTTTGCACATTCTCCCCGTGTCTGCATGGGTTTCACCCCCACAACCCAAAAATGTGCAAAGTAGGTGGATTGGCCACACTAAATTGCCCCTTAATTTGAAAAAATAATTGGGTAATCTAAATTTATTAAAAAAAAACATATTATTTGAGGTCGATCATAACTAAAACAGAAGCTGAACTGAAAAGGTGACAGAGAGAGAATCAGGACAGGTAAACATAGAAAGAAAACTGATCCTCCCAGTTCCTAAGGAAATAAAAACAAACTGAGGTTTGGAAACCAAGGGAAGGACATAGGTATAGGATAGATAATATTTAGTATTTGCTTTGTTGACTCTTGTATTGTAAAAATAAATGTTGTGTTTCAAACCATCAAAGTCTGTGGCTTTATTGTTTTTAGTAAATAACTGAAATTTCAAAATGTGTCTATTTTTTAAAAGTCAATGGTCCCTACAGAGATTGTAACATTAGTGTTATTTGTTGACACCCAGCTTACGGAACTGTCTGACTCATAGGTTGGGTCCATAGACAGAACCAAATATTATCACAGACTAAGGGTTACCAAGATTGCTCCCCAAGAATATTTTCATGCATTCTGCGTGAATAGAGACCTTACCCAAATGTATTGATTATTATTACCATGTTTAAAGCTGTGATTCCTGAGGCAGATGATGGAGGGAACTTCATATGCTCAATCCTAATGTTCCCAACCTCCCCTCCATCACAGAACATACAAAATTGGACCAAAATGAATAAAAAACGAAGACATTTAAATGAAAATCCCTTACAATTCCTTTACCCAGCTAAAGGGGGCTGGTTTAGCACACTGGGCTACATCGCTTGCTTTTAAAGCAGACCAAGGCAGGCCAGCAGCACGGTTCAATTCCCGTACCAGCCTCCCCGAACAGGCACCGGAATGTGGCGACTAGGGGCTAGGGGCTGGTTTAGCACACTAGGCTAAATCGCTGGCTTTTAAAGCCGACCAAGGCAGGCCAGCAGCACGGTTCAATTCCCGTACCAGCCTCTCCGAACAGGTGGCGGAATGTGGCGACTATTGGCTTTTCACAGTAACTTCATTGAAGCCTACTCGTGACAATAAGCGATTTTCATTTCATTTTTCATTTCATGTGTTATTTAATAAAGCATCCGGTAGTTCAAGCGTGAATGTCTTCTGAACATCTCGACAGGCCTTTTGCTCTACTCCTGCCCTACTTCTTGTGTTCTTGTGTTTTTCTACGATAGAGAAGGTAAAGTTAAATTGATGCTGATTTTAATGGTAAATGTAATGAAGTGTTTGAGAAAAAATGTGCATGTACGTTTGATGTTCAATGGTTTAACTTAAAAAGTCTATTCTAATTAAAGTAGGATCTTTAAATATTCTGGAAGTAAGGGAGCAAAATAATGGTTTAACTGAGCTATTGAATATTCCAGGTCGCTCAGTCAATTGAAGGGCAGGAAGATTGGATTCCAGTGAGTAGATCATATAATGCTACACTTATACTGTTTTAAAGTGATCTGTCTGATACTCTTGTCATTCTGGAAACCACAGTACATTGACATTGCAAAACAGGTTTCACAGCAGTAAGCAGTTACTGTGCATACTCACTTTTTTATTTTTTTAAAGTCACAAACGGCAACTGTTTCACTGGCACCCATTGCTTATTCAATGTTTTGCAATGCTCCATACGTACGAGCAATGGCAATAACACTCAGCCAGCCCGCATGGGTGAATAGTTTAGCTCCTTAGCCCACCAGCCACCAAGTGTCACAACTGCCTCCAACACAAAACCAGATTACATGTATGCTGCCATCAGAGACGTGGGCTGACTCCACCTCTTTGAGTGATACATACCACCTCCAGTGGCGTAATTGTTGCCTGGGTTGCTTGCTGAGTTTGTCATTGAGCTAAAAGCTATTGTTGATAGCAAATCAACAATTTAAATGTGCTAATACATATGTTGTCACTTACCCTTCAACTGAAAAACAATGACGATGTATTGAATGACTGTCAGCCTTGGCTCAGTTGGCAGAACTCTTATCTCTGAGTCACAATTTTCTCGGTTCATATCCCACTCCAGGGTTTGAGAACAAAAGTCCTGGCTGACAATCCGCCCTGCACTGTTGGGGGTGCTCCCTTTTGGATGAGATGTTAAACTGAGACGCCCATCTGCCCACTCAGTTGCGTATAAAAGACCCTTTGGTAAAATTTTGAGAAGAGCAAGGGAGCTATCCCTGGAGCCCTGGTCAATATTTATTCACCAATCAACACGACAGAAGCTGATAATCTGATCATTATCATATTTCTGGGCAGGATTTTCCATTTGGACTCTCTGTCCTCCCGCCGGAGAAGAATTACTACTGATTTCGGGAGCGCCGATCTGGAAGCAATACATTCTACGTCGCCCTGCAAATCTATGCATGGCGAGGAATAAGAGCGATTCCCGAGGCAATCCCGCTATTGGGCTGCCATTTTGAGCAGACGGCCCGACAGCAAAGTCCAGCGATTGACCACAACCAACCCCTGCACCGCAAATCTCCCAGAATGGTGGTGACCTGACCAACCCCCTCCCCGGGACCTCCTAAATAGGAAGATCCCCCACAGGGGCCCCCAAACAAAAGGGACCCCCTAACTAAAAGAACCCCACAGAGGGACCTCCTAACTAAAGGGACCCCTCACCCGGACCCCCTAAATAGTGAAACACCCTCACAGGCACCCCTGAACTAATGGGACCCCACACATAGACCCCTTAATTAAAGGGACCCCCCCTAGAGACTCCTTAACTAAAGGGATCCCTCGAAACCCATAACTAAGGGGACTCCCCCCACAGGGACGCCTTAACTAAAGGAACCCCCATAGAGACCCCCTAACTAAAGAGACACGCCAAAGACCCTCTAAATAAAAGGACCCCCCACAAAACCCCTAACTAAAGGGACCTGCTAACTAAAGGTGCCCACCACAGGGACCCTCTAAATAGGGAGATCCCCCACAGGGACCCCCTTAAATAGGGATATACCCTCAGAGACCCCTAATTAAAGGGATCCCCTGGAGGGACCCCGTAAATAAGGAGAACCCCACAGGACCCTCTAACTAAAGGGATCCCTACAGTGATCC
The DNA here is from genome assembly GCF_902713615.1 of Scyliorhinus canicula. Classification (NCBI taxonomy): domain Eukaryota; kingdom Metazoa; phylum Chordata; class Chondrichthyes; order Carcharhiniformes; family Scyliorhinidae; genus Scyliorhinus; species Scyliorhinus canicula. The sequence goes on from NC_052149.1 coordinate 61,238,096, forward strand.
CCTGACTAAGGAACCCCCGCAAACTGCCCCCATCCCCCAGAAAAGAGACCCCTTTCTGGAAGCTAGGGAGCAGTTCAAACAGGGGCAGTGACAAATTACAATGGTAACGCTCACCTGGAAGCACCAGGGGCTGGATTCTCCGATCCCCGACGCCGAAATCACGATTGGTGACGTGGCGGAGAATCTCCGATGACGCCAAAATTGGGGGTGGCGCCGCTTTCACGATGCTCCTCCCCCTGAAAAGCGGTGTATTCGCAGAATACGCCGCATGCCATATCCACGGCCTCCATATGTTGGCTGAGGTCCGCCCCCTAATCCTCCGCCCCCGACCGGCCGAGTTCTCGGGAACTCGGCGCGGTGGCTGCGGAGTCAGTCCAGCGCCGCCACAGTCGGGGGAGGGCAGATCTGCGGGCAGAGGTGGACTTATTTGGGGCTGGGGGCACTGTGGTGGGGCATTCCGGGGCTGCGAGCCGGCCAAAGGGGGGGTCTACTTCGCAGGCCAGGTCCGTGAGCAGCATCCTCCATGAAGCACGGTGCGGCCACAGACCCAGCAATTCTCCAGGCCTCCAGGCTATATCGGCAGCTAGAGCCGGGTGCTCTATGCTGCCTGGATGCTAGCCTCCCCCCCCCCCCCCCCCCCGGAATGGAGAATTGATGCCTGTTTCACGACGGTTTTCCATCGAGAAATGCCACCATTTTCACGCTGGCGTGGGGACTTAGTCTCCAGAATGGAGAATCCTGCCTCAGGTGTCTATTCCTGGAGAGAAAACAGCTGTGAAATGTGTTCAAACCCCTCAGATCCTCAAACTGCAAGCCATTCATTCATTTTTCCAAGGGGGCTGTGATTAACAGCTTCCACAAAAGAGTACTGAGCCTTGCTTCATTCATCTTCTTCACTCTAAGTGCTGTAAACACAATGTTTAGAAACATCAACCACATCAAGGAGAGTTAAGTGCTGTCAATTTACAGCTCAGCACTTCAAACTCACTCAAGCCTGAAAAGGGTGTGATTGGAATGCACTTATTTGGATTGAAGTGGTCCAGGAGTGTCAATCAAGGCTTGATGTTTATAAACATTGCAGTTGGAGCATGTCAGAGTTACTCAACCATGAAGGAAGATGAATGGAACAATGCCGACACCTGGAGGTGTGTGGAAACTGTTAATCACTGTCCAGTAAAATCAACATCCAAAAAAAAATGAATGAATGGCTTTCAGATCAAAGGTCTGACGGGCTTTAAACACAGCTGACTGTTTTTCTCTTTCCAGTAATTGACAGGTGCTGCTACCTATGTCTGAGCTAGCAGGTGTATTGCCCAGGTGAAAGTTAAAGCTATGGGCTGGGATTCTCCGACCTGGCGCCCAGGTCGGAGAATCCCCATGGTGTCGCGAGAATCGCACACCGCCGCCCCACCGCCGGCTTCCCCATTCTCCACTGCCGATTCTTGGGGGCCTGTGGGTTTCACGCCGGACCAGTCGGGGGCAGTTGACAGTGCCCCCCCCTCCAGCAATTCTCCAGGCCCTGATGGGCCGAGTCTCCGACGTGTTTGGCCAAGTCCGGCCGGCGTGGGTTACTCAGGTCCCACACGACGGGACCTGAAAGGTGAGTCTGCACCTCCATTCTGGAGGGGGGGGGCTGGGCAATTTGACCCCGAGAGTCCCCCACGGTGGACTGGCAAGCGATCGGGGCCTATCAATCGGCGGGTGGACTGGTTCCGTGGGGGCCTATTTTACTTTGCGCTGGGCCCCTGCCATATATCCTGGGGGCTGGTGCAGAGAAGGGAACCCCTGCACATGCACGGAAATACACCGGCCATTCTGCGCATGTGAAAACTCGCGCGGGCCGTTCCGCGCCGGCTGGAGCTGTGGGGAACCACTCCGGCACCAACCTAGCGCCCTAGGAAGGGGAGCATTCCCCATTATCGGGGGCCATTGATGCTGGAGTGGTTAGCGGCGCTTTTCACGCCGGCGTGGGGACATAGCCCCGTTATTTAAGAATCCCGCCCATGATTTCTTTCACTGCTTCTCTCTGGATTGCTCTCTAGCTTCCAGGCAGGGGTCTCTCTTGTGTGAGGAACTTCCTGACCAGGTTCCTTTTTCTGGCTGGCTTCTTGACAGGAATCTCTCTTCTGGGGATTTCCTGATAAGGGTCTCTTTTCTGGGGGCATCCCTTGGGGGTCTCCTTATTTAGGGGTCTCTTTATTTAGGGGGTCTCTGGAGGGGTCTCTTTATTTAGGGTGTTTTTGGGGATTCTTTAATTTAGGGAGACTTTGTAGGGGGTGGCAGGTCAGGTAACATGCACGCTGGGAAGCAGGGGGAGATTCAGAAAATCCAGGGCTGGGGAGGGAGGGGCAGAATTGTGAACAGGTCACATCTGTTCTCCTTCCGGTAATGGACATGTGTCTCCAGGTGAGTGTTCCAAATATAATTCTTTTCACTGCCCCTGTCTGGAGCACTGTCTAGCTTCTAGACAGGGGACTCTTATCTGCAGGGAGGAGCGGGGAGGGAGATCGGGGGGGGGGGGGGGGGGGGGAGCTTTAATTAGGGGGTCCTTGTGGAGAGGTTCCTTTAGTTGGACGATCTCTGTGGGGGGTTCCTTCAGTTAGCGGGTTTCAGGGGCATTCTCCTCACTAAGGAGGTCCCTGAGTTGGTCTCCCTATTAAGGGGGGTCCCTGGGGGTCTCCCTATTAAGGGAGTCCATGCGGAGTCTCCCTGTTAGGGGAGTCCCTGGGTGGGGGGGAGAGGCTCTTCCAATTAAGAGGCTCTCTTGGAGGTGTTCTCCCATTTTGGGGATCACTGTGGGGGAGAATGGGAGGGGTCTGGTAGAGAAGCGGTGGCAAGTAATGCATTGTGGGGGTGGGAAGGTGGCCCCCGGATGGACTTTGGAGGCAATTCCCTTAAGGAGTTACTCCTTGGCCCACCACGAGGTCCACCACATCAGGCTCACATTTGGTGATACCTGTAGTAATCCTGACCCACGTGGTTCCCAGCCTAGGGGATTGGAGAATCATAGAGGGCTGGAGAATAGAGCGCCGTGCCAGCAAAATGGATGCTAAATGGATTAATTTACATCCTCCTGCTTTTGTGTGGGTGCGAACCTCGATCCCGCTGCCAGCAGGGGGTTGGAACATTGGGTTCAGATCTGTGCCCATCAACCCAAGGGAGTACAGCAAGAACTGAAATACACTTGGGCTAAGGAATGTTCCAGGGGACATGGGACAAATTTGGGGAATGCCTGCTCCTATGCCAAAGGAACAAAGTCATGCGCCAATGAACGGCATGGCAGATACCTGTATGGCAGATTTAAATGTGGGCCAGAGAAGTTCCCAAATAGATCAAAAAAGAGTGAGGGTGATGCCTCACTTAGTTCAAGTGCAACAGGGCGTACAGCATGAGCTGACTACCTACCTGAGGGCATTGCAGAGGTCATGGAAAAGCTTTGGGAGAACCCATTCATGAAACAGGAAGATGAAAGGAACAGTGCAGATGAATTGCTGGGAGACATAGGTGAAGCCCACATTGAACCCCCTACTATCTGGCGAACTAACAGATACATTCTAGTGAGCATGGACTCCTGATCCACCCTGCTAAGTGCAGAATAGCGAGGAGACCAGACAGAGCTGTTCACTGCATTTAAAACAACCTATACAGACAAATAAGGCTGCACAACTAACGTGGATGTGGGAGAAACCCTTTCCATAGGACATCACCCTTATCATCCAGAAAAATTGGCGAGAGGATTATCCACATGTTGCAGTACCCACTACTAGAGCTGTGCAGCAGTAACTGGAACACTCACCGTTCTCTTGTGCACAAGACAGACAGGAATCCCTGCAGGGGGCTTAAACCAAATTACAGCCCACCGCTCTCCTGGCAATGAGATTGACAACAGTGCCTGGGCTTGAGCAAACAAATTCACAGGTTACAAGGGTGGAGAGTGGAGAGTTAAGCTTGACAAGGGCAGCTCACCCCTGTAGTCAAAAGAATTTGCATTTGCAGAGTGCAAAACTCAGGATATCCCGACAGGTAACCCAGAACAGTTTGACTGTTATTCCCAACCTGATGTGAACTGCCATGTAAAACTCCAGGCCCTTTAGACAATACATAATTGAGATCCGAAAAGGCACTGAGGTCTGAAATCAATATCTTTGCCTGCACCTGACCCCCCCAAAAGAAAAAACCAAATCAGAACTCTAATCCCTGAACTGTCTTTTTCCAATAAAGATTGTTTTTGAAAGTAACCAAGTCATCTAAAATTGCCCACATCACGGCAAAGGAAAATATCATTGTTGATGCTGCATCCCAAGGTTTAAACTTCAGAAATGCACCAGGGAATTAACCTTGTACCCATTAGCTGTGTGTTTGACTTTCCAGTGTGAACGAGAGAATGAATGCATACTTCTATACTTCTTTGTTTTCTTTTGCAAGATCACAGGGGAAAAAAAAAGGTTTTATTTTCTCCAGACGGTGGAAGAACTATTGTGCCAATATGACATGAAAAGAAATCCAAAACTTTATTCTTTCTGCTATTTTTAAAATGGACTTACTGCTGAACCAAAATAAGATATCTGTGAGAAGTCACATGTCCAACAAGAGTTACAAGGGCAAAAGGGTCCTCTTCTCATCATCATGGAATTTCATACCCAATTGCAACGATGTTATAATCACAGGGGACAAACAAATCAAAACAGTGCCTACAAAGTTGTTAGCAGACTCATGTCACAGTTTGGGCTGTCTAGGTCCATTTCAGGGAGGACCATTCGGGGACAATGGACATCAATTACATCTTGATAAGTTTACCCCTCTAGCGGAGTGAAAATAGCCCGCCTAGATAATGACATCCTGACATAAAACCCTAAATATGGATGGTAAGTCTTAAAAATTAATGGCTGAGATGCTGTCAGTCCTAAAACCGAAGCCAATTCTAGACATTGAATAAACATCACTTTTGAAATCATTGTGGAGACAGAAGGTCATATGACTCAAGTGACCATTTTGAAATCTCTGTATTCCTTGGAAAAACGGAGAAAACCTCAGACTGCTGTTTAACACCAATTGGAAAGGACTCCAGAAGTCTCTCTCAGCACTCAGTTGGTTACCATCTCTCAACTCCTCATAGTCTGCTTGATTTTAAAAGTTTTTATCAACATCTGCCAAGTGGTCTAAACACAGAAAGCCCAGGATTATTTGTTTCAAGGATTTCTGTATTGTTGCCTCCAAGCAGAAACTCATCAGAACTGAACTTTGCCATGATGGAAACATCACGTGAACTAATATTCATTCCTGTGGATCTTTTGCTATTAGTACCCATAGCTGTAAAACCATCTCTTTTCTATTCCCTCCCCCCCCCCCCCCCCCCCTCCCCTCCCCCGTGCGTATGCGTGTATTTGAGATAGCAGAGTAGGATGTTGTGAGCACTTCCCTCCTGGATTTGAATGTGAAAAATTTCACTTTCTGAATTAACCAAGTTTGCTGCAAGTTATTCGTGAATTCACTGTCCAGAGTTTGCACATTCTCTCCCTGTCATTCTGAGTCTCAGGCCCACAATGCAAAGATGTGCAGGGGAGGTGGATTAGCAACACTAAATTGCTCCTTAATTGGAAGTTTATTTTAAAAAGTTATTTGTAAATTGGATCACAAAAACTAAGGGCGAGATTCTCCGCACTCCCGACGGTGCGGAGAATAGCGTGGCTCGTAAAATTTTACGGCCACGCTGTTCCGACGCCCTCCCGCTATTCTCCCCCCCCCCTCACGCCCAACTCCCGACACGAATCGCTGCCGCCGTTTTTTTACGGCCGGCAGCAATTCACAGCTGATAGATGGGCCGAGTTCCCAGCCCTTTACGGCTGTTTTTACGAACGGCAAACACACCTGGTCTTGCCGTTCGTAAAAACGGCCGTAAACACTCGCATTTTATAACCATGGCACCGATTGGCACGGCAGTACCACGGCCGTGCCAAGGGTGCCATGGGCCCGCGATCGGTGCCCACCGATCGCGGGCAGTGGGCCCGATGCCCGCACACTATTTCTCCTTCCGCCGCCCCGCAGTATCCATTCGCGGGGCGGCTGAGGGGCATCCCGGCCCGCGCATGCGCGGGTTTCGCGCAAATACGCGATGACGTCATCCGCGCATGCGCGGGTTGGAGTCTTCCAATCCGCGCATGCGCGGCTGACGTCATATGACGCGTCAGCCGGCGCAAACTCAGGCAAGCGGGCTTAACGAAATTCGTTAGTGACGAAATTCGTTAAATTCGTTAGGCGTCGGGCTGCTAGCCCCGACCGGGGACCAGAATTGGTTCCCGGTCGGGAAGGGGGGGGGGGGGGGGCTGGCGTCAAACCCGCCCGGGTTTGACGCCAGCCTTACGATTTCTCCCGTTTTGGGAGAATCGCGCCCTAAGGGTTTGGGAAAACATGCCAGAGCCTACTTCAAAACACCTGCTCACGAAGAGTTGGACAGTCGGAGAGAAGAAAGAAGTTCAGTTTGTCTCTGCTGTCCGTTTGAATCCTGAAAAGAGATCAATTGATTTTTGGATACTGAGGGAATTAAGGGATGTAGTGATAGTATGGGATGAGGTAGAAGATGAACCATGACCTTCGTGAATTGTGGAGCAGTCTCAAAGTGCTGGATGGCATATATTTGCTTACGTTTCTTACTTTTACCTGCAAGAGTGTGTACAATTTGCCACATCGTAATCTTTCTAAAGTCTATTTTTTGCACAATCTAATTCATTTACTGTACTTGATAACCTGCTGGATCTTGGAGGGAATGGACTTGATGTAATAAGTCGACTTTTCAATTCCATACTTATATATTTGCTTCTGTTGTTGGACCATGGGGAACATCACAGATAGCCCTGACCTTGTCTCATGAGATGTCCATGCTCATTTATTTTCCAGCATGTGTTATTAGATAGTGATCAGACTTGGGAATATTGTCTCACTATCACATCATTTCTCATTATGTCACTGGGGAACTTTAAAACTAATTCTGAAGAATGAAGAGCGGATGCTTGGGCAATAAAGAAGGAATTGATTTCTATTTGTGTTGTGCCTTTCATGTCTACAGGAGAGCTCAAAATACTTTTCAACTGATTAATTACTTTTGAAGTATAGTTATTGTATAATGTTAGCAAAATCAGCAACCAATTCAGCATAAGGGTATGCAGCACTGAAACAGACCATTCAACCCAACCAGTCCATGCTCCAACTGAGCGCTCTCCCCTATTTCCTCTCTAAGTCTACCATTGGAACTATCTATTACCTGTCCTCAAATGCTTGCTATGCCAAAGGAGAAGTTAGACAAAGTCCCACAAAAAATAATAAGATAACTAGCCAGTTCCTTTTTTTTGGTGGCGTTGAATGAGGAACAAATGTAAGCTAGGATATGAGAGAATTCCCTTACTCTTTTTCATGCACTTCCATAAAATAGGTAATCAGGTGGTCAGTGAGGTATTCTGTTGGGTTGGGGATAGTTGGGTGGTCCGAGGGTGGTTGTTGAGTCAGTGCGGGGGAGTCGGGGGCACAGATCCATGTGAGTGATTGGACGGGCGGGGTGGGATTAGAAGTTAGATTAGGATTTATCTGCCCAATATTTCCTGGCAACTATTCAGTTAAGAACCACGGAACTGTCCAAAGTCTCTAACCCCAATAGGAGAGACTCGAGTGGGAAGGCAAATTGCCCATCGGATTTTCAAATCCTGGGCAATTCCCACAGAGATCAGCACATCAGGACTTCTGCAGGGTCCTGATGTATATCTTGGGTCATACATCGCGTCACAGACAATCTGGAGACTGGAAGATCTGCGCGTAATTGTTTAGCTACACCAGGTTACTGCTCTTATTCTCAGCATCCTGTAAATGGCGTGAATTCAACACCACAATTAATAAAAAAGAAAAGTGTGTTTAAAAAGTGTGCAATTTGCACCTTGTTGTGGGACCCACCAGGAGGCCTCTTTTGCGATATACAATATTGTGAACTTTTCTACTTGTGTGAGGAGAGAAAAGAAACATTGTAATCACCCCGTGCAAACTTTACAGCCACCACATGGGGTCGACATGATAAAATTGTATCCTGATAAATGCATCATTATTTTGCCAAGAAAGTTTCTGTCAGCATCAGACTTCCACATAGTGGAAGTCAATGGGAATGGTTTTTTGTAATTTAATGCTTGAATGTGATCAGGTCTGGCATTCTTCAGACTGTCTTCAAAATAATCTTCCCTCTGGAGTCTGGAACTAAACAGACTGCGAAGAGAAAGACCAATGTGATTTGCGCAGCTGGTGAATTAAGTTTGTTATTATGGCAAGGTGGGATTCATATCGGGACTGGGGCTGGGCTTCAAGCTGTGCCCAGACTGGGAAAGCAAGAACACGAAGAGATTCCTTTCTCCTCCATTTTGTATGTTGTATTTTAGATCATCATTCAGGCTGCAGTCCCTGAACTCAAGGGCAGAAAGAAGAAACTTTTTCTCAGAGCTGTGCTAATGTGAATGAGAAGCTGGCTGTTAGGATTTTGCAAAGGCCACATACTTAGCTCACCCTCCCAGTATGCTCCTCTCCCACTCTCAACTCCACTCTATATTGATGTTAATGACTCATCTGAACTCACTGGGGAAATTCTCTTCTTGCTGCAATGCAATTTTTGACTGGGTCTCAAATTAGGCAGTCTGTGCTCTTATTTGCTACAGGTGGGAGCCTGTTTAATGCTTAAAGTAGAATTCTACATTGTATTTAGGATGCTCATGAAAACTTGATCATCTACTGAGCAGAGTGCATGGTCCGCTCATGGCATACTGCTCTTATCCTTCATAGAATTTACAGTGCAGAAGGAGGCCATTTGGTCCATCGAGTCTGCACCGGCTCTTGGAAAGAGCACCCTACCCAAGGCCAACACCTCCACCCAATCCCCATAACCCAGTAACCCCACCTAACACTAAGGGCAATTTTGGACACTAAGGGCAATTTTGGACACTAAGGGCAATTTTGGACACTAAGGGCAATTTATCATGGCCAATCCACCTAACCTGCACATCTTTGGACTGTGGGAGGAAACTGGAGCACCCGGAGGAAACACACGCACACATGGGGAGGATGTGCAGACTCCGTACAGACAGTGAACCAAGCTGGAATCGAACCTGGGACACTGGAGCTGTGAAGCGATTGTGCTACCCACAATGCTACCATGCTGCCCAGTCCACTCACTCTCATACACTCATACACTCCCACACACTCCCACTCCTTGCACAAACTCACCAATGCTACTTTGACAGCACCTTCCAAATCCATGACCTATCATGTAGAAGTACAAGGGCAGCAGATGAATGGGAATATCATCACCTGCAAGTTTCCCTCCAAGACGCACACCATCCTGACTTGAAACTATATTGCCGATGCTTTCTAACTCCCTTCCTAACAGCGTTGTGAGGTGTACCAGATGGATTGCAGCAGTTCAAAAATACTGCCTTCTCAGGGGAATTTAGGGATGTGCAACCAGTTCCGGCCTAGCCAGCGATGTCCACCTCACATGAAAGAAGAAAAAAAAATCTGTTCTCAACAACTCTTCTCCGTTCTTCGCCACACAATTGATCACTATCTCCTCCATTCCCAACCTTTCTCTATGCAGCCCCTCGGCTGAGTTACTCATTCCAATTGAAGATCTGGAACTAACCTGACCACAAATTGCCTTGACAGAATTTTAGTATTTTGATGAACTTTATCACTTGACCCCTGAAAGTTTTGTTGCGTGTTGCACACAACATCAGCTTTTGTTCTCAGCAATTTCTCGATAAGCAGCTATTGAATATAGAGAGAGGTAGGCACATTTGCAAAGGGAAAATGAAAGCAAAAGCCATCCAGTACTATTCCTATTGACCTCCAAGTGGTCAATTACAGAACACCATTGGCATCAGCTTTCCCTGACTCCTGGCAAATTGGGACCAGAGAACGGGAAAGCATAATCGTCATTAAAACAAGAAAGAAAATGTCTTTTGTGTGCCATCCTGACAATTTTCCACAAATTGAATCCATTTCCTCTTCCAATTGCTGAAGAACACTCTGCAGAATTGGTAGTTCGACTGAAATATATGTTGAGTGCCTGTGCATGGTTTGTGTGTGTATATGTAATTGTATACATGGGTATTTGTGTGTGTGTGAGACATCTAAATAAATGCGCATATGCTTATATTGCTAAAGTGTAATGTGTTTACATGTGGATATAAATGCACATGCAGCCACGTGTGTAATTTGTCATTATAAGTATGAGTATTTGAGCATATGAGAGGAGGCAAATGTTTATGCATATAAATGTATGTGTATGGGTGCATTCGGACATATTTGATGTACTTGTCACTTGTGTAGAATGTGTAACTGGCATGGTATGACTGAGTTGTGGTTTATGTATATGTGAGAGGTGTTGAATGAATGTATGGTGTGTGTGCCCTGTATGTAAATTTCTCATGCAAGTATTTATTGATATACATATATGAGCTTGTGTTTGTCACAGGAGTGAAATGTGTAGCTGCATGACGTGGCAATGATGGTGAGCAATAGGTGCTTTTTACTTGCTGCTCTTTCATTGTACTGTACATTATTCCGAAATAAATGAAATGCTCCATTCCTATCTCCCACTGAGTAAAATGCACTACAATTTTCATTCCTGTTTTGATTTACTATCCTGCCATTGTCAGCTCTCAGATTTATTTTCCAGGATTTGTTCTGACTCTATATCTCACTGTAGCCCTCATGTGGAGATTGCTCCAAGCGTTTCTCACATTTCTGCATTTCCTTATTCTCTTCCATCTGTTCCACATAAACAGATTTCACACTACAACTGCTGTTCCTGTATTTATTTTTTGTCTCGTTGCCATCTGAATGCAGAACTCTGTGCACCAAAAGTTTAACCAAATGACTCCATTATCCCCTATTTCTTTGGCAAGTAGAAATGGTTGAGCTGGAGGATTAATGTTCCTTACTAAAAGTTCTCTAGGGACTTGGAATGTCCTACAGGATCAAGTTACATACTACAGTGCAGAACAAAAACACTTTTATTGCAGGGTCATAAAGATAATAAAATTCTGATTATTCAACTTGTCCATTCCTGCAGGGGCCTATAAAGATTTTTGATTCTGATGATTCATCTTATATGTTTTTTTAAGATGTCTTTTCAGGGAGATTTATGTCAAAATCAAATTGCCCCAAATATAGATGGACATAGAAAATTTATGATCTCCATTTTATGATTTTATTCTGAAAAATATGCAACCGGCATTAAAAAAATTATTTGGAGAGTGGCGCAGTCAGAGAAGCACTAGCATCTTATTTTAAGGATGCTGGTGCAACAGAAGCATTCCTAATTGAGTCAGGTATGGTTGTCCTGTGTTATCTCTGGAAAGAATAACACACACAACCGTCTCAAAACCAACAAATCAAAGACTTTTCCTTTCACCATTTTTCATTCACACCACTTTTTGTTCCCCCAAATTTCTTTTCTATCCTGACTCATTCCTGGGTACAGTTCCAAAATGTACTGGCAGCCCTCCATTATTTTGCCCAGGTGACCATTCTTCATGTGTGAGACTAAACAGTAAATGCTGACAATCTATTCATCAGTAGTAGAAATCACAGCTGAGCCCAGTTCTGTTTTCAGCCAATACTTAAAAACATACCCTTTCTACCAGAGGGTCACTGGGCAGTGATCCGAACACGAACTGTGACAGATTTCCCCCTCCCTCATCTCGGGATAGCAATAGAGATGCTGAGGTCAATTGTGGTATCTCTACTGCTGCTCTGACTGTGAATATTTCGCTCTGCACAAAATGGGGACTGAACCTGGGATCTTCCAGCCCTTTCTATCTCCACAACACATTGAGTGTTGAATTCACTGCAGAGAGATTGGGATATCTATTTTAATGGGAAAACACACCAAGAATTGACAAATGCCCTTTGTTTTTTAGAGTTGGCGGATTTTCTTTGAAGGAAAAGTCTGCATTTACATGCAACATCTGACTTTTTGGCTGGTACAAGGTGAGAGGCGACAAAGTACTGTATTAGTTTTTTAAAAAATAAACAATTTTATTGAGGTAGTTTTTGGCTTTGTAAACAGTTACAGACATCAACAGAAAGAAAGCAAAAAAGGCAAAAATGTGCGAACGTCCATGTACTTTCAATACTTCAATCGTAACATACTGCACAAGCCCGCTCCTCTCCCACCGGTACTACCCGCCATATTTTCCCTCCTACTCTACTCTACTCTAAAAGTAGTGTGGGAACAAAATTGAATGAGCCTCAACAAGATGTACCAGCTTGTAGCTGTGGCCCTGGCATATTGACTTGGCTTCAAGATGTCTATGAGCTTTGATCGGTCAGCAAAATAACTTTGCACTTTAGTCTGAAAAAACAGGTGATCCAAACATAAAAAATGGGGTGGGGGGGAAGAAAATCAAGGTCTACAACAAAAAGGATAGCTTCAGTGTAATAATTATGCTTAGCCACTGGAAGAAGATTCCAGGTAAAATATCACCAGTAATGTTGATTAAAAATATATTGGGAGAAATTCTCCGACCCCCTCGCCCGGGGCTGCCAAAAGTCCCGGCCCCGCCTTGGCAGAAATTCTCCGCCACCCGGGAATTGGCGGGGGCGGGAATCGCGCGGTGCCGCGCGCCGAGCCCCCTGCGGCGATTCTCCGGCCCGCGATGGGCCGATGTCCCGCCGCTGGGAAGCCTCTCTCGCCGCCGCGAGCGGGCCCCCGGGGTCCTGGGGGGGGGCGTGGGTCGATCGGACACCGGGAGGGTGTCCCCACGGTGGCCAAGCCTGCGTTCGAGGCCCACCGATCGGCGGGCGGGCCAGTGCCGTGGGGGCAATCTTTTTCTTCCGCCGCCGCCACGGCCTCCACCATGGCAGAGGCGGAAGAGAATCCCCCAGCGCGCATGCGCCGATGGTGATGTCAGCGGCAGCTGATGCACCGGCGCATGCGCGAACCGGCGAAGGCCTTTCGGCGCTGGGCGGCGGGCGTCAAAGGCCGTTGTACCAGTTTTGGCACCAGTCGGCCACCCCATGCCACCATGAAACCCACTGGTGGGAAAAGTAAATCTCAATGACCAGCCAATTCCTTTAGTAAAGTGATGTAGTTAATGGGAACAGCAGGGTCTGAAGCAGTCAGGTATGGAGTTTCAGTTTCTGGGAAAAAGCGGTTTCATTGGGGATGTGAACAGACAAGCAGCTTTTTGCCAAATGCTGGGATGTTAAGTAGTAGTTTGACACAGGCAAGAATCTGCCAGCTGGTTACAGAAGGATATCTCTCTAAACGGTTTATCCAAGACACCTCTTTACAGCAAGTATTCCTGGATTGGCTAACTGTATTCAAAAATAGATTTTAACCAGAGATGGGTTTTGCTTGAGTGGAGATAAAAGATAGCAGTCGGGAGTTAATGTTTCATTGTCATTGTTAAGCATTGTTTAATGGGTAATTGCAAGCTACTTTATTGTATAGTGTTAAAGTTATTTTAATCCTGTGTTTGTAATAAAGTTTGTTTTAATATACCGGATCCCAATTTGCGCATGGAATCACTCCTGGAGTGAAGTATCCTTTCCTCACAGTCTTACAAATGAAATAAAATATTGGGATTTCTGTCCGGTATTCTAGCAATTGTTGGGGTTTGATTCAGGAACATAATAAAATGAATTGGGCCCAGCTATACAGACCAGGAGTGCCAGTTTAATTAACATACTGTACTGAGTTAACTAATCTCTTTAGGATGGCAGCAGGGATGTTATATTTAGACCTATATCCAGTAACCTTTGTGAAACAATGTGGAAGCTAGGCAAGTACAGGACAGGAGTTGGCTGTGACACTTGCCAATTGCCACCAATTTGGCTCATGCTGAAGATGACTATTTAGTGAGGGTTTTGGAGATCTGCCTCTTTCTGCTACAACTGTGTACAAGCTACTGTATTGTGCTGTAGTTTCTCAGGCTACAGTTTGAACTCCGGGAGAGTTTTTGGTATGTAAGTTTTAGTTTCAATTTAAAACTCATCCAATGTAGACAAAAACATATCCGGAGTATTTTAGTTCTTGGGCATGATTATAATCTTGCTGGCAGGCTTTCCATTGAATAAACTGACCTGAATAGAACCAGGCAGCTTCTGGGGATCAATTTTCTGTCAGTCAGCTGGAGGCCTGCTTAAAGTGGGAATGCATACTGTCATGAGACTATATCCCTTTATTTTTGAAAATATGATTTTTCAACTTTCAACTGACTGCTAATTTGGCAATTTGAAATGAGGCAGAGCAAACTACTTAAAAATGCGGGGCAGGGCTGCACGGTGGTGCAATGGTTAACCCTGCTGTCTCACGGCGCCAAGCACTTGGGTTCAGTCACTGTCTGTGTGGAGTTTGCACATACTTCCCGTGCCTGCGTGTGTCTCACCCCCACAACTCAAAGATGTGCAGGTTAGGTGGATTGGCCAAGTTAAATTGCCCCTTAATTGAAAATTTATTTAAAAATGCAAGGCCATCTTCCAAGGCAAAGGTGAAAAACAAACAAGTCACCCTAAGAGAAATGCAAAAAGTGAGACATTGCCTATAAATCAAAGCGCATTACTGTTTAAGGAAGAGACATTAAAATTCAAAGTGCTTGATATTGAAACAATGGTGCCACAGATAGCCCCACCCAAAATCTCTTGGGAATGCACGGTGGGTGAAGTACAACAGGTCAAGCTGCAGCCACAGCAGAGATTGCAAGGAAGACTTCAGCAGAAGAGAAAGCTCTCTGGTCGGGATTCTTCGACCCCGGGCCACGTCGGAGAATCCCCAGGGGCGCGGGCACCATGCCACACTGCCCCGAGGCCGGCTTGGCAATTCTCTGGCGCTGATTTTTGGGTGCCCGCGGGATCGCCGCCGCACCGGTCAGGGGCCATTGAAAGCGGCCCTCCCAGCGATTCTCCGGGCCTCGACGGGCCGAGTGCCCACCGAGTTCGGCCGAGTCCTGCCAGCGGGGGTCGTCCTGGTGGGGGGGGGGGATCCGACCCCGGGGGGTCTCCACGGTGGCCTGGCCCGCGATCAGGGCCTACCAATCGGCGGCGGGCTGGTTCTGTGGAGGCCTATGTTCCTCCTCACTGGGCCCCTGTAGGGCTCTGCCATAATGCCCGGGGGCAATGTTAGTTTGGGTTATTGGGTTATGGGAATAGGGTCGGGACCATGGCCTAGATAGGCAACTCTTTCCAAGGGTCGGTACAGACTTGATGGGCCGAATGACCGCCTTCTGCGATGTAGAGATTCTATGATTCTATTCTGTTAATTCCTTCACCACCCAATACAAGGCCACATTACACAGCCTCTCACTCTCATAATAAGCATACACGCACCTCTTCTTTACTTCCTTCATACAGCGCTTAGTACAATTTTCCTCTCCGCCGTCTGCAGGAGCAGAAATATCTGCCGATGCTCCTTTCTCACTTTACATTCCATACACATTTTCCCTTTTCTACACAACCTCATCCTGCTTGCATCCTGCTTTATTTTGCCCAATTGGCATATGAACTACTGGCACAAGTTTCATATATCTGCACTCCCTTTTTGAGAAGCTGTTGCTTGCCATCTCATCTCAGGACAAAATGATGCACAAGAATCATGAGAGGAGCCAGTCTACCTCTAGCCTTTGAAAGCCTTTGTAGGGTCAACTCCTAGAGCATCGGCATTTTTGCAATTTTCGGAGCCTGGTCACCTTTAGAGAAACTGCAGAAAGTAAGTCAATGTTCACAGCCTGTACAGCTTTGTGGCAGCTTAAATGGCTGTCATATAGACTTTGAGCTTAGACCTCTGCTTTGCTTCAGATAAACAGATAAACCTTGGAGAAATTGGTGGACCCAGTGGGCAGGAGCTTTGAAGGAGTCACATCTTCTTTAGTCTGTCTTTCTATAAATAAGCGATGAGCCATTGGAGTGGCAGTGATAGAGCAGGAATGGCACACCAATTGCCAGGTACTCCCTCACTACCACTGCAACTAATATCCACTATGATGCAAGAAAGACCCCCTGAGCCAGGCTGACCTGGCAGAAGCTAGCCCTCTCAGTCTTTAACATTCAAGAGTCACAGCCACAATCAACTCAAGGAGCACGTTATGAACAACAGTGGACTTACACCTGCTCTGGGAGAATGCCTCAAAGTGCTAGTTGTAGTATAAGGGGTTAATTCTAACTGTGTAAAAGGCTAATGAGACTTAGTTTACATCATCACAGGAGGTAATGCAATATTTCATGATCTTGCTCTTTTGTAGACCTCATGGCAAGGGAGCCTGCAGTAAGAGATGTTCCAATAAAGTTAACACTTTCCTTACCTTTGCAGACGTTGTAAATATTCTGTTAGCACAAAACCATGGGTATTATATGCTGGCATTGGGTGAAGGAACAATTATGGAAAAATCTGTGCCATTACAGGAAATCTTGAAGCATCTTGCAGGCCTTAACCAAGCAAAGGCCTGGCTGTAATGGCACCAAAGATTTACCTGATACCACATTGCATCGGGCCTTACTGTGAAGCTGAGCAGTTAGCAGCTCATTGCATGCAACGAGTGGCTGTGCAATTAGCATCCCAGACAGGCAAGGAATTGACAAAGAAAAGTTACATACAATGAAGCAGTAAAAGCACTTGATTCATATTTCACTCTGTGAAAGAATACCTTTGTTGAGTGGGCTAAGTTTAACAAGCATACCCAACAACAAGGGAAAAGTATGGAAACATTTTAAAATAATCTGTATGGTCTTGCAGAAAACTGTGAATATTACAGCATAAAAGATGACCTAATTAGGGACAGAATTGTTGATGGAGTCCTGGATGAAACATTGTTTGACCACTTGCTGGTGAGAGATGATTTAAATTTATCAACAGCAAATCAACAAAGCAGACAAGCTGAGGTCAGGAAGCAAAATCAATCAGTGATTTGGGATGCCGGGGAGAACCATATCCCCAAAATGACTAACTCAGTAGGTCATGTTGAACTTAAAAGTGGAGTGGTGGCTGTACAAAAGCAGGAGGAGGGGCGGTGGGTTGCGGGCAGGAAAAGTGCCCACCTACTACCCAGCTACCTGCATTGGTGTGGCCGGATAAAACACAAGAGTGAAAGTTGTCCTGCCAAAGAGGCCGAATTCCATTTTTGGTCTGGTCACGTTCAGGCTGTGTGTCGCAGAACAAGCAAAAAGAGGAGAGTTTGAAAGGTGACAGGATCTATGAAATGGAAGATATCAGCAACATTGAGATGACTTTTCTTGGAGAGATCCAAGAACCATGTGGACGCCACTGGCATCGTAGTAGAAGGAAACACGACACATTTTAAATTAGACACAGGTTCAGCAATTCAATTCTTGCTGAACCATGGTTGGATAAAAGGCCTCTTCATCTGTACAAAAAGCTGCATGGGCCAGGAGATATGAAACTCAAGATCGTAGGATAACTGAGCACAACCCTTTAATATAGAAAGAGAAAAGTCACTGAAACCTAATGTGTGATCCTGAACCAGAGTTTTTCACTCTTTAGCAGGAAATTCTGTACAGACTTTCATCTGATTTGCTAAGTAGAGGAACTGGAAAGCCGAGATGATCAGCCTAAAAACTTCAGAGCTGTATTTCCACAGCTGTTCACAGGGCGAGGAAAGCTGAAGACAGAATGACACATCACTCTACATCATTAAACAAAGCCAGTGTGCACATTTACACTTAGAAAAGTTCCTCAGCCACTCTTGCCACAGTTAAATAAAAAAATGTACTCTTATGTTAAAACAAGTGATTATTTCACCCATGACAGAACCAACAAGCTGGTGCTCCTCAATGGTCCCAGTGCCAAAACCCAATGGATCGATCAGAATTTGCATAAATCTTACCCAGCTGAACAAAGCAGTTGAATGCAAAGTTCATCCTGTGTCATCTGTGGATGAGAGCTTCGCAAAATTGGGAACGAGCTCAATCTTCATGAAGTTAGATACAAATTATGGTTTTTGACAACTACTTCTTGAGGAAGAGACTATGCTGTTCACTACCTTTATTTAATCATTTAGGAGGTTTTGTTTCAACAGACTAAACCGTCAGCATCATGACAGTGCCAGCAATCTGCCAGAAGTTAATGTTAGGAAGGACTGGACAGAGTTGTATGTCACTTGGATGCTGTCGTGACCCATGGATCCACTCAGACAGAACATGACACTGGAGTGTCAGCTGTGCTGCACTGGCTGCAGGAAGCAGGACTTACACTCAACAACAAAAATGTAAATTCTTGCAGCTGACTGTCAAGTTCCTTGGGCAGATTGTGGATGCATCTGGTGTCAGAGTTGATCCATAGAAAACAAGAGCAGTCAAAGAGTTTCAGCTCTCGTGACTGACCTCCAGTGGTTCATGGGTATGGTAAACCAAGTTGGAAAGATTTTGCCTAGCCTAGCCATTGTCAATGAACTACTTCATCAGCTGTTACAAGACAATACACTGTGTTTGGAGGAAGCACAACAGAGGTCTTTTGAGAAAATCAAAGAGGTGCTGGCATCATCTGATATGTTAGGTCACTATCACCCAGAGCTACCCACTATCATTGCTGCAGATGTATCTTTTACAGGATTGGGAGCTGTATTAGGAAGCTGGGTTTTGCAGTATCCAGTGTCAGCCATTTCTTGACGCTGGGAACTTCAGGAGGATGCCGAGATGGACCATCAAATCAGCATTTCTGTCTGATGGTTCCAAATGCTTTCAGCATTGTCTTTTACGCTGATATGCTAGCTTCCCTATTATTGAGGATTGGATATTTGAGGCATCTCCTCCTCCAGTTAGTTATGTAATTGTCCATTATTCTCAGGACTACAGAGCTTAGATCTGATCTGCTGTTTTGGGATCGCAAAGCTCTGGTGAAGGGTATTTGATATTTTTGAAGGACAGGAGGAAATTAAATGTTGGTGGGGTAGTTCTGTTAAGGCCCTTAGACCTAATGACCTCCATCCTGGAGCCTTAAAAGAAGAGGCTGCAAAGATAATAGATGCATTGGCTGTAATCCTCCAAAATGCCCTAATTTGTGGAAAGGTCCCAGCAAATTGGAAAACCAGAAATGTAACACGGCAGTTAAAGAAAAGTGGGAAGCTCGCAAACAAGAATGGCTGTCTGCAGGTCATGGTGCCATTTTGACCAACTGCTATAATCCCCCCTGCCATCTTTCAGCCCCCCCCCCACTTTATTGACCCCCCTCACCCCCCTACAAGTGGCAAGCCCCGCGCCCCCCGGACCAAATCCCTGGCAGTGCCAACCTGGCACCTGGGAACCCTGGCACTGCCAGTCTGGCATCCTGTCATCATCCCGGCATCCTGGTAGTGCCACCTGGGCACTGTGGCAGTGGCAAGGTGCCGGGGGAGTGCCAGGGTTCCGCCCTTCCCTGTCCCTGACAACCCAGGGGTCTTCAATAACCTGGAGCCCCCCATACAAGCCTTCAGGTGTCCATTTTAAACCTGTAAAACAGATGCAATGCAACAAAATTTGCGGCCAATAGATTTTCTGTTGTTTAATATAGTTGTATAGACCAGGGTTTTTCAGACACAGGGTCGCGACCCACAGGTGCCTTTAAAGTTGAGAATGCCGGCTGTGAACGACCTTTAAATACGAACGATAGATTCTTCCAGCCAGAAGCGGCAGCAGAGAGCGGGACATATGCTCGGCACATGCATTGACATCACGCACCCTGTATGTCTGTGTTTTGGGCACAAAATCACGCAGGAGTGATTCCTCCTTTTTGTGGCTGCCAGCAAGCAAGCAACAGGGCTGTGTGAAGAACTTAAGATCGGTCATTTCGTAATAAGGAAGAGAGGCCAGAGACACAAACAGGCCAGGATCTCACAACTAAATCCACTGGAGAGAGCTTTCCGGAGAGTCTAAAGCAGGATAAAACAGTGCTGGTGGGAGCCATATGCAGAGCTCCAGGGCCTCTGGTGAACAGACACAAAGAAAAAAATGAAATTGTGAACAAAGCAGTATAAAACTGATTTCTTCAGGTATGACTTTGTTAATTTTGCCAATGCAAATTAAGATGCAAAGCCCATGTGTGTCATATACAGGGAAGTACTGGCAAATGAAAGTTTAAAACCATCAAAACGTCAAAGGCATTTGAAGACTATGGGTGGCGAGTTCGAGGACAAACCACTTGGTTTTTTTCAAAGGATGCAGTGAGAACTTAAATTGTCCTTAGCAGAAATGTAACATTGAACGACAAAGCAAGTGAGATCATGAGGACCAAGGAGGCTCACCTGTCGCATTAAAAGTAAGAAATAATGGTGTGTCGCGAAGGTCGGCCGGGTTGGTTTGTGAAGGTCAGCCGGTGTGGGTCTTGAAGATCGGCCAATTGATAAAAGTGGGTCCCAGGAAAAGTAGTTTGAAAAACACTGGCATAGACAATTGTAAGAATCCAAATTATTTTTTCTTGTATCGGACACTTATTGGTTGAAACTGCAACCAGAGCAAATTATTTTGAAACACTGTGTCATATAAATGATATTTTATGCCTCACCCTTCACTTCATACTTAACCAATCAATAGATGAAACACCTTTACAAATAATTGTATAATTTTTATGCTGTAAAATTATGTTTTCCAGTGTTTGAAGTAATTGCCATTCCCTTTCCAATTTCATCATCTGCCATACGTTCGATAAGCAAAATGAAATGCTGATTATTTGCCCAATCTGGGTTGTGAGTGCAGTTGCAGGTGGGTGCAGAGGTTCTCACCACTGGCAGTCATGCCTATTTTCCATTGCCATTCTGAATTTTGCTCAGGAGGGAGCCAGTTTGGAGTCAGCAACTTGCCCGATTTGGATTATTAGCCAAATGAGCTTGTTCACAAACTTAGTGTCAGCTCATCAAGGGCCAGTGGATATTTGTTTGTAAGAATGCATGAGGTACACAATCAGGAACAGGCAATAGTTCAAGCAAGCTTGTGGCAACACAGCAGGGAGCCAGTCATGGTTGTCCCATGCAGTTAGATGGAGTCATAACCCTTTAGTCTGAGATTGTGTCCTCTGGTTCTAGTTTTTCCTACAAGTGGAAACAGCCTCTCCGCGTCCACTCTATCCAGGCCTCGCAGTATGCTGTAAGCTTCAGTAAGATCCCCCCTCATCCTTCTACACTCCAGCGAGTACAGACCCAGAGTACTCAACCGTTCCTCATATTACAAGCTGTTCATTCCAGGGATCATTCCTGTGACCTCCTTTGGACCCTTTCCAACACCAGCACATCTTTCCTTAGATACGGGGCCCACAACTGCTCACACTACTCCACAAGGGGTCTGACCAGAGCCTTATACAGCCTCAGAAGTGCATCCCTGGTCTTGTATTTTTGACATGAAGGCTAACATTGCAGTTGCCTTTCTAACTGCCAACTGAACCTGCACGTTAACCTTAAGAGAAACATGATCAAGGACTCCCAAGTCCTTTTGTGCTTCCGATTTCCTAAGCGTTTCCCCATTTAGAAAATAGTCTATACCTACCTACCTCCTTCCAAAGTCCATAACCTCACACTTTTACACATTATATTTCATCTGCCACTTCATTGCCCACTCTCCTAGCCTGTCCAAATCCTCTGTCAGACGTGACCTCCCTTTGACAAAGCCATGCTGACTCAGTCCTATTTTATCATGCATTTCCAAGTACTCTGCAATCTCATCTTTAATAAAGGACTCTAAAATCTTACCAATGACCGAAGTCAGGCTAACCAGCCTATAATTGCCCGTCTTCTGCCTCCCTGCCTTCTTAAACAGCGGTGTTACATTAGCCACTTTCCAATTCTCTGGGACCCTTCCTGCCTGCAGTGATTCCTGAAAGGTCACCACCAATGCCTCCACAATCTCCTCAGCTATCTCTTTTAGAACCTTGGGATGTAGTCCGTCTGGTCCAGGTGACTTAACCACCTTAGACCTTTCAGTTTCCCCAGAACCTTCTCCTTAGTTATAGCCACTGCACTCACCTCTATCCCCTAATTCTCCTGGAGCTCTGGCATCCCACTGGTGTCTTCCACCGTGAAGACTGATGCAAAGTAACTGTTCACTTTGTCTGCCATTTCTTTGTTTCCTACTATTATTTGCCATTGTTGCTCCACTGTCTTCCCAGCTATGCTCTTTTTCCAATCAATTCTGGCCAGCTCCTCCCTCATGTCTTTGTAGTTACCATTATTTAATTGTAATACCGTTACATCTGATTCCAGCTTCTCCATCTCAAACTGCAGGCTAAATTCTATCATATTGTGGTCACTGCTCCCTCAGGGTTCCTTCACCTTAAGATCCCTAATCAAGTCTGCCTCATTACACATCACCAAATCCAGAATTGCCTGTTCCCTAGTGGGCTCTACCACAAGCTGCTCCAAAAAAAATCTCTTAAACTTTCCACAAATTCCTTTTCTTGGGATCCACTACCAACCTGATTTTCCCAGTCCACCTGCATATTGAAGTCCTTTGCGATTCCTCAACTCTACCCAGAGAGATTCTATGCCTTCTGATCCTATATTGCTCCTTGCTATTGATTTAACTTAATTCCTTATGAACAGTGCAAGTCTGCCCCCTTTGTCCATCTGCTGTCCTTTCTATAGGACACATATCCTTGTATATTTAGATCCCAACCCTGATCCCCTTGCAGCCACGTCTCTGTGATGCCCATAACATTGTACCGACCAATTTCAATGTGCGCAACAAGCTCATTTACCTTGCTCCATTTACGGCGCACATTAAGGTACAATACCCTCAGTCCTGCATTGACCACCTCCCTTCTCACACTTGTCACCTTTTTTGCTCTGCCCGAGGGTGATGTTGTTTTCTTATTTTTGTTCTCTATATCCCTTCAGTTATGATACCTTCTAACCTAACGCTCTGTTCCCCATCGCCCCCCCCCCTCCCCCCCCGCCATATTAATTTAAATCCTCCCGAGTGACACTAGCAAACCTACCAGCCAGGGTATTGGCGCCTCTCGAGTTTAGATGCAACCCGTCCTTCTTGTACAGGTCACACCTGCCCCTGAAGGTGTTCAAGAGGCACAATCAATCATTGGCAGAGAAGTGTCAATTGACTCTCTAAATTGCACTCTCTAAATGTTCAGCTGCTTAGCTACATGCAGCAGCCCTCCCAATGAATGCATCCTCATGGATAACTGCCTCGTTCCTTGGGCGGAGAACCGGATTACTGATGGATACCACCAACAGGAGCACGACTGGCATCCGCTCCCTGCCTTTTTGCACCATCAGCTCTACTGACTGGTTATTGTTACAGAGCTTTTTGTGCATTCTGAGTATGTCAGTGCGCTGTTCCTGAATCCACTCCAAGTGGTTCCCAGTGAGATTGGCCGCCCTCTCAATGTTGACGCTGATGCATTCACAGCAATGAGCCACGTTGGTGCACATAAGCTGAGTGAACTCCTCCATTCAGTATTCATGACTGACCACTGCCTCCGGAGCTGCTTGTCAAAGAAGAGCTCTCCTTTTTTTGTGATTCCGGAGGCCATGCCTTTGCACCCAGTTGAACATGGTTATGTCAGTCCTACATGTTCCAAGTGGACTGCCCACAGATGCCTCAGCCTGTCCTTCCTTCTCTTACTCATTAATACTATTTGTTCAGTCTGTGCCATCCTTTTAAACTGCGTGCAAGGGCCCACTGTTATGAATTTATCTGTGCCCATGGAGAGTAAGCTTGAATGATGTGAAGGTATTGGCTCTACTATTTAAGCTGCTTGAGAGGCCTTTGGTGATGCTGTTGCAGTTTCAAATTCCCCCTCCACAACAACCCTTCAGTCGACTAAAGAAGGAGATATAGAAAGTTCACCTGCGATAGGACAATCCTCTGCAGAGCTGATGTTTCCCAATGCAGTTGAGACATTGGCATAATGACGGACAGGGAGGAATGCACTCCATCCCCTTGACTTACAGATCTAAATCATTTTTCACTCTCTCCTTCAGGTATTCCCATCTTTCCATCACCCACTTGGTCATGCAGGAACATCATTGTGATTTCCCTGGCAGTGAGGAAGGTGAGTTGGAGCACTCCTCCCACTGTGTGAGCTATCACCCATACATTCTTCACCCTCGTCTCCTGCAAGGGCAATAGGTAATGCTGGCCTCTCCAACCAATGCTTGCAGCTTATTGAAATTTGAAGCTGCATTCATTCAGTTCTGCCAGATCCTCAACAGTTCCAGGGCTCAGAGCATTGCTGATGTACCAGTGTTCTCCCTGGGCAGACCTTTCTGCTATGTTAAGGGGCACCATGCACTCTCAGGCCGCTCAGCTGGTGGTTGCAGGCTTGGAGACCTGTCACCTAGATGTCATGTTGCACTCACCTCGGCAGAATAAAGAGGTCTTTAAACCTCTTGAGATACTGCACCCAGGTCCTCTGGAGAACACTTTGGCTCCTGATCTTTTCTGCCACCTTCAGCCGGCCTACTTGGTGTCACTTCTGCCACCAACCAGGAACAAGACCTCTCTCTCTAACTTCCTCCAATAGAACTTCAAGACTTGCATCTGTGAACCATGGGACAGCCTTGTCCGTGTGCCAGGGTCCTGCCTTTCTTCCTGCTGACCTCAGGTTTCCATAGAAATGGAAAACGGTTGCCACCATAATGGCTGCCGTCCTGTTTTTAAGTCAGGCCTGCACCTTACAAGTCCCACTTTTAACTCTGTACCTGCAGCTGCTACTTGGCCACCATACACCATGTTTTAGCCGAATATCTTTACGCAGAATGGGAAAGCTAAGATTTCGGGATAAAGATTTTTTCAGTGTTTAATGGTTGTTTCTATGCATTTTGAATTGGTTCTGTAAATATAAGCCTCATGCTCTCAGGCTATAACATTACTAAGTTGCATATCATTGACGTCACGGACTAGGTTTTTGTGGAGGTGATAGGGAAATCAAATTTGAAACATTTGCGACCCAATAGATCCCTCTCCTTTAAAAAAGACTCTGCCAGTCATATTTTTGTGTTGGCGAGGTGAGGGCAGGAAGGATTTGGGCCCTCTGCCTTTGGAGGTAGGCCAGACGCAGCCTCGCAGGTGGGTAGATAATAATAATAGTCTTTATTAGTGTCACAAGTAGGTTTACATTAACACTGCAATGAAGTTGCTCTGAAAACTCCCTAATTGCCATACTAGGATGCCTAATGGCCAGACCGGTAGGCTGGAACCCCATCTATGTTTGCTGGGACATTGACCCAGTTTTAATGATGAATTTCAGGCCCACAAAATCTCATTGTTCACCTGCTCCACTTCCTTACCTATCAACAATGCCCTCTCAAGGGCAGCATGGTGGCGCAGTGGGTTAGCCCTGCAGCCTCACGGTGCCAAGGTCCCAGGTTCGAGTTTCGCCCCCACAACCCAAAGATATGCAGGCTAGGGAGATTGGCCACACTAAATTGCCCCTTAATTGGAAAAAATTAATTGGATACTCTAAATTTATTTAAAAAAATAAAAATAAATAAAAAATAAAAAATAAAATAACAATGCCCTCTCATAATCCCATAACTCCTTTAAGCCTCCTCGTATTCTCCATGTCCCCTTCATACCCCATTGTTCCTCCATACCCCTTATACCCTATGCCCTTTTTGTGTCCCCCATTGCCATTCACCCAGTATTCATTGTGGGAAGGCCTCATGTCTTTGAAATGAAGATGAAAACATTTCAACTTCTAAAGGTCTATTGAGTTCATACGCAAACACACTTCCTATTGAAAAGAAACTCATTCATAATACAAATCCCCTGAATGGTCATTCGGTTGTTAAAAAACCCCATCTATTTCACTAACCACATCAAAGTCACATAATAAACTTAAAATTGCCAATTAAAATGTGAACACATGCTGAAACACTTGGTTCTGGACCTTTTGAAATTCAGCCATGTATTCATAATAAGTTTAGCCACAATAGCAATTTCGAGGAAATGAAAAGAATGGAGTCCACTAAACTGAAAAACCACGTTACCTTTGTTGGAAGCTACACACAATGTCTTGTTATTCAAAGCAGTCAAGGAGCAAGTGGGATATTTTTTTTCTCGTAAAGTGAAAACTGAAGGGTTTTAAAGAAAAGGAATCTGGGCATTTGAATCACTTCCGATTATTATTTTGAGTTTCCAATGAGTGTTTGCTTTAGTTTTAAATATTTAAAATCAGTTGGGAAAGCTAATGCTCTTCCACACTTTTACGATGCTAATCAATGTAATCAGCAACTTATCTTCAAAAACAGAGTTCTATAATCAATTGCTGCAGTAAGAACATCTAAAGACTGTATTAAAACTGAAGAACATTTTTTTTTGGACTTCAAAGCCTGTCAACCAAAGAATTCCAGGAGCAGGTGACTGTTCCACAGTTCTTGGGATCAGGGATCCCCCCTGGTTTATGCCTCCTATGAAAGGTGATTAATGACATTAACGTACTGAAGGGGCCCAACTCTATCAGAAATGCAGGGTGGAGATGGCGGCATGCGTTTGAATCGCCCACCATTCCAATGGAGCCGCAAGGTTGGGAGTGTTAGCTACGGGCTGACTCTCCACAGCCTTATTCCCCCAGTTGCGGAATTTGTTAGAAACCAGAATTTGGGTGGGAATCCTGGAATGGCATTTTTGACAGGCTCCTGAGTTGTCACGACCTGGGCCATTTTTATGGCTTGTTACACAGGTACAGTTGCTTAGGATACAAAATATTCAGTACAGACGACTGGGGAATAAACAACCAGGATTGAAAACATAAAAAAAACATATGATTGATAAACTGCATTTCATACAGATTTCAAAGAAGCTTAGTTCTTGGTTGCAACATTATACTGATGAAATGAAATGCACAATTTCCTTTGATGCTCAATCACAGAATACTTAATGATCTTTTGATTTGTAAGTTAAAGCCACATATTCATTGCATTTACCATAAAACTAATTTTCTGGGGAATTTTGAATTGCAATTTGAAATTTGGAATTTGTTTTCAGACATAATTTAAATAAATAGCTGAATAGTCCATTCTTTTGTTTCATACCAAAAGTATACCTTTTTCCTAATACAGAGTTGGTTCACCTTTTACAGCATCATCACTTGACAGGGATGGTTCTGGATTTGAAATATCATTGATGTGTTGGTTAGTAAATAACAGCAATATAGCTGACATCTCTTTCAGGTCAAACTAAAATATACTCTACATATTTGCATTATGTTCTGGACTTGTAGAGTGGGTGTATTTTTCAACACCTGCATTGGATAAAAAAGGGTGACACTGAATTGATTGACTATTACACATCCCACCTGGCTTTCCTTTCCAAATGGCTGGAAGTCCTGTCCATTGTATTTTGTAGAATGGGAAAAGGCAGTTTGGCTCTTTGTCTCCTTGCCAACTTATAACCTTTCCCCAACCCTTTTACCAATTCTTTAGCAAAAATGTTATTTTTCAAACGCTTGTACAATACCCTTTAAAAACATTTTAATGGTAGGACACTCCATTTTCAATCATTGCTCAGCGTACAATACATTTTCCTAAAGTTTTTCTTTGTTCTTGTGGTGATGACCATAAATTTATGACCATTATTGACTGACCAGTCCAAAGATGTGCGGGTTAGGTGGATTGGCCATGCTAAATTGCCCGTAGTGTCCTAATAGTAAGGTTAAGGGGGGAGTTGTTGGGTTTCGGGTATAGGGTGGATACGTGGGTTTGAGTAGGGTGATCATTGCTCGGCACAACATCGAGGGCCGAAGGGCCTGTTCTGTGCTGTACTGTTCTATGTTCTATGACTCACTAACCATTTGAAATAGTAGTTCCTCTTTATCTTATAATCACCTCCATAATTTTGAGCACATCTATCAAATGTTATTTTAACCTTTTCCGATCCAGGAACAAAATCCCCAGGTTCGTTTGTCTCTCCTCACAACTGGTGGTCCAACCTTGGTCTCTCGTAGTTCATCTCTTTCGTATCCTCTTCTTAAGTTGGCAGTTGAATGCTCAAAACAGAACAAAGTATTCCAATTGTGGCCTAACCAGTGATCTGTATGGGGCAGCATTACTATTTTGCCTTTGTACTCAATACCCTAATTAATATAAAAAAAAGGCTCTATATTCCTTTTTTAAAGGTTTAGAGTATCCAATCCATTTATTCCAATTGAGGGGCAATTTAGCATGGCCAATCACCCTGCCCTGCATGTCTTTGGGTTGTGGGGGCGAAACCCACCCAAACACGGGGAGAATGTGCAAACTCCACACGGACAGTGACTGGGATCGAACCTGGGACCTCGGTGCCGTGAGGCAGCAGTGCTAACCACTGCACCACCATGCTGCCCCCAAGACACTGTATGCCTTTTAACCACATTACCAACTTGTTCTTTAACTTGAAAATTTATTTCCATCTTAAATCCTACACCTAATTGTTTTAAGATTTTCTCACAGAGTCTATATTTTGGGCGGGATTCTTCGACCCCCCGCCGGGCCGGAGAATCCTGGGGGGCGGTGTGTATCCCGCCCCGCTGTCCCGACGCCGGCTGCCGGATTCTCCGGCGCCGGTTTTTCGGCGGGGGCGGGAATTGTGTCGCCCCTGTCGCGGGCTCCGCGATGGGCCGAGTGGCCGCCCACTTTCGGCCAGTCCCGCCGGCGTAAATCAAACAAGGTCCTTACCGGCGGGACCTGGCTCTGCGGGCGGCCTGCGGAGTCCTCGTGGGGGGGCGTGGAGGGATCTGGCCCCAGGGGGGGCACCCATGGTGGCCTGGCCGGCGACCGGGGCCACCGATCTGTGGGCGGGCGTGTGCCATGGGGGTACTCTTTCCCTCTGCGCTGGCCGCTGTAACGGTCCACCATGGCCAGCACGGAGAAGGACCCCTCTGCGCATGCACTGGGATCACGCCAGAACACGCTGGCGCTCCTGCCGGCCTCGCCGCTGAAGGTGCAGAGGATTCTGCACCTTCTGGGCAGCCCAACTCCGGAGTGGTTCACGCCACTCTTTGGCCACTCTTTGGCCCGCCGGATTCCGGAGAATCCCACCCTTTCACTCCATATTTGTTCTCCAGCTGGGTTTTATCTGGCCAATATACTAACCTTTCTCTTACGTCACCTGTAGATTTTAACACTACGTTACATACTGGAGTCCAATCATTTTATGTCATTTGAGAAGGGCAGTGGTTCCATCACTCAATTCGATGACAATGCTTTATTTTTAAAAAAACCATCAACCACTACTCTCAGCTTTCTGTCCTTTAGTCAACTTCTTATCATGTTGCCACATTTGCTATATTATCTAGGGGCTTTTCACAGTAACTTCATTGAAACCTACTTGTGACAATGAGCGATTATTATTATTATTATCATGCATTTCAATTCCGCCATCAAGTCTCTTCTGAGGCTCCCAGGTTTGAACCCAGCTCTGGTTCACTGTCCATGTGGAGAAACATAGCAGCAACTTGCCAATGCTTATTCCTCACATCTCACAAGCTCATGACCTCTACTACAAAGAAGGACAAAAGCAGATGGTGCATTGGAACATCACCACAAGCAAGTTACTTTCACAAGGGTCACGGGCAGTACACACCAAATAAGAATAAAGAACTTTGGTTTATTTACAGTTACGTTATATACAACTCCCGGTAGATCCCTAGCAGGTCTCTCCATGGTCGGTGCCTTACTGGCCGACCTTTTATGCATGGCTGAATGCAGTTCCCCCGCCCCTCAGCAGGGGAGCTCGTAGTCCGCGAGAACCACTGGGACGATAATCTTTGTAGGTCCCGAGCTGGATATGACAGTTTCCTTACAGGTAACATAACATCCTGATTCGGAACTTTATTACCATTGCTTCACCTTTGCTGGTTCAAAATCCTGGTGTTCTCTCCATAAAGGCACTGAGGGTGTTACCAACACAATTTTATAATGGAGCGTTTTTTAAATAAATCATGAGATATGGGGTTTGCTGGCAAAGTAAATAATTTTACTCATCCCTAATTGCCCTCAAGAACATGGTTGAGCCACCACTGCAGTGCACAGAGACAGGGCATACCTGAGTAATTTTCACATTGATATCCATGTTATTGCTATACTGGAACAGCTTGGCTAGTGGCATGGCTAGTTCTGGAGCACAAGTCTTTAGCATTACAGCCAAGATGTTGTCAGGGCCCATTGCCATTGCTGTATCAAGTTTATGCAGCCATTTCTTGATATTACATGGAGTGAATCAAACTGGCTGAAGACGGGCATCTGTGACAGTGGGGATCTCAGGACGAAGCCAGGAGAGATTAAAATAATGCCGCCACAGATTTTGTACCACATCTGCATTAGGATTAAAACAAATATAACACAAACATTATGGGTGGCATTTTCTGGCCATTCCTGCTGCCAGTGACCACCCGCTGCAAGCTCCCTGGTGGAGAAGAGTATGAACAACGGGAAGCGCCATTGACAGCGGGGGAAGCAGAAAATCCCACTGTTAGCTAATTGTTTTGACTGAAATGCCACACAAGTCTGTAAGATTTCTTATATTCTTGTGAAGTTTCCTGCTGCCACTGGAACCAGTTATAAAGGCAAGTGAAGAAAAATCCATAGCTTTTGACTGGCAAAGAAAATGCGGAAAGGAGATGACAAAAAACAGAACATTAAAGGACAACATTTTCCCAGGAAAAAAACACTGAATCCTCCTGGAGGCCTCTACCAGACCTCGCCAACTGTCATGGATTTATGAGATGATAATTGATGACAAAGTGCCATTTGTGCTTTACACTGACCTTAACTGTGACCTTCCTGGAATAAGCAAATGAATATAGCTTTCATAGAGCTGAAAAGTGATGCAATCAGAAGCAACTAACTCATCAAACCGTTCTGACAGTGTCTACATTAAAACAAAACAGATAAATTTACATAAAGGTATGTACATCCCCGAAGCACTTTCATCATAAATTATTGCACGATATTTCAGTCAGTGGATGTGCTTTGAAAGATTGTTATTTCCGATGATGAACAGGCATAATCATTTTTGACTCACAGATCTAAATGACCTACATTGTGCTGAGAAAGCATTTATTGTATTAATATATATATAACTTCTGCATTAGGTGTATATTCATTTTCTTTCTTGACTTATATAAAAATAGCGCTGGCATTTATATGCCACATTATACACATTCTCACAAATTGAATAAGTGAAGTGTCAGCTGTAGTTCAACAGATAGTGCTTGCACGACAGAAGATCGTGGGTTCATATCCTACTCCAGGACTTGAACACAAAATCTAATTGACACTCCACTGCAGTGATGAGGGAGTGCTACCCTGCCAGCAATGCTGTCTTTCAGGCAGGGTGTTAAGGTAACATCCTGCTAACCCTCTCATGTGGATATAAAAAAAATCCATGACATTTTTGATGTTCTGACCTATTTTTACGCTTAATCCACGTTGCAAAAAAACAGACGATCTGGTTACTATCACATTGTTTATGGGAGTTTGTTGTGAGCAAAATTTTGCTTCTCATTAGTAAAAATTCTCCACAAAAAAATTAATTAGTGGTGTTTGGGGGAGGCTTGGTTTAGTCTGCTCACTTGATTGGCCCAATATTAAAGAAGGTTTTATTGTCTTTGAAATTAGACTTAGAATCCCTACGGTGCAGAAGGGGGCCATTCGGCCCATTGAGTCTGTACCGACCCTCTGAAAGAGCACCCTACCTAGGTCCATTCCCCCATCATAACCCCACTGAACCTGCAAATCCCTAGAAACTAAGGGGCAATTTTAGCATGGCCAATCCTAGCCTGCACATCTTTGGACTGTGAGAGGAAACCAGAGGCACCCGGAGGAAACCCACACAGTCAAGGGTGGAACGTGCAAACTCCACACAGCCAGCCACCCAAGACTGGAATTGAACCTTCATCCCTGGCGTTGTGAGGCAGCAGTGCTAACCATTGTGCCACCGTGCCACAGATGCTGCAGAACTGTGAAGGGTTATATTTAACATGGTACTAGTCAACTTCCCTATGGAACCTCTTTCATACACCAGCTGCAAGAATGCCCTTCACATTGCACCATTCCATTTTTAAATTTTTCATTTGAATCATTTTGTGGACTGTTCTTCTGTTCCTAGCAGTCCCCTGGTCACTCACCAAATGGCCATTCTTCATGTGCGCTTTGAAGGAGATACTGGTAACCTCTTACTGACAATCCCAATCCTGGCTACATGCATGTTCTTTCCAGCAGGAGCCAAATGATATCAAGAATGGGATCTCAGGATCATTCAACACAGACTAAGCATTGAATCTGGGGCTTCCTTGTTTTTGTAGCTCAGTTCCATCATAGATGGTGTACATTTGAATAATATCTTCACTGTAATTTCAGAAGCATCAGATTTTGTGACTCCCCGTTTACCATCTGTAAATTAATGTTGTGGATCTTATTACTTGATTCTTTTTACAAGATAATTCAGGCCTTCTAGAGGGACTTCTTAAAATTGCCGTTTTGAAACAAACACAATTAATAAATTCATGGCTCCAAAGCACACCTAAGGGGTTCATTTTAACAGATGTGTGTTCACACTGTTGCTTGAATTACTAATCTGTTTTTTTTCCTCCTTTGAATCAGATTGCTGGCTGAAGTGGCTGGCACTAAATCACACAAAAAACTGTCAAAATTAACCCTTTAATTATGCAATGGAGTCACAAATTGAGTATTACTTAGATCCAAAGTAAGATATATTCAAGGCCAGATCAGTCATAGAATAACAGGAGCACATAAGGTTTACTGCAGGAGGGGGTAACTCAGTCTGTTGTATCTGGTTCTCTGAAAAAGCAATTCACTTAGTACCAGTTACCATTTGTTCCCTGTAGCCCTGCATATTCTTCCTTTTGAGATAATAATCCACATTCCTCTTGACTACCTCGTCTGAATTACATCCACTACACTCTCAGGTGGTGCATTCCAGATCCTAACCACCAGCTGCATGAAAATGCTTTGCCTTGTATGACCAGTGCCCCATTACCAATTAACATAAATCTGTGTCCTCTTTTTCCCAATCCTCTGAGCAATGGGAACAATCTTCCCCTATCTAGTCTGTCCAGACCCCTCATTATTTTGAATATCTCGATCAAATTTTGCCCAAGGAGAACACAACCATCTTTTCCAATGTGTCCGTGGAATTGAAGCTCCTCATCCTTGGAACCATTCTCGCAAATCTTTTCTAAGCTCTCAAATGCCTTCACATCCTTCCTAAAGCGTGGCGCTCAGAACTGGTTGCAGTACTCCAAAGTAGGCCAAAACTGAGTTCCATATAAGTTGAACATAACTTCCCCTTTCAAATAAAGTCTAGGGTTCGGCGTGCTGTATTAAACACTCTCTCACCCAATCTTGCCACCTTCAATGATTTATGCACATCTACAAACAGGTCTCTCTGCTTTTGCATCTCTTTATAATTGAACCCTTTATTTGATATGTCTTCCTACCAAAATGAGTCACTTCACATTTCTCTAAGTTAAATTTTGTCTGCCACTCGTCCCCCCATTCCACCAACATATATATTTTTGATGTTCTATGCTACGCTCCACAAAGTTCGCAGTACTTCCAAGTTTTGTATCATCTGCAAATTTTGAAACTGTCCTGTACACCATGGTCCAGGTCATTAATTTATATCAGGGAGAGGAATTGTCCTAACACCAGCCCCTGGAGAATTCCATGATAAACAGTCCAAAAAACATCCACAGACCACTACTCTTTGTTTCCTGTCACTCAGCCAATTTTGTAGCCGTGTTGCTATCTTTTATTCCATCAGCTACAACTTTGCTCACCTGTCTGCTTTGTGGCACTGTCAAATGCCTTTTGAAGCTCATAGAACATAGAACATACAGTCCAGAAGGAGGCCATTCGGCCCATCGAGTCTGCACCGACCCACTTCAGCCCTCACTTCCACCCTGTCCTCGTAACCAATAACCCCATCTAACCTTTTTGGACACTAAGGGCAATTTAGCATAGCCAATCCACCTAACCTGCGCGTCTTTGGACTGTGGGAGGAAACGGGAGCACCCGGAGGAAACCCACGCAGACAGGGGAAGAACGTGCAGATTCTGCACAGACAGTGACCCAGCGGGGAATCGAACCTGGGACCCTGGCGCTGTGAAGACACAGTGCTATCCACTTGTGCTACCGTGCTGCCATGTCTACCATAACAGTACTGTCATCAACCCTCTCTGCTCCCTCATTCAAATTCTCCAGCAGTTAAGACAGAATTTCCCCCTAATAAATGCATTCTGATTTTCCTTAATTAAACTGCATTTTCCCATGTGACTACTACTTTTGCCCAAATTATCATTTCTAGAAGTGTCCCCAACACTGAGGTTAAACTGACTGGCTGGTAGTCGATGGGCTTATCTTTACAACCTTTTGAGAACAAAGATGTAACATCTGCCAGTCTCCAGTTCTCTGGCACCATCACCTAGTCTAAAGTTGAGAAACAATGGCCGACACCGTACTGGACGGTGTCTCCATAATTTCCACCCTTACTTCCCTCAGTATCTTTGGATGCATCTCATCTGGCCCTGGTGCCTTCTTAACTTTTAATGGAAACAGCCTATCCAGTACCTTCTGCTTATCAATTTTTCAATCTTTCAGCATCGGAATTATCTTCTCTTTCACCATAACTTGGGCAACAAAGATTGCTTGTTTTACTTAGTGGTGCACAAGGCACTGCCAACATCTGCACCCCCGGGAGGATCTCTCGACTGCTTCACGCCTGGCCAGACTTGATGTTGCACCGGTGAGGGGGAAGGTCAGGAGGAAGTGCTGACTAATGACATGGAATTAAATTAAAATTAGGTTCCCGGGCTCCCGTGGCATGATTCCACTATGAAAATGAAAAATGAAAATGAAAATCGCTTATTGTCACGAGTAGGCTTCAATGAAGTTACTGTGAAAAGCCCCTAGTCGCCACATTCCGGCGCCTGTCCGGGGAGGCTGGTACGGGAATCGAACCGTGCTGCTGGCCTGCTTGGTCTGCTTTATAAGCCTTATAAGCCAGCGATTTAGCCTTGTGAGCTAAACCAGCCCCTAGTGGTTGGGTTGGGTTGGAGGGGGTGGGGTGGAGTGCCAAAACCTGATCACATTGGAGAGAACCAAGGTTTTCGATTCTCTCTGGATTTTGAGCCTGTGCCGAGTTTCTCACAGATGGAGAGTGAGGACTCAAAATTGCCCCTCAAAAATGCCACCAGGCTCCATGCGTAAATCCTCTTTTTAGTCCCTAATCGGCCACACTCCTTTTTTCACTCATTCCTTATTTATATACACATGGAAGACTTTTGTATACTCTCTCTTTGTTTCTCTTATTTGCATTTTCAATTCCTCTCTGAACCTCATATATTCTGCTTGGTTCTCAGCTGTATGTTATCTACCTGACATCTGTCAAAAGCACACTTTTTCTTCATATGAATTCC
Organism: Scyliorhinus canicula; assembly: GCF_902713615.1. Lineage (NCBI taxonomy): Eukaryota > Metazoa > Chordata > Chondrichthyes > Carcharhiniformes > Scyliorhinidae > Scyliorhinus > Scyliorhinus canicula. The sequence goes on from NC_052149.1 coordinate 61,273,476, forward strand.
TATATATTTGGTCACCCAGGGAGTTACGGATTTGTCTGCCCTACCTTTCCCCTTCGTGGGAACATACCTTGGCTGTGAACAAACTATCTTTTCTCTAAGGGAAGCCCATTGTTCAGTTAAAGATTTTCCTGCCAACCTTCAATCCCAATTTTCCAAATAATCAGAAATTAGACTTCAGATACAACCAATGTAATCAATGCGCAATATCACTTTATGGAAACCTTCTTCTCGCATTTGGAATTGCCATATTCCCGTAACAGCCTCCCCGAACAGGCGCCGGAATGTGGCGACTAGGGGCTTTTCACAGTAACTTAATTGAAGTCTACTCGTGACAATAAGCGATTTTCATTTTTTTCATTTCAAGAAACAATCCTCCCTTTCCTTCTTTTTTTACATATTCAGTCTATTTTCTATATTTCTATATACAATAGCTATCTTTTCACCATTCAGGAAACATTCTTATGTAACTTTCTTTGGATTCTTGAAGTGGCAGAAATGTCCATGTATCTGCCTGTGAAAACCTGACAGGAATCATTTGCCATAAGTGCAGAGTGTAACCCTGATCACCAATCAGGCAGAGACATGACTCTGAATCAAGAAGGATCCCAAAACATGCCTTTCTGCTTTTCCTAATAAGATCAAAAGAATTAGGAACAGGACTAGATCATTTGACCCATTGAGCCTGCTCTGTCACTTATTAAGATCATGGTTCATCTGAGTCTGGCTTTAACGCCACTCTCCTTATTCACCTTGAAAATCCAAAATCTGTCTAGCTTAGCCTTGTGATACATTCAATGACCCAGCCTCCACTGCTCTCTGTGAAAGAGAATTCCAAAGATGAACGGCCCTCTGAAAGAAGAAATTCCTCCTCATCTCCATCCTAAAAGACCCCAATCTGTGCCTCCCACTTCTAGATTCCTCCATAAGAGGAACCATCCACTCAGCATCTACCCCTTTCAAGTTCGCCCAGTCTCTTATATGTTTCAATGAGATCACATCTCACTCTGCTAACTTCAGTGAGTATAGGCCCAACCTGCTCAACATTTTTTCTAAGACACCCCTTCTACTCAGAGTCTCTAATAATGGAGCTATGTCCCCACGCCAGTGTGAAAACTGGTGCCAACGCTCCCCTTTCTTGGGGGCTAGGTTGCCACCAGAGTGGTCCCTGCAGCTCTAGCTGGCGCGGAACGGCCCGCGCAAGTTTGCACAAGCGCGGAACAGCCGATGTATTTCTGCGCATGCGCAGGGGTTCCCTTCTCCGTGCCGGCCCCCTGCGCAATAGGGCGGAGCCCTACAGGGGTCCGGAGTAAAGTAGGCCCCCAAGGAACCAGCCCGCCCGGCGATCGGTAGGCCCCCAACCGCGGGCCAGGGGGGACCCCCTCGGGGTCGGATTCCCCCGCCCCATCTCCAAGACAGCCCCAGCACACTCACCTTCCAGATCCCGCCGTGTGGGAGGTGAGTAATCCACTCCGGCAAGACTCGGCCGAACTTATCAGCCATTCGGCCCATCAGGGCCAGGAGAATCGCTGGGGGGGCCTGGCATGGCGGCGATCCCGTGGGCGCCCGAAAAACGGCACTGGAGAATGGGAAGCCGGTGCCAGGTCGGAGAATCCCGGCCATAGAGTCATAGATCTTTACAACATGGAAAAAGGTCCTTTCGTCCAGCTTGCCCATGCCGCCCAATTTATACCACTAAGCTAGTCCCACTTGCCTGCATTTGGCCCATATCCTTCTCTACCCACCCTGCCCATGCAACTATCTAACTGTTTTTTAAAGGAAAAAATTGTACCCGGCTCTACCACTGCCTCTGGCAGCTCATTCCAGATGCTCACACCCTCTGTGTGAAGAAATTTCCTCTCTGGTCTCCTTTGTATCTCTCCTCTCTTACCTTAAACCTATGCCCTCTAGTTCTAGACTCCTCTACCTTTGGGCAAAGATGTTGTCTATCTACCTTATCTATGATATGGAGATGCCAGCGTTGGACTGGGGTGAGCACAGTAAGAAGTCTTACAACACCAGGTTAAAGTCCAACAGGTTTGTTTCGAATCACTAGCTTTCGGAGCACTGTTCCATCCTCTGCCCCTCATTATTTTATAGACCTCTATAAGATCACCCCTAAGCCTCATACGCTCCAGGGAAAAAAGTCCCGGCAGATCCAGCCTCTCCTTAAATCTCAGACCATCAAATGTTGGTAACATCCTCGTAAATCTCTTCTGCACTCTTTCTAGTTTAACAATATCCTTCCTATAATAGGGTGACCAGAACTGAACACAGTATTCCATGTGTGGTCTTACCAATGTCTTGTACAACTCAATAAGTACCCTGTACTTATCCAGGGTAATTCGTTTGGGTGGGTTTAAGACAGATGTTGAAAATAGGTCAGAGCTGTTTGCCGAACCTTGTTACCTCCTCTTCCATGAAATGGATACCCCACCCTTAAAGTGAAGTTTGGCTTTATAGGGATGATAATTCAAGTGTTGTTATTTCTGTGTTCGATTTAAGCCAATATTCTCAGAGAGCCTATTTTGCTGTTACTGTCCCAAATACGCCCGAAAACAAGCAGTAACTTGAAGCCAAAACCCTACTCTCGCACATTATAACATAACTTTCGCTGCTAAGTAAACTGACACAAGAATGATTAGAAGCAAGAAATGTCCAACAAGCTTTTGATTTTGCTTTGGGGTTCACACTCTGGGTTCACCCATTTTTGCCCTTTTCAGAGCCTTGTTCTTTTCTTTTCTTTTCTCTTCTTCTTCTCACCTGGCTACATTACCTTACACCCCTCTGTTATATTTTAAATAATGACTGATCTAAAATATATATATATATTACTCTTGAATCCACCAGGATTATAAAATGACCAATAGTCTTCTTGTTGAAAGATGAACTATTTAATGAGTAATAAAATAATAAACTGTGAGTCCTTTTACTCAATACTAAACTAACTACAAAGAAATAAAGTACAATACAGATAACTATATAACTGTACACTATTATAACAAACTAGTCCTAACTTCTCTCACTCTAGCTATTCTATGTCTTGCTTGTTCACTGTTCTGGATCACAGTCTCCAACTAACTAAAAAGAGCGGGAACCTAGTTCTTATAGTATCTGACTGTGAGACATCTAGTGCTGACATGACTGTACTACATTTACATACATTGATCATGTATATTGATATCTGAATATCACTAAACCCTCCCCTTCCAGGTACAGCCCCCACTGTTATGTGACAGTGATTTGCGTGCTATTGGCAGTGGTTGGTATAATTAATGCTCAATAGACATTCTGGCAGATGAGTAGCCAGAATGTGAGTGTCATCACTTTTCATAAAACGCTATGGCAAGTGTTAAGAATATTGCCAAGATCTATGGGCTAGCAGAAATGTATCCTGATGCACGTAAACGACATGGATTCAAAGGCCACTGTTAAGTGCTTGTAAAACATGAAAAATAGATTTAGGCCAGCAAAAAAAGCAGTATTGTTATGTCATAATTTAGCAAAGAGTCCTGTTTGAGATTAAAGCTGAAGCATTCTTGTTTTTTGTGATAAGCCCAGCCGATGTGATTATGAATGGTTTCCAGAACTGCTTACAAACAGCGCTGGTCAATATCAAAATTCCTGAACCGCTGCCTTTGCAACTATCTGTTAGAAATTAACATTTAATAAGGCGTTATTAAATGCATTAAAGTATTGCTTCAGGGTGAATGGCAGTGGACGTGCAGATTGAAGATGACATGAACAATTATTTGAACTCTTTGGAATAACTGGCACGCATAACGCAGCTTAAGTAGTGCCTTTGTAATTGGCCCATTGTAATGGCAAAAGGTCAGCCCATTTGTTTAATATAGACAGCTGTATTAGATAAGTGTAATGATGTAAGTATTGAGGACTGTCCTTTCATCTCGATCTACAGATTTTAGTCCAAATGATCAGCCTAATTTCTCTTCTTTCACGATCCTAGGCTTAAATCTGCCTTGGATGAGGCCTAGCTGTCTTCTGGACTTCTGTACTCCTGTACGATGACTCCAGCAGAACCAAGATGATATCCTGGCCTTTAATGGCTCCCCTCTGCATTTTCCTTCAGATTATCCTCACAGTCATAACAAGATCTTTGCAAATGATGGGGACGATTTTGCGTCAGCCCATCAGTGTGAATGGTGACGCGGGCGCAAAAAATCGTGAAACGAGACTCCCGTCGGCAAGATCATGTTTGTTCACTTTCTTTCTCCTCACTGGTGAAGTAAGCAGCCTCATTCCCACAAAGGGTGAGAACCTGCTTTTAATACATTTTTTAAAAAAAATGTTTTATTCCAGGTTTTTCAATAATTTTTACAAAACACTACAAAAGAGAAAATAATGCAGAGGGAACCAAGCAATATATCAACAAAACCCACTGAACCCTCCAACCACCTAAAAATTTAACAAACAAAACAAAACAAAATGTGGCATCCGCTCCTTACAAATAACGTGAAATCAACCCACCCACACCCCCCTCTCTCTGTTTTGCTGCTGCTGCTGACCTCCAGCTATTGTTCCACGAGAAAGTCAAGGAACGGTTGCCACCGCCTGGAGAACCCCTGCAAAGACCCTCACAAGGCAAACTTTATCTTCTCCAACCTGAGAAACCCCGCCATGTCACTGACCCAAGCCTCCACGCTTGGGGGATTCGCGTCCCTCCACATTAACAAGAGCCTTCTCCGGGCTACCAAGGAAGCAAAGGCCAGAACTCCGGCGTCTTTCGACTCCTGCACTCCCGGACCGTCCGATACCTCAAATATTGCTATCCCTCAGCTCGGTTTTACCCGAGTATCCAAGACCTTGGACATATCCTTTGCAAAGCCCTTCCAAAGTTCCAGAAATATGAGCATGATTTGCTGGGCTCCCTGAACACCTGACACACCTCTCCTCTACCCCAGAAAACTTACTCATTCTCGCCTATTAATACATTTTAATGCATTTACACATGATGGCTGAGCCCCTCCGCCACATGATCCCCCTTCACTGAAAACCTGCAGACGTGATGTCATGTTGGCGAGGTTTACAACAGGTTTTCAAATATGAGATTCAGTTGTGGGGATCCCCCTGGGGGCCCAACGGTAAGAATAGCCCCCGGGAAAGAAAATGAAAAATGAAAATCGCTTATTGTCACAAATAGGCTTCAAATGAAGTTACTGTGAAAAGCCCCTAGTCGCCACATTCTGGCGTCTGTTCGGGGAGGCTGGTACGGGAATTCAACCGTGCTGCTGGCCTACCTTGGTCTACTTTCAAAGCCAGTGATTTAGCCCTGTGCTAAACCAGTCCCTGGCACAGGTTGGCACTGTCAACTTGGCAGTGCTAACCTGTGTCAACCTGTGCCAGAGGACAGTGTCAGGGACAATGCCAGGAACGTGCCCTCCAGGGAGTCCAGTGGGGCATGGTTCCTGTTCTGTTTGTTGGAGGGGAGAGAGGGGAGGCCCCGATTCTGATGCCTGTGGTGGTGGTGGTGGTTGGGGGGAGGGGGGGTGATCCCCAATGCTTGGGTGGAGCCCAATCCCGTCGATGAAGGTTGGGGAGGTAGATTCTTTCTGTGCTGATTGGGGCACCCTTTAAAGATGACGCACCGATCTCTGTGGTGCTGGCCTTGCCAGCTCCATCTGGCGCCTCCACAGTGACAGCGTAAACCACGGCCAATGATTTTCTTTCAAAGTGGCTCAAAATCTAGACTAGAAAACTCAGCTATGCTGCGTTTCAGTCAAAATATTGGAAAATTCCACCCAATGATCTTATTATGGATCACTGCAATAGCATTGACCACAATCTTATTCACAGTTGATGATACTCTACACCTGACTAAAGACTTCTTTCTCACCCTCACATGGTTATACTTCTCACCAACTATTCTGTCCAAACTTCGTAATCAAGTAGCCCTTATTACTAAGTCACATATTGGTCTCTCCCTTTATGTTTCTGGTAGCTTATCTTTCTTCAAGCACCTCAACTTGTTCCACTCCTTTAAAATTTTCATTATCTACCAACCCCTCCATAAATCCTATTCAAGTTTCTTCTTGAGAGATTAAGTCACTTCAAGTTCCCTCTTCTCCATAATATAGCATAAGATATTTCCAGTGCCATATATGACAGTGTTCATTGTCGTATAATATAAACCAATAATACTAGAAAAAATTGAATGCAAAACCATGGAGGAAATTTTAACCTGGAGAAACATTTGGCTTGGGCAAGTGCAGTAGTTAAATCCAACAAATCGACAAGCCCATGAGAGCAGGTTGCCCCTATGAACATATCGCATGCCCTCAACTGGAGTGAAATTTCAACACAGTTTAACATCACATTCATGGGTTTCTTGAAGCCTCCTGTTGAAAATGCCACAGAAATTGAGGGGGTTGATTAGAAATAGGGATACTGTAGTTGTGATGGTATGTGTATGTTTTTATATTTCTTTGTTCGTGTACATATGCTATGTAGGTAAAGGCAAAGCTGCGTCTGTGTGCGTCCAAGGTTAATCAAAGGAGAGTTGTTGGAATCAGATTGTCCATGGAATCTAAGGGATGAAAGACTAAATGTGCTATTTTCTTACATTTTGTAATGAGGCTTTATGGGGGGTCTTAACTTACAATAAACAGTGTAGATCTGAAATTTGCATTTGGGGATAAGTGTTGAAATTGATGTGTAGTTGTTGCATTTCAGAGAAGTCTCAAATGTGGCAAAGAAAATTTGTATTTCTAGGAGATTTGTGAGTAAACAGGGGCAGGCATTTAAAAATATTATTGGCTCAAAATAGAGGTAAAATAGGAACATGAAATGTTTTAATATGTGGGAACCTAAGTTTTCAAAGGGATATCAGAAGACAATGGAGAGCTCAGATGAATGGCGTGGAAGAAGTATTTATGAAAGCATGTTTACAGCTGTAGTTAGTTGCTGTGGGGGTTTTGTTCCACTGAAAGCCAAGGAGTGTGTTTTGGAGTGCCCGAAAAGCTGTGAAGATCTTTTAATTGAAGACAGCAACTTTGTTTTGGGCAAGGAAATGTTTGGCCTGAGGAACAGTTTGTTTCGGATCTCCCTTTGGAGAAAAAAACACCAGTGTGGATTCATTCTGGCGAGTCATGTATAATACTTCTGCCTAAAGTGAAAGCAATTTCTTAGTTTAGTAATATTTCTTGAATGTTATGGTTACAAATCTATAAGGGCTATACGTTGCTAAAAATACACTTTTAGTGTGTACCTTTGATAAAGCATTTTGGGCATCATTTTGTAAATTTCTTTCTAACTGTGTATCTTTTATTTTGTGTGTTTAAGTTTTCTCTGTTATTTTCCCTTCTAATGAGTATTTTAATTTGTCACATTTTAGGCGCTATTGCTAGAGCTCTGTGCTTATGTCTTCAATAGTTGTCCCTCCTTGTTTCTACAATACAAAAATAATTACAATTTGACTGAGACGGATTTTAATCTGAGATCTGGCTTGCTCAGTTTCAACATCGGCTGCGGTCTAACAACAATAAATACTCAGTATTCACAGCTGCTTCCTGACTTTCCACTGGGAAAGAGTTTGGTCACAGTACTTTTCATTCTACACAAAGAAGTTTTCTGAATCACATCAGGACGGTCTTGAATTGGACCTCAGGCAAAGTGCATTATGACCACAAGTAGCAGCCGTAGCCCTGCTGTTCACCAACTAGACCTCAGGGAGGTTCCAACAGGGAGGACAGCAGCTGAGGAGCGCAGCCTGCAGGAGGTACTAAAGCAATGAAATTTGTATAGACAGAGGCTAAGTTTCCTGACATGTCTGAACAGCAGGGCGCTTAGGAAACTCACGTTTTGGGTGGTAGCAGACATCTGCAGCTTCCTGGAGAAAAATCTGGTGGTCCTGCATTACCAGAAGCTATTGAAGTAATCATGGCACTGGCTTAGCAGAGGCATATCAGGATCTTCAGGTCAGTGGTTTACAAATACATAAGACAGGTTGCTGTTTTTTTGCTCAGGGAGACACCTATGTGTAAATCACCTATGATTATGCCAATGAAACTGAGTGAGATTTCAAGTTTACATTTCTGATAGCTTCTCACATGCATGTCATTCACTGTGTACATGTTGCAAGCCACACGCTATCTCAGATCAATCGGGTGTATTTGGGGGACTGCATGGTCTTCCACTCCATCAATGGGATGCCAGGGATGTCCTTGTTAATAAGAACATAAGAACATAAGAACATAAGAACTAGGAGCAGGAGTAGGCCATCTGGCCCCTCGAGCCTGCTCCGCCATTCAATTAGATCATGGCTGATCTTTTGTGGACTCAGCTCCACTTTCCGGCCCAAACACCATAACCCTTAATCCCTTTATTCTTCAAAAAACTATCTATCTTTACCTTAAAAACATGTAATGAAGGAGCCTCAACTGCTTCACTGGGCAAGGAATTCCATAGATTCACAACCCTTTGGGTGAAGAAGTTCCTCCTAAACTCAGTCCTAAATCTACTTCCCTTAATGCAAGGTTCAGTTGGTTGCACCATCAGACTGAAGTCAATATTACATGCAATGCTCACTCTTCTGCTTGCCCCTGCCCCACCAATGCCACAGGCACAAATCAGTCCTGAATACAATCAACCATTTCTTATGAAGCAACTATGGTGATTTCATATTCTGGCAGTCAGGTTCCCTCACCCCTTTGGATCTGGAAGACTTAAAGGATGCTTGATGGGAGATGGGGGTTATATACATCAAACTTGGCTGTTAGAAACCCAACAAATTAAATATAATAATACTACAAGGAATGGGATGCCAGGAATATCCTTATTAGTACAAGGTTCAGTTAGGTGGCACCATCTGACCAAAATCAATATCACACGCAATGGTCACACTTCTGCCCACCTACCTATCCCACCCAATGATACAGGCATAAAGAAGTCCTGAAACCAATGAACCATTCCTTGTACATCTTCCCCATTGGTCCCCAATAATTCAAGCCTTCCCATTCACCATCAAACCAGTTGAAAGGTGACTTTTCATCAGAAAACACAAATGTACAAGCTGTGAATTTTGTGCAAAATAATCAAATTTATGTGATTCTATGAAAAAACAGAAACAAAACAATGTAACATTTATTTCATGCACCAATGCATACACCTTTGTACAATTACAGATCTTAACTCTTCTTTTGCCTACCTCTCCTACCTGGTACAATTTCTGTGCTTTCAGCATAGGTAGAAGCAAGCTGCCAAGACCACTGTTCTGATTGCTGAAATGCTCTTAGCTAATTATCTCTGGACTCTGAAGCCCAATGACCTTGCTAAATTGTCTTCCAGATCTACATGTGCAAAAGTAAGCTCAGCCATCAGGTCATGAGGCATCATTTTGAGTGATATAACCACTTCAATGTTACCTTTTGCTATTATTCATCTCATGGAGTGGCCTTCATTGCTACAACTCTGCTGGAAAGCAGCTTGGCGTAAGGCCAAGGTTAAACTATCTGCAGTCCACTTAAAGCAATAGACATATTGGTATTTAGTGTCCACACGGCCGCGATCAAGGTCTGCATGGAATCCTTTAATTGCCGTGCTTGATTTTCCATGGTGTTGGACATTTCATCTACACTGGAAAGCATCTATGCAAGATAATATCCTGCAACACTACCATATCAGGCTTGAGGAAAACTCCTCCCTTTTATCTGCAATTGTGGTCAGGGTGCTTGAGAGACCTGGCAGTGCTTTGCATGTTTTCTGCTGCTCTTCAATGAATATCCTTTTTGTCCATGACTCTGTAATAGAACAAGTTGAGCAGAGCTAGGAGAGGGTTGCATCCTCCAACACAGACTCTCCACAGCTATCTGTGCCACCAGCGTTTGGTCTTGTTTACTCGTGATGTGCAAGTCACCAAGTGAAAGTGCAACTATTTATTGTATTGGTCTCACTGAAGTGTGAGGATCTGAGCTGATGCATGAATCCTGTGTTGGTGCATCTTCAAGAATGATTCACCTCTCCTAAAGATTTGTCGTCCATGTGACCCATGGAGTTCTGCTTCATGGGTGACTGCTCTGGCGGAGAGAGAAAAAAAAAATTAGCTTTGGCAAGGTAAGAGTGTCACAATTTTTCATTCTGAAGAACACTGGATTTCAAATTAAGTCACCATGAATAAGTGTTTTACAACATGTGTGTCATTAATATTTAACGTGTTACCAGATAGCTAGGAGGTGCCCACTTCCAAAGGCCAGGGTTACAAAATGACACTCATCGTCAACAATTACCACACTGCTGTTATTGGCAGTGAGATCTGTGGGGGGTCACCTCCAGTCTCTCCCTCTCCCTGGTGTTCTCTTCTCTTCATTGGGAGAATAAATAGGCCTATGAGTGTCTTTAATTGCATGACAGAGTACTAACAGCACACAAAAAGGAATTCTGTCCAACTGCTCCCTTTTTATTGCCCCACATAAACATCTTCCTGCCCTTCTTCAGCTGACCCTAAGCTCAACTTTGCCTCTGTCACAGCTCATCTGCTGCTGAAACTCTTATCCATGCCTTCACCACCTATGGACTTGACTATTCCAAGCACTCCTGGCTGGACACCCACAGTCCACCTTCACTAACCTTGAGGTCATCCAAAACTCTGCTGCCCATGTCTTAAACTGCAGCAAGTCCTTATTGCCTCTGTGCCTGCTGACCTTCATTGGATCCTGGTCAAGCATGTCTTGATTTTAAAGTTCTCATCCTTGTTTTTAAATACCTCCATTGCTTCATCTCTCCCTAGCTCTGTAATCTTCTCCAACTCCACAAGCCTTTGAGATATCTATGATCCTCTAATTCTGGCCTTTTATGCATTCCCAATTAGAAGTTCTATCATTATCGGTGGTTGTGCCTTCAGTTGCCTCATCCCCAAACCCTAGAATTCACCCACCCCCCCTTCACCTCTCCACATCTCTACCTCATTTTCCTGCTTTAAGATACTCTCAAGACATAACTCTTTGATCGAGCTTTTGGTCGTCTGACCTAATATATATTTGTGTGGTTTGGTGTCAACTGCATTTTATGATGCTCCTGTGAAGGGCCTTGGAATGTTTCATTATGTTAATAGCAGTACAGAAATAAAATTTGTGATAGTAATGCTATCAACACATCCTTCTCTTTTTTTCTTCCTCATGTGTTTATCGAACTGCCCTTTAAATGCTGGCTCCCCTCAACGATACCATGTGGTGGCGAGTTCCACGTTTTAGCCACTCTCTGGGTATAGAAGTTTCTCTTGAATCCCTGATTACGTTCATTAACAGCTATTTTATATTTATGGCCCCGCAATCTGGTCTTCTCCTCAATGGAAGCATCTTCCCTATGTCGACCCTATCAAATACTTCCATAATCTTAAAGAGCTCTATCAGTCTTAGTGTTTCTCGAGAAAGGACACTCGCTTGGTTCAATCTTTTAGAATAGGCATAACCTCTCAGCAATATTGTTCCTAAGCAGTGTCACTGTGGAGCAACCCAAAAATCCCCATGCAGGCCATGGAAACGTCAACCCATTTCAGTTACCAGATGTAATTTAAACAAAATTAGAGGCTACCTGTCTTTCAGTTCTAATATCATCCCAGTAAATCTTTTTTTGCATCTTCCCAAGTGCTTCTATATTTTTTTATATAATACGGGGACCAAGACTATTCACAGTACTGTAAATATGCTCTAACCAATGTTCTACACAAGTGTAATGAAACTTACATGCTTTTCTATTCAATTCTATCCTCTGGAAATAAGTCACAGTGTTTTGTTGATGCGGTTTTAATGGTCTTATGAACCACTACTGATTAGTGATTTGTATATCTGTATCCCCAGATCGCTCTGCTCCTGTACCCCATTTAGGCTGGCATGTACCAAGGGATATTTCCAAGGAGTGGCCTCTTTATTCATCCTACAAAAATGTACCACCTCACATTTATCTGTGGTAATTTTCATCTGTCAATGACACTCTCATCTGCAATCTGATTGATGCAGTAGATGAGGGTGACGATCAAGGAGGGGTATGAAACTGCATAATGATGAGGGTAAGATTGATGGATAGATGGGGATGTGAGAAAGTCCATTGAAAGAGGATAGGAATGCTTGCAATACTTGAATGTATATGATGAGTGATGTGACTGACTAGGCTTGCCAAGGCAGAGTGAGGTGGTGCGGCGATGGTGTGATAGTGAATATGCAACCATACACACCTTTTCTGACTTTGTTAGATTCTTACAGCAATTCCTGCACTCAATCCAGGAGGGTGGCACTATTCCCTGACATCCTTGGCCATCTCCAGCCATGTCTTCTTTCCAGCAGCAACATGTTTCTTCTTCCCACTGCTGGGGTAGAGTATCTCTCTTCTACTCATCCTGCACCTCAAAGGAGGAATCATTAGAGTGGGGTATAACCTTTGAGTCTGCTGAATAAATTGAAAAAGCTCTACGTTTCTTGCTTCAAGCTTTGATCTCCTCCAAATTCTATTATTTTGACATTGGCGTTTAATATTGCCATGGGTTCCTTGTAATGCCAACTGCCGTACAATTTTTTTTTTTTTATAAATGTTTTTATTCAGTTTTCGTATTTTATATTGAACAAATTACAAATTGTTAGGAGAGAGAAAAAAAAAACAAACAAAAACAAACACGCAAAAATTAACACACATATTTACAGGTAAGCATCTTCGTAGTAGTAACTGCGCCCCCCCCCCCCCCCCCTCCCCCCCTCAACATGTTTATTTAGCTTGGTTTTGGGCCTTAGCTAGCCATCGAACCCCCGTAACGAACCTGTAGCCCCCCCCCCCCCCCTCCCGCTACCTTCCCCCGACTATTCTTCCTCTTGTACATTGGCCACAAATAGGTCCCGGAACAGTCGCATGAATGGCTCCCACGTTCTGTGGAAGCCGTCGTCCGACCCTCGGATGGCAAATTTGATTTTCTCCATTTGGAGAGATTCCGAGAGGTCGGACAGCCAGTCCGCAGCTCTGGGCGGTGCTGCTGACCGCCAGCCAAACAGGATTCTACGGCGGGCGATCAGGGAGGCAAAGGCAAGGGCGTCCGCCCTCCTCCCCAGGAATAGATCTGGCTGTTCTGAAACCCCGAAGACCGCCACTATCGGGCATGGCTCCACCCTCACTCCCACCACTTTGGACATTACCTCGAAGAAGGCTGTCCAGTACTCCACGAGTCTGGGGCAGGACCAGAACATGTGGGCGTGGTTGGCCGGGCCTCTTTGGCACCGTTCACATCTGTCTTCCACCTCCGGGAAGAACCTACTCATACGGGTTCTTGTTAAGTGGGCTCTATGTACCACTTTTAGTTGCGTCAGGCTGAGCCTTGCGCACGTGGAGGTGGAGTTGACCCTATGCAGTGCTTCGCTCCAGAGTCCCCACCCGATCTCCATCCCCAGGTCGTCCTCCCATTTCCTCCTTGTTGCGTCCAGTACGGTGTCGTCCCTATCTACCAGTCGGTCATACATGTCACTACAGTTCCCTTTCTCTAGGATACTTGCGTCCAGTAGGTCTTCCAGTAGTGTCTGTCGTGGCGGTTGTGGGTACGTCCTTGTCTCCTTTCGTAGGAAGTTTTTGAGCTGCAGGTACCGTAGCTCGTTCCCCCCAGCTAGCTGAAATTTCTCTGTCAGTTCGTCCAGTGTTGCGATCCTGTCGTCCGTGTACAGGTCCCTGACTGACAGTGTCCCCCCGTCCTGCCTCCACCTTTTGAAGGTGGCGTCGGTCAGTGCTGGTTTGAACCTATGGTTGTTGCAGATGGGAGCCCTGTTCGACATTTTGGTCAGGCCAAGTTGCTGCCGCAGTTGGTTCCAGGATTGGAGGGTGGCTGTCACCACTGGGCTGCTGGAGTGTTTTTTGGGTGGGGATGGGAGTGCTGCCGTGGCGAGGGCCCGGAGGGAGGTTCCCATGCAGGAGGCCTCCTCCGCACGCACCCACTCAGCTTCTGGCTCCTGGATCCATCCCCTTACTCGCTCGGCTGTTGCTGCCCAGTGGTAGAATTGTAGATTCGGGAGGGCTAACCCTCCCCTGGTTTTTGTTTTTTGTAAGACCTTCTTTGGGATCCTAGCATTTTTACCCCCCCATACGAACGCCATGATGAGTTTGTCCAGCGCTTTGAAAAAGGCCTTGGGGATGTAGATCGGAATGGATTTAAACAGGAAGAGGAACCTGGGCAGTACGTTCATTTTGATCGTCTGAACTCTCCCCGCGAGGGAGAGCGGGAGTGTGTTCCATCTTTGCAGGTCCTTTTTAACTTCCTCCGTCAGGCTGGTGAGGTTCCATTTGTGGATCCCTTTCCAGTCATGGGCTATTTGGATCCCCAGGTAGCGGAATTTATGTCGGGCTTGTTTGAACGGCAGCCCCTTTAGTGCTGCCCCCCCCCCTTGCGGGTGTAATGGGAAGATCTCACTTTTGCTCATGTTGAGTTTGTAGCCCGAGAAGGCTCCAAACTCTTTCAGGAGCGCGATGATTCCGTCCATGCTGCTTTGTGGGTCCGAGATATAGAGGAGCAGATCATCCGCATAGAGTGAGACTCTGTGCTCTCTACCTCCCCTTCGGATCCCCCTCCAATTTTTTGCTGCCCTGAGCGCGATTGCTAGCGGTTCGATTGCTAGTGCGAACAGCAGCGGGGACAGTGGGCATCCTTGTCTGGTGCCCCTGTGCAGCTGGAAGTATTGGGAGTTGGTATTGTTGGTCTGTACACTCGCCATGGGAGCGTTGTACAGGAGCTTTACCCAAGCGGTGAACCCTGTTCCAAGCCCGAACCGCTCCAGTACCTCTATGAGGTATTTCCATTCGACTCTGTCGAAGGCCTTTTCTGCGTCCAGGGAGACGATCACCTCCTGTGTTCTCTCCCCGGAGGGGGTCATTATCACGTTCAGCAGGCGCCTGATGTTCGCGGTCAGCTGTCTACCTTTGACAAAGCCCGTCTGGTCCTCTGTGACCACCTCAGGTACACAGTCTTCTAGCCTTTTGGCTAGGATTTTGGCCAGTATTTTGGCGTCTGCGTTCAGCAGAGATATGGGTCTGTATGACCCACATTCCGTTGGGTCTTTGTCTTTCTTAGGTATCAGCGAGATTGAGGCCTGTGCTAACGTGGGTGGCAACGTGCCCCTAGCTAGCGAGTCTGTGAACATCTCCCGCATGTGCGGGGCCAGCGCTGTCGCAAATTTTTTGTAGAAGTCCGCCGGGAATCCGTCCGGTCCCGGCGCCTTCCCCGCCTGCATGGAGCTAATGCTCTCCATGATCTCTCCCAGTGCTAGTGGTGCTTCCAGATCCCGTTTTCTGCCCTCTCCCACAACTGGTATGTTCAGTCCGTCAAGAAACCGGTTCATCCCAGCCTTCCCCGTTGGGGGCTCTGAGGTGTACAGCTCTTGGTAGAAGGCCTTGAAGGTTTTGTTAATCTTCTCTGGTTCTGTTTCCAACGTGCCTCTGGTATCTCTGATTTGCGCGATTTCTCTGCTGGCTGCCTGCTTTCTCAGCTGGTGGGCCAACAGGCGGCTGGCTTTGTCTCCGTGTTCGTATAGGGCCCCGCGTGCCTGGCGGAGTTGGTGTACTGCTTTCCTGGTGGAGAGCAGGTCAAAGTTCCTTTGTAATTCTTTTCTCTCCGCCAGGAGTTCTACAGTCGGGGCCTCGGAGTATTTATGGTCTACCTCCAGTATGGAGTCGACCAGCTTCTGCCTAGCCACCCTTTCCTCCCTATCTCTTTGCGCTTTGTAGGCTATGATTTCCCCTCTTAGTACGGCCTTAAGCGCTTCCCAGAACGTGGAGGGTGAGACCTCCCCGTTTTGGTTGATCTCAGTGTACTCCGCTATGGCCTGCGCTATCCTTTCGCTGAAGGCCTTGTCAGCTAGTAAGGCACCGTCCAACCTCCATTTGGGGCGCTGGGCCCTTCCCGTCTCTAGCCGCACATCCATGTAGTGTGGAGCGTGGTCTGATATCACAATTGCGGAGTATTCCACCTTGTCTATCTCTGGAAGCACCGTTTTCCCCACCACAAAGAAGTCAATTCTGGTGTACACGTTGTGTACTGGGGAGAAGAAAGAGAATTCTTTCTCCCCCGGGTGGGCGAATCTCCAGGGGTCTACTGCTCCCATCTGCTCCATATAGTGGCTGAGTTCCCTTGCCATGTTTGAGGTTTTCCCCGTTCTGGGGTTTGATCTGTCCGTCGTTGGGTCCTGTACACAGTTGAAGTCCCCCCCCATGATTAGTCGGTGCGTCGCTATGTCCGGGATTTCTGCCATGGTCTTTTGGATGAAGCTCGTGTCGTCCCAGTTGGGCGCGTACACGTTAACTAGAACTACCGGCGCCCCATCCAGGGCCCCGCTGACCATGACATACCGTCCCCCTGGGTCCGTAACCGTCTTTGTCGCCCTAAACATTGTCCTCTTGCCAATCAGGATCGCCACCCCCCTGGCCCTTGCCCCATAACAGGAATGATAGGTTTGTCCCACCCAGCCCTTTCTTACCCGCAGTTGGTCCCGCTCCCTCAAGTGCGTCTCTTGGAGGAAGACTATGTCGGCCCTCATGTTTCTAAGGTGGGTGAGGACTCTAGATCTCTTCACTGGGCCGTTAAGTCCCCTTACGTTCCAGGTGACTATTCTGGTGGGGGGCTTCTGCCCCCTTGCTCCTGTGGGGTTAACCATATTTGTCCGGTGGACGCGCCCCTGCCCTCTGGGGTTTCCCTATGTTAGGGGGCCGTCCAGGATGTCCACTATCACTGCTCTCCCCATGCGGTCGGGTCCCTGCGCTCCGGGGTTCCCCCTTGTCCCGGGGACACCCGCCATGGCCGTCCACTTTGTGTCCGCCACGCGGGTAGTCCCCTGCACTCCGGGGGGCCCCTTCACCCACAGACCGTACTGGGTGGGTGCTTGCAGCAGTTCCCTGTTTCGAGCCCTTGTCTGTGGCACTTTGTGGCCCTATTCCCTTACTGGCCTCTTTTGTCCCTTCGTCCCTGCGTTTCCCCTCCCTGGTCTCTCGCCCCCCGGGTGCCCCCCCCCCCCCCGCTCTATCCCTTTCGGGGATACCCCTGTGTACCCCTCCATTGCCCCTCTCTCCCCCATTCCTGTCCCCATTTGCTCTCCCACCTTTGATGGGTGATCCTCCCCCTCCCCTGCCTGGCGCCTTCCCCCCTGTTGGGGGTGCGCTGCGGCCCTGCTCTGTTGCGCGCCCCCTTCGCTAGCTTTCCTGCTAGCACGGTGGCTCCCCTCCCGGAGGTTGCTGTCCCGCTTCCCCTCTCCCCTCTCCAGTACTCCCGTTCCCTCGTGCCGGGGCCTGGCCTCCCACCTGAAGCGGGCCCTAGGGCATTGGGTTGTTTTCCGTTCTGGGTGTTTCTGCCAGGGGGGAGGGGGCTGGCTTTGCCTCGCCCCTCCCCACCCCCCCGTCGGCATGACGTGTCTCCTTGCCATGGGCCCCTCGTCCCTACTTCCCATGGCGTTTTTCCAGCCCGTGCTCCTCGACGAATTTATTCGCCTCGGCAGGGGCTGTAAAGAAATATTCCTTGTGTTGGTATGTGACCCAGAGTTTTGCTGGGTACAGCATACCAAAACGTACTTTGTTCTTATAGAGAGCTGCTTTCGCTCTGTTGAACTCCGCCCGTCTCTTAGCTATGTCCGCTCCAAAATCCTCGTAGATTCGGATGGCGTGCCCGTCCCAATTGCAGGCTCTATTCTCCTTGGCCCAGCGCAGGATTGTCTCCCTATCCCGGTACCGGTGCAGTCTGGCTATAACTGCTCTCGGTTTTTCCCCTTCCTTGGGCTTCGGGCGCAGTGACCGATGAGCTCTGTCCATTTCCGGTGGGGTGGGAAAAGTTTCCCGCCCCACTAAGGAGCCCAGCATCGCAGCCACGAATGTTGTGGGACTTCTACCCTCTATCCCCTCTGGCAGGCCCACTATCTTGATATTTTGCCTTCTCGAGCTGATCTCCTGGTCGTCTACCCTGCCCTTCAGGCTCCCCTGTGTTGCACTCAGTTTCACCATTCCCCTCTCCAGGGATATGACCCGGTCGCTCGCGTCAGTCGCTGCCTTCTCCAGCTCTTTAATGGTTGCCCCCTGGGCTTCCAGTATCTTCCCTTGGGTTTCCAGTATCTTCCCTTGGGCATCCACTTTCTTCTCCAATCTGGTCAGAACCTGCTGCACCCCTGACATGGCCCTGGTCGCTGCTGCCTGTGCTGCGGCCTCTGCGTCTGCTTTTAACTCTGCCTTGAATGCCTGCAGCTGCTCCCTCACCACCTCGGCAAAGGCTTCCTTCCAATTCACGCCCCCCTCTAACCCCAGGGGAGAGGTTGCCCGCCCGTCCAGCTCTTCTGGATGCGGCGAAGCATCCTTCCCGCCGCTTCGCGTGTTGACTCGTTCGCCCGAGCTGGCTTTCCCTTTGCCCAGTCTACTTCCGGTGCCCCCTTTCTCTTGGCTCCTTTCTGGCACTTTTTTCTCCCCCTTCCCCTTCATCTTTTCTTCTCTCCTTGTTCTTCTTTTTCCCCCTTTTCCGCACCCTATTTTTATTTTATTTATTATTATATATCTATATATGTATATATATATATTTTTTTTTTAAATTTATTTCCCCTACCCCTTTTCTCTTTACCAGTTTTCTTTTGGGAAGAACAGAAATACAAGTCTCTTTTTTCTTTTTTTCCCCACTCAACCAGGAGAGAGAGTCCCTTTGTCTTTGCCACGTGGTGGTCACAGCAGTTGGGGGGGGGGGGGGGGGGGGGGGGGCGAGTGGGCCGGTGGTCGCGGCTGGTTGGGGGGGGGGGTGGTCGCTGCTGGTTGGGGGGGGGGGGGTCCCCGCTGCGGGTTGGGGGGGGGGGTCCCCGCTGCTGGCTGGGGGGGGGGTTGTGTCCCCGCTGCTGGCTGGGGGGGGGGGGGGGGGGTTGTGTCCCCGCTGCTGGCTGGGGGGGGGGGGGGTTGTGTCCCCGCTGCTGGCTGGGGGGGGGGGGGGTTGTGTCCCCGCTGCTGGCTGGGGGGGGGGGGGGGGGGTTGTGTCCCCGCTGCTGGCTGGGGGGGGGGGGGTCCCCGCTGCTGGCTGGGGGGGGGGGGGGGGTCCCCGCTGCTGGCTGGGGGGGGGGGGGGGGGGAAAGAGAAGAGGGGCCGCCGCCGCCGCACCGCTCCTGGCCCGCGTGGGGGGGGGGGGGGGGGGAGAAGAGGGGCCGCCGCCGCCGCACCGCTCCTGGCCCGCGTGGAGGGAGGGGGGGGGGGGGGGGGGAGAGAGAAGAGGGGCCGCCGCCGCCGCACCGCTCCTGGCCCGCGTGGGGGGGGGGGGAAGAGAAGAGGGGCCGCCGCCGCACCGCTCCTGGCCCGCATGGGGGGGGGGGGGGGAGAGAAGAGGGGCCGCCGCCGCCGCCGCACCGCTCCTGGGTCGCGTGGGGGTGGGGGAGAGAAGAGGGGCCGCCGCCGCACCGCTCCTGGCCCGCGTGGGGGGGGGGGGGGAGAGAAGAGGGGCCGCCGCCGCACCGCTCCTGGCCCGCGTGGGGGGGGGGGGGGGGGGGGAGGGAGAGGGGATGGACCTGCTGCTGTTGGGCCCCCCTGTCGCCGCTCCGGCTCCTCCGCTCCGGCTCCTCCGCTCCCGCTCCGGCTCCTCGGCTCCGGCTCCTCGGCTTCGGCTCCTCGGCTCCTCGGCTCCCCGGCTCCTCGGCTCCCCGGCTCCTCGGCTCCTCGGCTCCCCGGCTCCTCGGCTCCCCGGCTCCTCGGCTCCCCGGCTCCTCGGCTCCCCGGCTCCTCGGCTCCTCGGCTCCCCGGCTCCTCGGCTCCCGCTCCGGCTCCTCCGCCGTCCGGCCTGTCGGGGGGGGGGGGGGGGGGGGGCTGTTCCTCCTGCTGTCCACCGCTTGCGGGAGCCCCTCTCCCTGCGACCTCCTCGCTCGCCGCCCGGAAGTGACTGCCGTACAATTAATGCTAAACCAGAAGTAAAATGATTAAGAGATGGCTTTTTAAAATTGTCACAGACAGATGTGATTCTGGGTTTGCCACATAATATCAGACAGCCTGCTTCCAACAGACTGCAATTAAATATCAGGCTCATTAGGAGGCAGTATTGCAGTGGCATTGTCACTGAACTAATAAATCAGAGCAAGATTTTGGGACACGGCTTTGAATACGCCATTGGAGGTGATGAAATTTGAATTCAATAACATTCTGGATGACTGTGAACCATTGTTGATTGTCACTAATGTCAATTAAGGAAGGAAATCTGCCGCCCTTACCTGGACTGGCCTGCGTGTGATTCTAGATCCACAGCAATGTAGTTGACTCGCAAATACCCTCTGAAATGAAGGGCAGTTGGGGATGGGCAATAAATGCTGGCCCAGCCACTAACACTCACGTCCTGTAGAATTTCCAGTGACACTCAAGAATTCATCTTTTCTGGAAAAGCCAACATTCACTGCACAATAATCCCGTTCTAGACACAAAAATTATTAATCTGCTTTCATTTCTCCAGAATCTTGATTCGCTTGCAATGCATAGCAATAGGGAGAACTCTGGTGGCACATTTTGAAAAAATGCATTGTTAAGCAATTGACTCTGTGATCATTAAACACTGTTTTGTTTAAAAGATGCTAAGGAAATGCACCAAGTCTCACAAATTTGAAAATAAATATGAAATATTAAATTACAGTAAAGTCATTAAAAAACCCTTTCGGCTGCTGGTCATCATAGCTGTGAGTGGTGATTGGGGAATTCCAGCATCTCACTACCTTATAGGCAATGACATTATTTATATAATGTTATAAATTAAGTAACCATGCTTGTAGCAGGTTTGTGTCACGCTATTTGTTTTTCAAGAATTCCTTACTCAAAACTATATACCGCAATAGTAACTGAGTATGAATTTGTATGCTGCAACCTTCATATACAGCAAGGTCTCATTGAAGCCTTGGCACTATTTTGACACACTACAGTTTCTGGTACGCTGTTGCTCTGAAACCCATACAACAGCTCTCTTACACTCCACAACACTCTGACACATCTAAGCATTTGCAGTACTCCAATACACTGTGAAGCATGAAGAAACATTGCAGCACTCTGACACTCCTGATCACAATGGTGTAGTAGCTGTGGTACTTTTAAGTGTTGACATTACTTGTGCACAAGACACACAAAATTAGGATGCAGAAACGGTTAGCAATTAGGAAAGCAATTGCATGCTGGCCTACATCAGAAAGGGATTGAAATACGTGAACAAGGAAGTCTTGCTGCAATTGTACAGGACTTTGGTGAGATGTCATGGATAGATCATTGATATCTCAGGAAATCAATATGGAGCAAGAGGGAAAGTGGACTTGAGACAGAAGATCAGCCTTGATATTCTTGATTGGTAGATCTGGCTCAAGGGGCCATGTGATCTGTTCTTGCTCCTATATATGTGTAGTTCATATGAAGGTTGATCTGGCTTGCAGATAGAATGAAGGTTATACTGGGCAGGATGGTGGTGATATGTAATTCTACAGCTGCTGATGGTCTGTAGCAGCTCGTGCACCCCCAGTTTGAACTGCTAAATCTGTTCTGAATCAGTTCCATTTAGCACGGTAGTAGTATCACACTACAAGATAGACAATGTCCCCAGTGTGGAGATGGCACTTGTAAGGACTGTGTGGTCGTTTATCATTGACAAATGCATCTGCAGAAAGTAGATTGGTGAGGACAAGGTTAAGTAGGATTTTCCCTCCTGTTGGTTCTTTCACCAGCTGCTGCAGGCCCATTCTGACAGGTGAGTCCTTTAAAGCTTAGCCAGCTCAATAGGTAGTGGTGCTACTGACAACTTTTGGTGATGGACATTGAAGTTCCGCCACCCTGAGTGCAATTTATACCCTTGCCACTCTCAGATGTTCCAGAAAGTGTTCAACATCAGCTGAGAGAGGACAGTAGATGATAATCATCAGAAGGTTTCCTTGCCCATTTTTGACTTGAGGCCAGAAGACTTCATGCGGTCTGGCTTCAATGCTAAGAAATGCCAGGGCCTATCCCACACCATCCGCCTGCCACCTCTGGTGTGTCTGGCCAGTCAGAAAGGACATACCCAGGAACGGTGATGGAGGAGTGTGAGTGAGTGTGAGTGGAGGAGGCCATTTTTCCCATTTCGATGCGTTTCCATAGACATCCATAGAATTTACAGTGCAGAAGTAGGCCATTCGGCCCATCGAGTCTGCACCGGCTCTTGAAAAGAGCACCCTACTCAAACCCACACACCCACCGTATCCCCATAACCCAGTAACCCCACCCAACACTAAGGGCAATTTTGGACACTAAGGGCAATTTAGCATGAGCAATCCACCTAACCCGCACGTCTTTGGACTGTGGGAGGAAACCGGAGCACCCGGAGGAAACCCACGCAGATACGGGGAGAACGTGCAGACTCCGCACAGACAGTGAACCAAGCCGGGAATCGAACCTGGGACCCTGGAGCTATGAAACAATTATGCTAACCACTATGCTACCGTGCTACCGTTTCGATACAACTGTGTAGCTTACAGGTCAATTTTAGAGGGCAGTAAATAGCCAAACACGTAGTTGTGGGTCTGGAGTAACATATAGGTCAGACCCAGTAAGAATGGCAGATTACAGCTAATGCAGTACTTTTGAAACAGTGGGACTGTTTAGCACAGGGCTAATTCGCTGGCTTTAAAAGCAGACCAAGGCAGGCCAGCAGCACGGTTCAATTCCCGTACCAGCCTCCCCGAACAGGCGCTGGTATGTGGCGACTAGGGGCTTTTCACAGTAACTTCATTTGAAGGCTACTTGTGACATTAAGCGATTTTCATTTCATTTTCATCATTGAGTCTGCACCGACCGACTGAAAGAGCACTTCATCTGGGCCCACGTCCCCACCCACCATATCCCCGTAACCCCACCTAACCTGCACATCTTTGGACACCAGGGGGTAATTTAGCATGGCCGATCCACCAAACCTGCACATCTTTGGACTGTGGGAGGAAACTAGAGCATTTGGAGGAAACCCACGCAGTCACAGTAAGAACGTGCAATCCTCACCCGAGGCTGGAATCGAACTTGGGATCCTGGCGCTGTAAAGCAGCAGTGCTAACCACTGTGCCACCAGCCGCCACAAAGATTTAGTGAGTTTGACAATGTCAGGCTGTTGTTTGAGTAATCTGCAAGACAGCTCTCCTAATTCTTTTTAAAATGCTTTTATTCGGGCATTTCTATATATATATATATATCAAACAGATCCAAATCCAAAAAGAGAACAAACAGGAAATCTTATTGCAAATAAATAACCCCCCCCCCCCCCCCCACCAAGTCCCATCCTTCAGGCTGTTACCCGCCACCCACTCAGCCTCCTTTTCTTTAACCCCAAAATCCCCACCACTACCCGTGCTGACTTAACTATCCTGGAAGAAATCAAGAAAAGCTTTCCATCTCTGTGTAAACTCCTCCACAGTCCATCTAAAGGCCAACTTGATTTTTTTCCATCCTGAGGAATTCTGCGAGGTCGCTCACCCACATCCCCGGGGTTTGGCGACCCCAAGTCTCTCCATTCCAACAAATTTGTCTCCGGGCTACCAAAGAGGCAAAGGCCAAAACATTGGCCTCTCTCACCTCCTGGACTCCAGGGTCTTCCGGCCCTCCAAAAATTGCCACTTCTGGACTTGGGACCACCTTCTCCCTCAGCGCCTCAGACATCAGGGGCGGCATTCTCCCCTACCCGGCGTGACAGAGGGTGCCGGCGTAGGGGACTGGCGCCAACCACTCAGGGATCGGGCCTCCCCAAATTCTCCCCACCTTTCGGGGCCAGCCCCGCGCCGGAGCGGTTGCCACCAGAAGACTGGCGCAAAAAACCGGCGCCACCGGCAGCGGGGCTGGCCGAAAGGCTTTCGCCGGTCGGCGCATGTGTCGAACGTGATGTCAGCGGCAGCTGGCCGCTGACGTCACTGCCAGCGCATGCGCGATGTGGGGTTCTCTTCCACTTCCGCCATGGCGGAGGCTGTGGCGGTCGCGGAGGAAAATAGTGCATCCAGGGCACTGGCCCGGAGTCTGAGCGGGGGGCCCCGATCGCGGGCCAGGCCACCGTGGGGGCACCCCCCGGGGTTCGATCGCCCCCCGCCCCCCCCCAGGACCCCGGGGGCCTGCTCGCGCCGCTGATCCCGCCGTTCCAGAGGTGGTTTAAACCTCGGGGGCGGGAGAGGCCTCCCAATGGCGGGACTTTGGCCCAATCGGGCCGGAGAATCACCGCAGGGGCCTCTCCGATCGGAGTGGCGAGATTCCGCCGCCGCCACTTCCAGCGTGGCGGAGAATCTCTGCCACGGCGGGGGCGGGATTTTAGGCGCCCTCAGGCGATTCTCCGACCCTGCTGGGGGTCGGAGAATTTCGCCCCACGTCAGCGAACCTCCACCGGAATCCCTCCAGCTTCGGACATACCCAAAACATGAGCTCTCCCAATTCTGACACAAGTCCCCAGATGTTAGCTTTTTTGTTCCAATTCAGGGGCAATTTAGCGTTGCCAATGCATATCTTTGGGTTGTGAGGGTGAGACTCATGCAGACAGGGGGAGAATGTGCAAAACCACACGGACAGTGACCTGGGGCCAGGATCGAGCCTGTGTCCTTGGCGCCGTGAGGCAGCAGCGCTAACCACTGCGTCACCGTGCTTTCCTCACCAAATGTTAGTCATGATGGTTTTGTGGCGTTGTCTGGGCTGGGTGTACCTTTGTTGTGTCCACTGCCTAGGTCAACGGCAGGTCGACTGAGTTTTTCATTGCGTTTCGATACAACTGTGTAGCTTACAGGTCAATTTTAGAGGGCAGTTAATAGCCAAACACGTAGTTGTGGGTATGGAGTAACATATAGGTCAGACCCAGTAAGAATGGCAGATTACAGCTAATGCAGTACTTTTGAAACATAGCCCCTGCTGTAATCTAGAAACTGCAGCTGCCAATTTTCAAATGCCAAAGCCCCAGAAATAGGAATGATATAAATGATATATGACTTGTTGTCAGGGGTTTGTTGTTATGCTAAATATTAACCAGGATAACAGAGAATTCCTCTGCTCATCTTCAATAATGGAGATTGTTTACATCCAGGTTGAGGACAACTGATTTAACATCTAATCTGAGAATCAGGGGGCAGAAAAGTGCCGTACACTAGGAGTATGCCGCGAGTCGTATCCACGGCCTCAGGCCATTTCTTGAGGCCCGCCCCGCGATGCTCCATCCTCAACCGGCTGAGCTCCCGATGGCATGGGACAAGTGCGGTCTCATTCGTCGGGAACTCAGCGTGGCGGCTGCGGACTCAGTCCAGCGCCGCCACAGTCCGGGGAGGGCCGATCTGCGGGCAGGAGGGGGGACACTATTCGGGGGGGGGGTGGCGGTCCGGGGCGCGCGAGCCGACCAAAGGGGGGACTACTTTTGCAGCTGGATCCTGGGCTGTGTCCCCCATGAAGCATGGCGCAGCCGCTACAGGCCGCTGCCGTGTGCATACGCGGCCACGGACCCGGCAATGCTGCCTCGCTGCTCGCCCGCACCCCTCGCCCTGGAGCAATGAATCAGTGGCCATTTTGCACCAGTTTTCCTGGCGTAAAACACCACAGTTTTCATGCCGGTGTTCGGACTTAGTCCCCCAAATGGAGAAACCAGCCCAGGATATATGACTCAGCGTACACTGGAGCAGCAGCCTTGATTTGGTGTTCAAATCTCTAAGTCGGACTTGAGACTATGACCTTCTGATTCAAGGCGAGAGTTCTACCAACTGAGCCAAGGCAGATAGAGATGCTCAGAATTATTCAAAAAATAAAATCTAATTCTTACTGGGAACCTTGCATTCTTGAAATAGAGAAATATTTATACAGTTTGACCAGTATGGTCCCGAACTGCTTGTCCTCAATGCTGAAAAAGATGCTTTTATGAAATTCCTCTCCTCATCTATGCACACACAAGAGGAATGCCACAAATTCTGGTGGCGAAGGGGCTTGCAGGAATTTCAGGACAGCCAACCTTAAAATGCAGCATTGGCACTTAACTACGTTTCAGTGAACAAAGTTATCATCGCTGTTGAAGTTAATTAAGGATTAGTACATGGAATGTAATATTAGCTGTAGATCACTGTCAGACCATTGTGAGGCTCGTCGGATAAAATAAGAAGCCTTTTAAGTTTTTAAATAAATATGGCTTTTTTGTCATCATTAATTAAAAAGGTTAATTAAGTTTATTAACTAGGTGGAGCTGTGCCAGCTGAGGAAGTGGTGCTTTGTGGACCTTTAAGCCATAAAAAAATATGAAGCATGGAGGGCACTATGTGTTTTGACAATTATTTAACAGTTGTATCCAGTATGCATATGGAATGAATTGTATCTGAATGATCGATTTTGTCAGTAGTTATGCATGGTATGAAGAAAACAAGTTACACTATTTATGCCAAAATCTTGAAGAAAAATAGATTGTCCCACAGCATAATGCAGCTTCACATTGAGGAAATGGAACATTAATAAACACATGGCAACAATTAGTACAAGACCTCATCCAAATGAGGAACAATGTGCAGGCTTTATATAAAATGTATATATTTGTTTTTAGCATTTCAATTCCATATACATAAACAGAGTAGAACTTGCCTGATTAATGCAATACATATATTAAAGTTGTTGCGTTATGAGCCTGTTTCTTTTCTCACGCAATATCTTGCTTCACAGGCATTTCTTTATGATTAACTGTTTGCAACAGATAGATTGTGGCTCTTGGGCTGCAGTGTCTACTGCAATACTTGTGCTGCAGAACTGACAGTCTACTCAAAAGCATCACCATTGCAGCCACAATGCCATGTCTCCTTCTCTGTTGGAGGCTTCCCCACAGGTTTGTTGCTGTTGTAGAATGCCAAAAGAGGTGCTGGGTTTCTTTGTGGCCTCCTTCTGACTGCTGCCTCAGCAGTTCCTCACAAGCAGCATGCTGCACAGCCTATGACGATAGGATTTCAGCTGGTAACAGCAGAGCCTCTAAGTATCCACAATTAGCTGCTTGAATAGTGAAATGTTAGGGAAAAGATGAAATGAGGTCTCAAAGGGAGATTCATTGAGAGTTCAAATGTGTGGACGAACATTATCCTTAAAAGGTCTACAAGCAACATTAATTTATGTAGCAAATACTTGTTCTTTTCAATGAGACGGTAAAAGATGTGGAAAACTTTGGGAGATCAATTTATCAAGCAGGCAGCTGAGCTAAAGAGCTGTGTTTATATGTATTTTCAAGGACAAATTGCGCTTTTCAGCAGGAGGATTACAGTATGCTTAAAGGTGTTAAAATGGCTCAGAGGCATGCAGGCGCGCATATGTACATTAATTTACACCAAGGAATATTTGCCTGGATTTTTCTTTGATTTCTAACCTGCTTTGGACATGATTGAAATAACATAATTGAAGTGATAGACTTAGCAAAATGGGACGGTCGTATCTCAAATCCGCCCCAAATAAATACCCCAGAGTTTCCATCAGAATCAGCCAATGTCCTTAGTGCCCACAAATGTCCAGCCTGCTGTATTAAGTAGGGTCAGGTGGGCAGGGCCAACATTCTTGCTGCATCATCTTCAAAGTCCAACACAAAGCAAATTCTAATTAAAAGTAACACCACATCAGTGTAGGTGTGAACAGCCTCAAGAGAAAGTAAGTTTTTAAAAAAAAATCTTTTTATTGGCTTTTCCCATATTTATAAACAGTTGTTGTGTATATACATTACATTTTTCTTGCCCTAGCTAATTTCCTTAATTTTACAAAGAGGTTTATTTTGCCCTTCATTTAACTAAGTCTATGCACATTTCAATGCCCTCTGGATTGGTCTTTGATTTCCCCCTGCCTTCCTCCCCCCCCCCCCCCCCCCCCCCCCGCGCACCCTTTCTCTTCTCTAATGTTTCCCCCACCTTACTTCCAGAGAAGGCTGTCCAGAACCCGACAAGCTTAGGGCAAGCCCAAAACATGTGGATGTGTTTGGCCGGGCCCTTCTGGCACCGTTCACATTTGTCTTCCGCCTCTGGGAAGAACCTGCTCATTTGGGTTCTGGTCAGATGCGCTCTGTGCACCACTTTGAGCTGCATTAGGCTTAGCCTTGCACAGGAGGAGGTGGAGTTCCCGAGTCCCCACCCTACCTCTGTCCCCATTTCGTCCTCCCATTTTTGACTGGTTGTGTCCAATGGTGTTCGAGCTCTGTCCAGTAGCTGTCCGTATATTTTCCCACATAACCCCCCCTTCTCGTTGCTTGTGCCTATCAGGTCCTCTAGCAGTGTGGTTTCTGGGGCCCCGGGGTACCCTACTGTCTCTTTGTGGAGGAAGTGTTTTATTTGGAGGTGCCTCAATTCCTGTCCTTTTGCTAGTTTCCACTTCCTCGTCGGTTTGTCCAGTGTTGCCAGTCTGCGCCCTACGTAGAAGTCCCTGAATGTCAGTGTGCCCCGTCCTGCCTCCATCTTTTGAAGGTGGTATCTAGCATGGATGGGGGAATCTGTGATTTCCGGAGATGGGAGGCCATGGGGGATATTTTGGTTATCCCAACTTCTTCCATCGGGCAGGAGATACAGAAGTCTGAGAACACGCACGAACAGACTGAAAAACAGCTTCTTCCCCACTGTCACCAGACTCCTAAATTACCATCTTTTGACTCATTAACACTACACCCTGTATGCTTCATCCAATGCCAATGCTTATGTAGTTACATTATATATCTTGTGTTGCCCTATTATGCATTTTCTTGTATTTTCTTGAATTTTGTTTAATTCCTTTTTCTTCCATGTACTGAATGATCTGTTGAGCTGCTTGCAGAAAAATACTTTTCACTGTACACGTGACAATAAACAAATCCAAACCAATCCAATCCAATCCCGAAAAGGTAAAGCCAAGTCCCCTTTGACTTTTCTTCTTTGCAGTGTGTGTTTGGGAATTCTCGGGTTCTTGCCCCCCACATAAACGCCATGATTAGACTGTATACGTTTTGGAAAAAGGCCTTGGGGATGAAGATCGGGATGGATCTAAACAGAAAGAGGAGCCTGGGCAGTACGTTCTGCAAGATCTGTCAGCACTTTTCTTTCCCCACTTAAGCATCTTCGCAAAAGTGTAGTTTTGGACTGGGGTCAGACCTCCCGAGGAGTTATTCTCTGTCTCTATGTTTTGAAGCCGAGGATAATTTATATATGGAAAGGCAGGATTGAAATCAATTGTGGAATTCCAGAATTTCTTTTTACATGTAAATACCCATTCCTTAGTTTGCTGCACTCTTCCTCATTCAACATGTCAACTACTGGCCGAAGAGTTGTCGTCCATATCTACCAGGAGAACCTCACTGTTTCTATCAGTCAAAGTTACATTGCACTTCTTTGCAGCTGGATCCTTCCAGTGAACATAAGAAGAATTATTAAGCCATAGCGCAGTTAGTATCAAACCAAGAGAGCAAACTTGATAATTGTAAAATATAGTGTGAGGAATAATTGATGTACCACTTAAATCCCTTTATGTGAGTCCCTTCAGTTTGGTGAACAAGAAAGGATTTTATTCAACGGTGTTGCTCGTATGTAATGCCAGTCACCTTTTCATCCAGATTAATATCCCTTAAACAGGAAGCTGTCATAATTCTTTCATTGTGTATCATTCCCTCATACCAGCCCCAATGCTTCAAAGCCATGTATCAGAAATCGGTTGATTGGTGATCAGTGCTATAGCCTGAAGTCATGGATTATACATTTT
Source organism: Scyliorhinus canicula (assembly GCF_902713615.1). NCBI lineage: Eukaryota > Metazoa > Chordata > Chondrichthyes > Carcharhiniformes > Scyliorhinidae > Scyliorhinus > Scyliorhinus canicula. The sequence continues at coordinate 61,303,113 of NC_052149.1, forward strand.
CACATACAGAGGGAGAACGAATGTAAGAAGAGCAGCCTTTTAACGTTCTTCCATCTTATTTTGGATGTTTGGACAGTGTGCTGGTGCCTTGCAATAAAGACCAGCAAGCGTCTCAAGAATCATTGTAGGTTGCTCCATATAATGATACAGTGGAACACTGCAATGAGAGAAAACCTCTGATCATTGGAAGATAATTTTTAAGAACATGAGGACAGATTTCCATCCCCATAGGCTGAGAGTGTTCAGAGGAAGGAAAGCCATCAGCAACATCCAAAAAAACCCCAAATAAAACACCAATAAAAATTGCTTTACGTCTATCTGTGCTTTGCACACTTTCATAAAACCCTGCACTGTCAAAGATTTCTGCCAAAAACTGAAGTCTTTGGTGGGGGAGATGGATTTTGGCCATCAGGATATTCCCAAAAGGGAACAAGTTCCCGAGCGAGCGCTTTTAACCGCGGGTTTCCCGGCGCTCACTGCACCGAGAAACACATGGCTATTCAACGCCTCTCATTTTGAATAAGGGGCCTAAGTGGGGAACGCGCAGCTGAGGGCGCACATAGTCCCATTTTTTACAATGGGGATCTCTGCTCACCGGAACTCCCAGTTGTTGGGAGAAATCCCGATCTCAGTGGCCTACAATATAAATCCCCAATCTCCCCATCCTGCCTGAACACAACATGGGAGGGTCACCCCACCAGCTGGCAGTGCCAGGCTGGCACCAATGTGGCACTGCCAGGGTGCCAGGCTGACACTGCCAGGGTGCCCAAGTGGCACCAGCAGTGCCAGGGCACCACCCTTCCCACACAACATGCAGCTGGGGGCTTCCAATCCCCTTGGGGACCCGCATGCATGCCATTAGGGCAGCACGGTAGCATGGTGTTTAGCATAAATGCTTCACAGCTCCAGGGTCCCAGGTTCGATTCCCGGCTGGGTCACTGTCTGTGTGGAGTCTGCACGTCCTCCCCGTGTGTGCGTGGGTTTCCTCCGGGTGCTCCGGTTTCCTCCCACAGTCCAAAGATGTGCGGGTTAGGTGGATTGGCCATGCTAAATTGCCCGTAGTGTCCTAAAAAGTAAGGTTAAGAGAGGGGGGTTGTTGGGTTACGGGTATAGAGTGGATACGTGGGTTTGAGTAGGGTGATCATTGCTCAGCACAACATCGAGGGCCGAAGGGCCTGTTCTGTGCTGTACTGTTCTATGTTCTATTCCATCTGGTCCCCATTTGTGGGGAACAGGACCAAGCAGCACTCACCTGAGGTCTCCGAGGCAAAGGGATTGAATCCCAAAGCCTCAGGTACCTTGGGAATCTGCACATTAGAGTAAGGCTTACTGCCTCGCTCTAATATGCAAATTTGCCAAAATCTGATCCCGCCCATTGTGGGCCGGATTCCCCTTGCAAGGTCACACGAGATTGCGTTGAATCTTGCAAGGCACTGCGAGCCGGGTCAATACGGGAACGGGGTCTCCCAATTTTCACTGGCCACGCTGCACTGCGGCGAACTACTTTTCCAGCGCAGTGTGGCCAGAAGATTGCACTCCAAGTGTCTTGACCTTTTGCCGGCGCCTTACCTGAAAACATGCGGAGCTAGCTTCGGAAGGACATTAGCATTTGTTCGACCGCCCTCCCATTGTGTCTGGAGGACGCCATGGAGGCATTGCTAATGGAATTTCTCCCATGTTTTTCTGTGATACATAGTTCACATTTCACTGTTGAATAGGAGTGTAGCAGCCACAACTGCTCTGTGTACCAGCACCTTTAGTTGGTTTGTGGAGATCATTGTTGTCAAACACTTGCTGCAGTAGTTATAGAAAGCTATGTGCCAATATTAAATAGCATCTGGATGGGAAACTCGTTTAACATCAGTCATCTGTCTCTGTGTGAAAACTAAACTGACCATTATAGATTTACATGATTTGACAAAGAGTCATCCAGACTCAAAAGGTTAGCTCCCCCCTCTCTCCACAGATGCTGTCAGACTTGCTCAGATTGACCAGTATTTTCTGTTTTTGTTGTACATGACTTACAATTTGCACATAACTATAGTGTCGTAGCTCACTCTGCACCAGGTTCAATACCTTCAATTCTGTATTCAAGAAACATGGGGCGCGATCTAACGGAAAGATTTCTAAGTGCGGTAGTGAGTGGGAATTGCCAGTTGTTTCCGAACGGCTGACCAGTCAAGACCAACTCTGGTATCTAACGCCAATTAGGGCCTGTAATGATGCCCCACGCTTTTCACCTCAGAAATGCCTGTCCCGCCAGCTGATTCACCTGGATAACGCCTGGCAGCTCCCTGCCAACGAGGGGGAACAGCACTTAAACTGATCCCGCAGAGTAAACCCCAGATAGCATGCAGCCATGCCACCACATAGTCCAGCTCCATAGGTGTGCTAAAGGCAGACCACGTAATTGTTCACTGGGTAGGCGGTTAGATCACGGGAGTCCGTTTGTTAGGGGGTTCTCCCCATTAATGGTGATTGACCTTAATTGGTGATTATTGGTTTCTCACCACATTGTGGCAGGATCCGTATCTCTCTAACCGGAGCGTGCCAATTATATTAGAAACCGATTGCACCCGGCGCGGTTCCTGATTTTGGCCTCTCCCACGATCTAACCGGCTCGCTCAGATTCATGCCTGGCACAATGTGGCCGCTAGATCTCGGCCTTGATCTCTGAATGCTGGCAAAGCAAAACTCATATTAGCCAACACCTGTAGCCAAATATTCAATTTCTCATACATGCTGAAAGAGAGACTTTGGGATATGTTGTGCGCTTCCTGTACCTTGGCATGGCCATCATTTTCGAGAAGACCCAACACTGGATCAATTATGTCTCATGTAGTGCCAACATAGTGTCAGGTCCACGTCTGAATCTCATTCCTGTGCAGACACTGGACATGACCTTCAGGAAGCACTATGACTAATACTTGCAGCTCACTGATGTAAAGCCTATGCTTTGATGTGCTACTAGTTAGTATAATTTTGACCAAAACCTCCCATTTAGCCTGAGAAGTGCTTTGAAAGTGTTGTGTTCAGGTTGACACTATTTATTATTATATATTGTAGTTGCGCTGGTTGCTACTCTGGAAACCACTAAAGATCGTGGAAGCAAAGTATTGAAGCCCTGATGCCATAGAGTTCTACTGGATGATTACTTCCTCCAGGATGTTAGTCATGATATGAAGAGTTCCTACGATGTATTGTTGTGCATCACGATAGACACCTTACAATTCTCCAACTAAGTGTTTGGAAGCTGAAACCAGTGTCTTCACCTGAGACAAATGCTCCCAAAACAATGTTCTTCTGAAGGCTGGAACTCAGATCTAGGCTTCTCAACTAGCAGGTCGATTCTGAATCCTTGATAATGGGAGGCACTCTTGTGCTCATGACACAATTATGATATCCTATATTATTACTGTGACTATACACCACTGGCTGTAAATCATTTTGGAACATCCTGACATCATGAAAACTGTTAAATCGGTAAAAATTCTCTCATTCTTTTTATTAATGCTCAGTGAAAACACTTCTGACTCCCCAATTACCTCCCCCTGTGTTATTGCCTTGTGTTCAGCAAGGTCACACAGTGAGGATATAGCAACTGCTGTGGGTCTGGATGTGACAGTGGTTGTTGATCTGGAAATGCTGGAAGCAGCTGGCCAAGTTATTGCAGGCCACCCTCATAACTTAAAACAAAAACTCCTTACTTTGCACCTAGTGATATTGCCATTAAAATCAAAACCTTTGGGGTAGAGTTTCCCTCATTTTGGGCTGGGTGCTCCCGCCCCGTCTGCTGCAAGAATGCCACGGGTGAGCCGAGTACAAGGGAAAACTCCATTGACCTTGGGTGGGATTCCCCGGTCACTGGGTGGACGCGGCCGGAGAATCCCGCCCTTTGGGTGTAATTGATTATTTTCTGTCTAAAATTGCCCCATTTTGAAAAGTGTTCTTTGTCACTTTGACATTTCACCAAATTTGATTTGATTTATTATTGTCACATTATTATTGTTGTGAAAAGTATTGTTTCTTGCATGGTATACAGCCAACGCATACCGTACATAGGGAAGGAAGGGGAGACAGCAGAATTTAATGTTACAGTAGTTTAAACGAGTTAGAATGGCGTTTTAGAAGCATAGGACGAGAGTAAAAGATAGAATTAGAGGGTATGCTGGGCACAGCTTGTAAAATGTCGCCTCGCTCTGGCGCCATCTTGTTTTGTAAAATATACCAAAAACCAATACCATTGGGCAGCTTTTTCAAATGCAATTCTTTACAAATTTTGTTTTAAAATGTTCCTTCATATCTAGAAACACTTTTTTTTTTGAATAGCACTTCTTTGTAAATTTTCACCGTGAAGGCAATTTTAACTATTATTCTGAAGAAACCATATAGCCAAACAATTAAAATACGCAGAGTTATCTGCCCATTCTGGACCTCCCAGTTTAACTAAGGTCTTGTTCATGGTTTACTCTGGTCCCATTGCATGCTAAAGATGGCACTATTCAAGAAGGCCAGTGTCCTGGACAACATTTCAAACAAATCATCACAAACAGAATAACTGGCATCCATATTGCTGTTCGTGCAAGCTGCAAAGTGTAGCCAGAAAGTCCCCAGGGCCTAATGGCCGACATCCTAGGGTGTTAAAGGAAGTGGCAATGGAGATAGTGCATCCTTGGTTATAATATTCCCAAATTCCCTGCACACAGCAAAGGTTCCGGCGGATTGGAAAATGCTAATGTAACGCCTTTATTCAATAGGGAGAAATGCAGAATATAGGAAATTAGGAAATTATAGAACAGTTAGTTTAGCATCTGTTGTTGGGAAATAGTTAGAATCCATTATTAAGGAAGTAACATCAGGACATTTGAAAAGTCAAAACGCAATCCATCAGAAGCAGCATGGTTTTATGAAGGGCAAATTATGTTTGACTAATTGGCTAGAGTTCTTCAAAGATATAACAGGCTAAGTGGATAATGAGATGCTATAGATGTAGTATGTCTGAGCTTCTGGTAGGCATTTGATAAGGTGCCGCAGCGATGGTTAATGCACAAGGTTAGATCATACTGGGTTAGGGGTAATTTATTAGCTTGGATAGATGACTGATTAACGGAATGAAGACCGAGTGTTGGGATAAATGGGTCTTTTTCTGGGTGGCAAGATGTAGCAGTGGGCAGCACAGTAGCACAGTGGTTAGCACAGTTGCTTCATAGCTCCAGGGTCCCAAATTCGATTCCTGGCTTGGGTCACTGTCTGCACGTTCTCCTCGTGTTTGCGTGGGTTTCCTCCGGGTGCTCCGGTTTCCTCCCACAGTCCAAAGATGCGCAGGTTAGGTGGATTGGCCATACAAAATTGGCCATAGTGTCCAAAAAGATTAGGTGAGGTGACTGAGTTGTGGGAATAGGGCGGAGGTGTGGGCTTAGGTGGGTTGGTCTTTCTGGTGCGGACTAGGTGGGCCAAATGGCCTCCTTCTGTACTGTAAATTCTGTGTCTAAGGGGGTTATTTGGGCCCCAACTATTTAAATCTATGTTAATGACTTGGATCCATGGATAAAAGGTTCTATCGCCAAATTTGCAGATGGCACTAAAATAGGTGGGGCAGTAAGTTGCAATGAGGAAATAAGAACCTTACAAATAGATATAGGTAGGTTAGATGAGTGGCCAAAATGTGGCAGATAGAGTTTAACGTGGATAAGTGTGAGGTCATCCATTTTGGTCGGAAAAATTGAAAGGTGACTTATTATCTAAATGGGGAGGGACTTTGGGGTGCTCTGATGCAGAGGGATCTGGGTGTCCTCTGCATGAGTCGCAGAAAACTAGCATGCAGGTACAGCAGGTAATGAAGAAAGTGAATGGAATGTTGGCTTTTATAGCTAAAGGAATAGGGGATAGAGTATAAAGGTAAGGAAGTGTTGTTGCAACTGTACAAGGTATTGGCAAGACCATACCTGGAGTATTGTGCACAGTTTACATTGTGGAGGCAACTTTTGAGGAAAGATGTAGTGGCATTGTTGGCAGTTCAGAGGAGGTTCAATAGGTTGATTCCAGAGAGATTGAGCAGTTTAGGCCTATACACTCTAGAGTTTAGAAGAATTGAGGTACATAAAGTGATAAAAGGTATGGATAAAGTAGAGGGTGGAGCGGATGCTTCCTCTTGTGGGGCATTCTAGAATGAGAGGTCATAGTCTCAGGATAAGGGATAGAAAATTTAAAACGGGGATGAGGAAAAACTACTTTCCCCAAAAGGTTGTGAATCTGTGGAATTTGCTACCCTGGAGTGCTGTGGATGCTGGGACAGTGAGTAAATTTAAGGAGGAGTTAGGCAGACATTAATTAGTAATGGGTCGAAGGGTTACGAAGAACAGGCGGAACGGTGGAGATGAGACCATGATGAGATCAGTCATGAGCGTATTGAACAGTGGAGCAGGCTCGAGGGGCAAAATTGCCTACTCCTGCGCCTAGTTCTTACGTTCTAAGAAAGAACTATTCTGTCTAATTCTACCTTCCAGCTCTTGTTTTGTAGCCCTGTGGGTAACAGCACCTCAAGCACAAATCTAGTGTTCTTGATTAATAAGAGGATTTCTTGATTAATAAGGGGATCAGGGATTATGGGGAGAAGGCAGGGGAATGGGGATGAGGAACATATCAGCCATGATCGAATGGCGGAACAGACTTGATGGGCCGAATGGCCTAATTTCTCCTATATCTTATGGTCCTATGGTCTACATACGCAAGGGGTCACACTATTAAAAGTTATTCTTGTGTGAATAACTTTGTGATCTTTCTGAGGTATGATAAGGCACTGTGTAGATGCAAATCTTTTTCTCTTTCAAATCCAATGTTAGAACTAAACCGCTTTGAGAATGTTCCAAACATTTATTCAAATGAATAATACAATAATAAGCATTATATAAAAGAGAAAACAAGCCTCTTTACTAGCTACCGCACTCAGGATTTCACTGCACACAGAACAGACTGCTCCAAACTTTATACTTAGTCGATGTGGTACTAGCTAATCGTAAATGAGCTGATGTTTGATTATTACAAAAAGTCTCAGCAGGGAGGGCAAAAGCCATCCTGGTCTGCTGTTCCTGATAGCTCTCTGGTGCTCCATGCAGGAAAATGCATGCATGGACATTAATTTTGACTGAACTGGATTGTCAATAATATTCTCTATGGCTCATAATCTGTCAACAGTCTCTGGGCGTTTCCAGCCAATTATTTTTTATCCATTAAAATGAATAGGTGGAAATTCACATGCTGACAAGTGCAGAATTGAAAATCTTTGCCTTAGTTTTCTAGCCTTATATGTGGTCAATGGCCTCATGAGTGAGGCACTAATGAACTGGATGTACTTGTAGAAACTGAAACCTGGGAAAGTTCGCCTTCATGAAGAAATAAGCAGAGAGTTGAACGATTGAAAAATAATAACACAATGTATTTGTTCCCCTTGAAAGATCAATAGGCTCAGACCATTTGTGGCATACACAGTTAGATCAGAAAGTGGTCTTGTATGCAAAGATTCTCGATGGTTTAAAAAAAAGTGAAGCAACCACACCACCTGCTGCAAGACTGACTAATGTACAGCTGCGCACTGTTCAAAGAGAGTCAGGTTATCTTGGTGCATGGCTACAGACCAAATCTCCAGAGAGATGCTTGTAATCAATTCCAATAAGAAATCCACCACCTCCCCTTCACTACACACCCTGAGTATATCTATTTTGGCTACAGTAATGAAGTATGCTTTATGTTAATGCCACGAAGCATCCTGCTTGAATGACACTCCTGGGATGGATTTGAAGTAAACATCTGAGCAGCAGAACTAGATTTATAGGACCGTGCAAAGGTCTGAAAGGGAGGTCTAAAATGTTACAATGCTCTCTTTGTTTCTCAAAATTTACAGTCTAAAGATTGTTTGAACAGGTAATCCTAGGAACTCATTTGGAGTTTGCATAATTTCTGATGCGTAACAAGTTTAAACAGGGAAGCCCTTTCAGAAAATTATATTTTAAAAGAGCAGTTTTATTGTTTGCTTTCTAGACGAAAGTTATGAATTATATTAATTTACATGTTATCAGCGGGTGCAAATATGATTGAGTTCCACAGAGCAAACAAGATTCATCGGATTAAGATTTTCAACAAACAGGAGGTGTTTTAAACCTGTGCTCAAACCTTTTTGGTCAAATAACCCATTTTTAAATAGAGAAGTTACTAAATGGTTTAGTACTCACTGACTTCGCTTCTAAATTAAAATGTGAAATACCCTCATAATATGAAATTGCTCTACGTGACGCGTGCATTCATAATGTTTTTCATAAAGTTCTTATTTACTTAGCGTTATCAGGTTACACCTGTTTCGCACTGAAGACTCTGACTATTCTTGGAGGTAGAACAGAGAGTAAAGGAGCAGAGAAGAGGCAAAACCAGAAGAGGGCAGGAGCAGGGGACAGCAGAGCATAGAAAAAGCACCATGGGAGTAGTAGAGAAACAGAAGTACAGGTGGAGCAGAGCATGATGCGAATGGCAGCATGGCAGAGCAGAAACTACAGGAAGAAGAAACATGGAAGGAATGGGAGTCTGGAGAGAGCAGGAGTTTGGGGAGACACCAAAGTTAATGTATTTGATCTTAAATGCTCTTAGGCTACTCCACTAGTCTTGTAAGGGGTGACCAAAGGCTCCAAACATCTCTGGGAGTCAGTCTAATTTGAACATAGAGCATACAGTGCACCGACCCACCTAAGCCCTCACTTCCACCCTATTTCCGTAACCCAATAACCCCTCCTAACCTTTTTGGACACTAAGGGCAATTTATCATGGCCAATCCACCTAAACTGCATGCCTTTGGACTGTGGGAGGAAACCGGAGCACCTGGAGGAAATCCACGCAGACAAGGGGAGAACGTGCAGACTCCGCACAGACAGTGACCCAGCCCAACTTCAAGTTCCTTAAAGTCCTGCTCATTGTCCACTCTTCATAGTGAAGCAGTCAGACATTTGTCGATGGGAGAAGTGCTATATAAATTTCAGCTGTTCTGTTGTTCTGGGTATATATCTTAGCTTTATTTAAGCTTCTTTAGTTGTTTTGCTCCAATGGCTAGATAAGCTATGTAAGAAGTCTTACAACACCAGGTTAAAGTCCAACAGGTTTGTTTCAAACACGAGCTTTCGGAGCACGGCTCCTTCTTCAGGTGAATGGGCTTAATTGCCGTGCTCCGAAAGCTCGTGTTTGAAACAAACCTGTTGGACTTTAACCTGGTGTTGTAAGACTTCTTACTGTGCTCACCCCAGTCCAACGCCGGCATCTCCACATCATAGATAAGCTATGACCAACTTATGTCCGTCCCGTTTTACCCCCCCCCCCCACCCCCCAGCATTCTGCAGTAAGCTTGAGGGTGGGTGGGAACTTTCTCCCTTTGCACTTGCGTTCCCTCAGTTGTTTCTGCCCGTACAAATGGACAATACCGCATAAGCCATGGAGGTAGCAGCCTGTGGCAGATCCTGTCTCTCGGGAAACAATGTAGGCCTTTGTGGTATAGCTAGCAGCAGTGCAGTACAATTTAATCTCGCACCTACAAACTTCTGAATTTCCATTGCATCATTTGAAATTTTTGCATCTTTATTATAGACATGTTGAACAAAAGAATTTTATGTTTAACTTGCGGATGCTCGCCTGATATGGAATTGCGTGAGATGATGTCAGGTGATTGTTCTGAGGACATCGCACTCGCATGCAACATTATGGTCAGTGGGTGCATGTGGGAGCTGGACCTGTGCCCACCAACAATTAAGTGGGCAATTAAGCCCATTAAGAAGGTAACTGATTGATTTTGCATGGCCCATACACTTTAATGACGGATGGATCAATTGGCCCGGCTGCCTTCACACTTTTGCACCAAACTCAATCCAGTGTGGGATAAAATGTGCCGGATGAAATAAAATAAAAGATGATAGTTGGGGGATGAGGTGCTATGTGGTCTGCTGTCAAGGGCTTGAATATGCAGCACTGACAGGTTGCAGTATATTATTGAGCTCATTTCATTTTTACAGTACTGCAGCTCCCTGAGTGTTTGGGAAAGGGGTCTGCATTAGATTGTTCAAAGTTTCTTAAACATCATCATGACTCCTGAGGTATGCCCATGGTGGATACTGGATGAATGGCAATGGAGATGGCATGGGGGCAGAGGGGCCATGGGGATAGGCGGAGGGTATGAACTATTATGAGGTGGCGAGGGCTAGAGAGCCGAACAGCTTCTATACAACTGGAACATAGACCTATAGAAGCGAGATAGGCCTTCTAACCAGTCCACCATGGCACTCTCCCAACCCCTTGGCTGCCTAGGATCTGATTCTGGGATTGGTGGGCCTGACTTGATCCCACCCTGTCTCCTTGGAATGTAAATTGGACCAAAAAGTGGCGTTTAAATTGAGGTGGATCTACTGAATTGGGAAATTTCTGAAATCGAGCTACCCACCACGGTAACAATAATGTAACCTGTGGTTTTGCAACTGAGTGTTTTAGAAACACAATCATTACCCTCTGATAAAACATTAGCCCTTGAAATGTCACTTTAAGCACTTCTAGCTTTTCCTAAACTAATAAAAAATAATGAAGTAGCCAGTTAAACTATCCATGATAATGTGCTAACTTCCCGTGTGGAACTGTCTGGCCTCTGCTTGGTGCAAACTTACAGACATTTATTACTTTTTCCTCATTAAAGAAGGAAAACGAAGGTAAGTACTTGCAGTGCAAATTACTCCTTTAAGAGTCTACAATAAAAAACAAGAATTGAACAACAGTACTGTCAACCTTGCACAAAAAAACATTTACTTAATAAGTCATTTCTCCTCTTTCAGAGACCCAGCATTTGAGCCAATAGCCAGTTTTTCAGCTTGACTGTCTGGAGATCATCTAATACAATATGCGGCATACATTTCAATGCAAAAGATTAGAGCTATTCTCACCATAAGGGTATTGAAGTTGCATTACAGTGCCCAGCTTTCACTGAAGCAGCTTACAGTGTGATCCTGGTCTGATGCCATGACATTTTTCTCAGTCAGGGTCATTATCAAATCTAAGGGGTGCTCCCAGTGTTCACTATTCAGAGATGCAATAGTCCAAATCAGCAGGACACCAGTTTGAACACAAAAGGCGACAACACAATAAAGCCATTGCAGAATTTGGGAAGTTTCTCACAGAAAACACTCAGGTTAGTTATATCTAAATACTGAAAGAGTTATTTCGGCATGCACTAAATTAGGGCAGAACTATACGACCAGGCTGTTTGGAAGTTCAGACTCAGCACACCATTTTGGACCTGATTGCTGATTATCGTAATTTGAATTTTTCTGCAGGTTTCGTATTCAAGTGCTGATTAGACACAATTTCATTTTCTCAACATTGACTCTGGGCCCCATGAAACACCGACTAAACGTGCTCGTTTGGGACTCTGTTCTCATTCAGGCAGATCATAAATCTCATGGCATCAGACCAAACATGGGTAAGGGGAAACTACGTGCTGGTTACCACCTACTGCCCTCTCTCAGAGGAGTTTGGAATCATCAGCTATGTTGCACAGCACATGGAGGAAGCACTGAAGATGGCTAGGGTACAGGATTTACTCTGGATTGGGGCTTCAATCTCCACCATTAAGAGTAGCTTGGTGGTGCCACTACTGACCGAGTCCTAAAGGACTTGACTGCTAGACTGGGTCTGTGGTGGCAACTGAAGAAACCAACTGGAGAGAAAGATCTACTTGATCTCATCCTCACCAATCTACCTGTCGCAGATGCATCTATCTGTCCATGACAGTATTAAGAGGAGTGACCACTGAACTGTCTTTATGGAGACATTGAGAATATGCTCCACCGTGTTGTGTGGTACTATTACTGTGCTAAATAGGATAGATTTCAAACAGATGTAGCAACTAAAATATGCACATCCATTAGGCACCATGGGCTACCATCAGCAGCACAATTGCATTTAACCACAATCTGTAACCTCATGGCACAGCATCTCCCCCACTCTAACATTGCCATCAAGTTGAATCGTGGTTCAATGAAGAGTGCAGCAGGACATTCCAGGAGCAGCACAGCGCATACCCAAAAACAAGGAGTCAACCTGGTGAAGCTACAAAGCAGGACTAATTGTGTCCAAATAGCATAAGCAGCAAGTGATGAACAGAGCTAAGAGATCCCACAACCAGCAGATAAGTTCTAAGCTCTGAAGCTCTGCCACATCTAAATTTTAGAGTACCCACTTATTTCTTTCCAATTAAGGGGCAATTTAGCCTTGCCAATCCACGTAACCTGCACATCTTTGGGTTGTGGGGGTGAGACCCAAACAAACACAGGGGAATGTGCAAACTCCATAAGGAAAGTGACCTGGGGCCGCGATGAAACCCGGGTCCTCAGCGCCGAGAGACAGCAATGCGAACCACTGCGTGACATACCGCCCTGAAATATCCCCATTCTTAATGATGGAGGAGCCCAGCACATTGGTGCAAAAGACAAGCCTGAGGCAACAATCTTTAACCAGAAGTGCCAAGTGGATGATCCATCTAGGCTTCCTCCTGAGGTCCCCAGACTCACAGATGCCAGAATTTGTTCAAACATGAACTAAAGAGCAGAACACAAAAGGCCTGAGGCGAGAGTATCTGTTCTTGACATCAAGGCAACATTTGACCTAATGTGGCATCAAGGAGCCCGAGAAAAATGGAGTCAATGGGAATCAGGGGGAAAACCCCCACCAGTGGAACCAGTTGTGGTTGTTGGAGGTCGGTCATCTCATACCGGGACATCGCTGTAGGAGTTCCTCAGGATAGTGTCCTAGGCCCAACCATCTTCAGCTGCTTCATCAGGGATCTTCCCAATGTTGGATTTTAATTTGCTAGCTAGCTGCTTTAATATGCATGGGGCCATAAATTGGAGACTAGTTAGAATTACCTTTGCATGATTGAATGTCGAGTATAAATGCCAGAGTTAAGTTGAAGGCATTGTAGTAAGCATTAGTTTCCAATACTTTCTATTAATATTTAGTCATGATGATACTGGGGGGGTCAGACATTTTTTCCTTCAGACTTTTGTAGGTCTTTATACACAAGATTGAGATGTAAAAGGATGAATGGTGAAACTTGCAGCTGTGACTGAATACCCCGAGATTCTCCCACTCTGTTTTAAAACCCTAGGTCATCCCAATTCTGCCAAACTTTGAGTGGGGTTCTGAAGTCGTCTAATACAGATAAGTTGTGCTGTGCATCTAAATGAATGTCATTTCAAATGGGGAGTGGGGGGGAGAAAAGGAGAATATCTTTCCTTTCTTTTCCAGATGCATAAAGAATTAGAAACTGCTTGGAGAATCCTAGCACATCTGATCCAGGTACCCTCACTCAATGCAGTAGGTCATATTTGCAAGCAGCATGTAATACACTTGTGCTATAGAGATGGTAGTCTGTCAACTTGCCGCTAATAGGAGTTTGGGAGAAGCCAAATTACTTTCAAGTTTGACAAAGTATTGACACCCCAAGAAAATCCATCTGGTAAGCAAACCCAATCAATGGGCAGCACGGTAGCATCGTGGTTAGCATAAATGCTTCACAGCTCCAGGGTCCCAGGTTCAATTCCGGCTTGGGTCACTGTCTGTGCGGAGTCTGCACGACCTCCCCGTGTGTGCGTGGGTTTCCTCCAGGCGCTCCGGTTTCCCCCCACAGTCCAAAGATGTACGGGTTAGGTGGATTGGCCATGCTAAATTGCCCGTAGTGTCCTAAAATGTAAGGTTAAGGGGGGGTTGTTGGGTTACGGGTATAGGGTAGATACGTGGGTTTGAGTAGGGTGATCATTGCTCGGCACAACATCGAGGGCCGAAGGGCCTGTTCTGTGCTGTACTGTTCTATGTTCTATGTTCTATAATTTAGAAGTGGGGATGTTAGCTGATGGTTGCACAATGTTCAGCATCATTTATGCCTCCTTAGATACTTAAGTAGTCTGTGTCCATATTGAACAAGATCTGGGCAATATACCGGTTTGGGCTGATAACTGACGACTAATATTTGCACCACAAAAGTGGCAGGCAATGACCATCTTCAACAAGAAAGAATCCAAACATCTCCCTTTGACATTCAATAGCGTTATAAATTCTGAATTCTAGCACCATCAACATCCTGGGATTGACTATCTATGGGAAACTGAACTGGAACAGCCATATAACACTGTGGCTACAAGAGAAATTCAATGCAGCGGAACGCATCATTGACTCTCCAAAGTCTGTCCACCATATGTTCGAGGCACAAGTTAGGAATGTGATGGAATACCCTCACTTTGCCTAGATGAGTGCAACTCCAACAACACTCAAGAAGTTTGACACTATCCAGGTCAAAGCAGTCCTTCAACTACCTTCAACATCCATTCCCTCCAGCACTGACACATTGGCAGCAGTGTATACCATCTACAAGATGCACTGCAGAAACTCATCAAGGCTACTTTGACAGCACCGTCCAAACCTCTATCACCTTGAAGGACATGGGCAGCAGATTCATGGGAACACCACCACAGCAAATCCCCCCCCCCCCCCCCCCCCCCTGCCAAACCATCCTGACTGGGAAATATATCATAATTCCTTCACTGTCACTGGGTCAAAATCGTGGAACTCCCTCCCTGACAGCACTGGGGGTGCACCTACAACACATAGACTGCAGCAGTTCAAGAAGGCAGCTCATCATAATATATTCAATGGCAATTAGGGATTGGAAAGTAAAAATGGCCACATCCTGTGAAATAACTTTTTAAAATGTCTATGTGAGTTCCTTGCATCCACTTTCTCTGAAGGTGTGGAGTATTCTGGGTGTCCCAGGCCCAATCATCTTCAGCTGCTTCATCAATGACCTGCCTTCCATCATTAGGTCAGAAGTGGGGATGTTTACGGATGACTGCACAATATTCAGCACCATTCGCGACTCCACAGATAATGAAGCAGTCTGTGTCCAAATGCAGCAAGACCTTGACAATATCCAGGCTTGGGCAGACAAGTGGCAAGTTACATTCCTGCCACACAAGTGTCAGGCAATGACCATCACCTACAAGAGAGGGTCTAACCATCGCCCCTTGACACTCAATGGCATTACCATCGCTGAATCCCCCACAATTAACATCCTGGGGATTACCATTGATCAGAAACTTAACTGGACTTGCCACATTAATACTGTGGCTACCAGGGCAGGTCAAAGGCTTGGAATCCTATGGCAAGTAACTCACCTCCTGAGCCCCCAAAGCTTGTCAACCATCTACTAGGTACAAGTCAGGAGTGTAATAGAATACTCTGCACTCTCCTGGATGAGTTCAGCTCCAACAACACCCAAGAAGCTTGACACCATCCAGGACAAAGCAGCCTGCTTGATTGCTCCTCCTTCCACAAAAATTCAAACCCTCCATCACTGACGAACAGTGGCAGCCATGTGGACCATCTACAAGATGCACTGCAGTAACTCGCCAAGGTTCCTTATACAGCATTTTCCAAACCCACAACCACTACCATCTAGAAGGACAAGAGCAGCAGATACCTGGGAACCCCACCACCTAGAGGTTGCCCTCCAAGTCACTCATCAACCTGACTTGGAAATATATCACCGTTCCTTCGCTGTCAATGGGACAAAATCCTGGAACTCCCTCCCTAACAGCTCAGGGGGTGTACCTACACCTCAAGGACTGCAGCAGTTCAAGAAGGCAGCTCACCACCACCTTCTGAAGGGCAACGAGGGATAGGCAATAAATTCTGGCCTAACCAGCGACGCCCACATCCTGTAAATGAATTAAAAAAAACACAACATGTTACAAGATGGCTCAGGGACCAAAGGTCAGGGTGCACAAGCTCTTGGATGCAACACTGGAGGTCATGGTGATAAAGGAGCAGCAGAGGAGAGATGTCCTGAACCTACAGAGGGGGAAGAGTGCCACCTGACACCTGTCCCACTTCATGCAGCAACTGTTTTCCTTGGCTTAACGTCCATTGCTTGTCAGACCAAAGTGGACCATATCAAGATGCACTGTAACAATTCTGTCATTCTGTTTCCTCTGGTGGCTCCTATAAGTTGCCCAATTTAAGTCGATTTTTTTGTCTTTTGAGTGAAGTCCTCAGATAATTTCAAGAATGGATGTTGCTCATGTTTTGGTAAGTCTTCAAAAAAGGGCCCCAGAAAGTCTCCCAAGGTTTATCAGAGCTCCATAGCTCTGCCAGTGATGAACATGAAATGGGGCGTATGCCTTTAGGTAGCACTTGACATTAACATTGCTGCCCTGTTTCCGCCCAAACTGTTGGTTGTGATTAGGAGAAGGAGTTAGTAGAAGCAATTGTCACCCAAATACCATTCAGCCTCATTAAAGAGCACTAGCAAGCATTTTAAGTGATTGTTTAACTGTTTGACAGGCAAACCTTCCAAGTGCTCTCTTCAATGGCTTTATTAAGATGGTGGCCATTAAGATGGGGTTTTTCATCCAGTTAGAATTCAGCATCGTCAATCGAAGCTACTTTGTTTAAGCAAAGCAAGGTGACTGACTGAAACTGGAGAAAGTTTATTGGCCTCACCTGGGCAGGTAGGGTGAGAAAAGATAGTCAAACTTTGAACTTTGTGATATAATAATCACATTTTGCATTGGGCTCACTGCAGTGAACACCATCTACAATTTATCAGAAATATTCACAACTTGAGAGATTATTTGCTGTCCCTTCAATCTTTCTCTGTAAATGTGCCCTTTTGTCACAGCCTAACAGGAAGGGGAGCAACAAAAGCCTCATATGATAGGCAGAACAGAAGTTTCCATTCCTTCTTGTGGCTGGTTTTGTGGCGGGCCGGAATGGAAAATTTGGAGAGAGGCCAAAAGGTGGACTCCTGCCAGTAGGAAATCAATTTGGAATTTTCTCCTCACCACTTTCATGGTGGGTGCAGGGCGGGTTGGCTTTCCTCCTGATCCATGTCGGAAATTAAATTTGCACGCAATATTTGGCACAATCTACCGGCCACGTTACGCCCGAAAGGCAGCGCGACGCGACATGGCTGCTGGATGCCTGAAAGATCCCTCTTCCAATATCTAACCGACTTGCCACGCCTCGCGACATCTAATGTCATAAAGTGAATCACACCCATTGTGGGCTATTCGCGTTTTAGAAAATCGGCATATTAGAGCAAGACAGCTAGTCTCACTCTAATATCCTGTCCCATGATCTAACCAGGGTGTTGGGATCTAACTCCTACTTCTTGGAGACCTCTGGCGAGCACAGTTCTGTGTTGGTCTCCACAAATGGGGCTCAGGCAGAATGGTACTCGTTGGGGTCTTGCAAGAGTTTGGAGGCCCCTAAGGGCTTGCCCTCTGGGCAGAGTGACACCCTGGCACTGCTTGTGCCACCTGGGCACCTTGGCACAGCCAGCCTGGCACCCCAGCACTGCCAGCCTGGCACCTTGGCCATCTGAGTGCTGGCCTGGCAAGTGCCCAGGAGGCACTGCCAGCTGGCAGGAGTACTTCAGGGTGCCTCCTGGTGGTGCCAGGCTGCCAAGCTAGCATTGTTCCTGTGACATGGGTTGGGCCTGGAGGTGACCCGCACGGGTACAGGGAGGTGTGGGCGGGGGTCAGAGCCCACCCCCCCCCCCCCCCCCCCATAGGTGAGTTAGGGCTTTGAGGTGTTCATTTGGTCACATTGGGGTTACATTGGGGGATTGAGAGATTGGGTTGCCATTTAAAAATGACATCCCGGTCTCCTTCTGCATTGTGGAGTTTCGGCGAGCGGAGCTCCTCAGTGCAGAAAATGGGGCTAAGTGTGGCCTCATCGGGGAATTCCCCATTGAGGCCCCACACCTATCCAAATGGGAACAGAGTCCCGCTCGATAGCGTGGAGATACGGGTAACACCCAACTAAACATACTCGTTATGGGGCTCTATTGCTATTCGGCTAGATCGCACCCATCATGTTATAAATATTCATTAAAAACACTATTCACTGGAATCATGTTCCCTCTCCCAATTATGTGCCACACCAGTGGGAAACTAAACAGGTCTAAATCACAATTGGATGGAAGTGGCATGCAGCCACTCCACTCACTTCACTCATGACTTCGAGGCAAGTGCAACATTCAAAGTTTCCCTGCAACAATGCTGATCCAGAACCTCAGCAATGCCAGTGTGATGTTGCTCTGCCTGGGTTGGTCTAATCATGGTGGCTGCCTCCATACTCTAAGAGGGCACCACTCAGTATATCTGCTGTGGGTCTCAGGCTGGGATGAATTCTGAAACAGAGACCGGCAGGGGCCAGGGCGGGTTGGAGGGTTGGTGCCAGTGGCAGGGAGGATGACAGTGACACGGGGGACAATGGGTTTGGTGAGGTTGGAGAATGGATGCAGATTATGGCAGGCAGTAGGGAGACAGAGGTTGGGGAAGCTGGAGACTGACAGGGAAGACTAGAATACGGATGAGAAAGGGCTAGATGGAAATAAAACTGTGTGACTAGGAGGGGATGCATATAGATTCCGTGATGGGCCCCTGCACGAGGATTTTTCTAGGAACTTGGGGAGTAAAACTCCACTGTTTCTATGCCAGTGTGGGGACATAGTCTCATTTTGGGAGAATCCAGCCCATGATCTCCCTTTGAGAAAACCATGCTGACTGCCCTTGATTAATCCTTGCCTCTCTGAGCGGAGGTTAATTCTATCCCTCAGTATTTATTCCAGTAGTTTCCCTACCACTGAAGGTAGACTCACTGGCTTATAATTTCCTGGTTTGTAACTACTTTCCTTCTTGAATAATGGCACCACATTAGCTGTCCTACAGTCCTATGGCACCTCTCCTGCGGCCAGAGAAGATTTGAAAATTTTTGTCACTGTGAAACCAGCTCACCACTGCACTTAGTCTCTGGAATAGAAAATTTCACCTGTGACTACTCCTGGCATCATCCCCATTAAGGAATTGTTACTCTGATCCAGGTTGCATTTCATTACGATGAGAAATAGAGGACTTTCACTTTTGTCACTTTTCTTGGAAGCAGAAGGTGGCCCAAAGCCAATGTCAGAACACAATTACAAGTGATGTCCCCATCATGTGATGTGTCTCCGGCATCTTATTCCATAGATGCTGTAGATTGGTCTTAACATACATCTTCTCACATCACTGCAGCTGCTGCAGCACATATATCATCATAATATAATGTGAGACCTTAAGGTCATATCTTGTCCTGAAAGTATTAGTTAGTGCAGTCATCTACCCAAGCTTGTGACTTTATTTTTTCACATCAACATGTGGAGTAAGACGACCCCTTTGCTTTCGAGCTGTTCATCCCCTCTTCAGTGCAATCATTTACTCTCCCCCCTCATACATCAGCCCAGAGACATCCTAAAACATGGGGGCTGAGGGGTGGGGCTCAGGTTAATGGTTAGTATGCGTAAAGACATGGTGATGAACTGAATACAAGCAGTCTAGAAGAGCTAAGGTCAAATGACATGGAGGCGCTGGAGGGTCAGGAGAGGTTTGCACTTGGCTGAAGAGACTTGGGACTCTGATCCCAGGCGTAAGGCATTGAAACAAAGTGTCTTTGTTTACCATTGGGCAATAGTCAATGAGAACTATGTCTCAGAGTGTGCTGCATTTAATAGGGCATTTGGAAGGGTTCATTAACTGTGGGCACAATTTAACGGGACAAAAATCCAGTCCAGTTTTGGGCATGTTGAGTGGGGTGTTTCTCGGCACCTGTTATTTAATGGGACTCTGCCAGTGTTTTTGGTCTCGGTGAAGGACAACCCCCGAGGCCGCACTTACCTAATTTCCTGCATTGGTGAGTTCCAGCTCGCCAGTGCGTAAAGAGTATTCGCGAATCAGGGTGGCATTTAAAAATCACTTCCTAATATTTTGACCCCCCCACCCACTTAATAATAATAATAATAATAATAGCTTATTGTCACAAGCAGGTTTCAATGAAGCCCCTAGTCGCCACATTCTGTCGCCTGTTCGGGGAGGCTGGAACGGGAATTGGACACGCGCTGCTGGTCTTGTTCTGCATTACAAGCCAGCTGTCTTAGCCCACTGTACTAAACCCTTCAGGCCTCTCATGAGATTCAAAGGCCTTGCCGCGTCACTAAATAGGGCACGACGAGGCCATTAAATTACACCCTGTCTGTACAGCACCATGGTCTTCATTCTGTTGTAAGGACAGGTGTGGTATTGCTTTCTGATGATTTCTGTGTCCAGCTGATTTTCAACTCTTCTAGTGTTGCCAGTCTCCAGCAGGAAAGCGTTAAAATTCAGGCTTGATCCGCCAACAAGAGGTAAGCAATATTTGTATGACATAAGTCCCAGTTAATTGGCAACATGAACAAAAAAAAAGCACATCACCTCACCATATCCTTCAACAACCTTGCTGTGTTACCTCTACCAACACCTTGGTGGTTGTCAGTGACCAGAAGCTCAACTGGATTATCCACATCCATATTTTGGCCAAGAAAAACATAGAGGGTGGAATCATTTCAGTTCCAAACATTTTCAGGTGTGGAACTATTTCTGGCACCCAACCTCTCACGGGACTGAGGAGCACCAACAGGGTAAACATCGAAACATAGAAAATCGGAGCAGCAGGAGGCCATTTCAGCCTTTGAGTCTGCTCTGCCATTCATTACGATCATGGCTGATCATCCAACTCAGTAGCCAAATCCTGCTTTCCCCCATATCCTGTGATCCCCTTTGCCCTAAATGCTAAACTGCTTCGTGAAAACATGTTTTCACCTCAACTATTTCCTGTGGTAATGAATGCCGCAGGCCGACCACTGAAGAAATTTCTCCTCATCTCTGTCCTGAATGATCTACCACTTATCCGTAGACAGTGACCCCTGGTTCTGGGCACATCCTCCATCGGGAACATCCTTCCTGCATCTACTTTGTTTAGTCCTGTTAGAGTTTTATAGGTTTTATGAGATCCCCATCTCATTCTTTTGAACTCCAGCGAATACAATCCTCTTTTTTTTAATTTAGAGTACCCAATTCATTTTTTTTTCCAATTAAGGGGCAATTTAGCGTGGCCAATCCACCTAGCCTGAACATCTTTGGGTTGTGCGGGCAAAACCCACGCAAACAAGGGGAGAATGTGCAAACTCTACACGGACAGTGACCCAGAGCCAGGATCGAACCTGGGACCTCGGCGCCGTGAGGCAGCAGGGATAGCGAATGCACTCCTAACCAATTCAATCTCTCCTCATACATCAGTACCAACATCCCAGGGATCAGTCTGGTTAACCTTTGCTGCACTTGCTCTAGAGCAAGAACTTCCTTCCTCAGATAAGGAGACCAAAACCGCAGACATTATTCAAGGTGTGGCCTCCCCAAGGCCCTGTATAATTGCAGCAAGACATCCCTGTTCCTGTACTTGAATCCTCTTACTATGGAGGTCAAAATACCATTTGCCTTCTTTACCGCCCACCTCACCTGCATGTTTACCTTCAGTGACTGGTGAACGAGGACACCCAGGACTCATTTCACAGTTCCCTCTCCTAATTTATGGCCATTCAGATAGTAGTCTGCCTTCCTGTTTTTGCTACGAAAGTGGATAACCTTGCATTTCTCCAAATTATACTGCATCTACCATTCATTTACCCACTCACTCAACTGTTCCAAATCACACTGAAGGATCTCTGTATCCTCCTCAGAGCTCACCCTCCCACCCAAATTGGTGTCACCTGCAAATTTGGAGATATTACATTCTGTTCTCTCATCTAAATCATTAATATATATTGTGAAAAACTGGGACCCTATCACCGATCCCTGCTGTACCCCACTACTCACTGCTTGCGAATTTTAAAAAGACCCATTAATTCCTGCTGTTTGTTTCCTGTCTGCTAACGAGTTTTCTATCCATCTCAATACACTACCCCTAATCCCGTGCGCTTTAATTTTACACACTAATCTCTTATGTGGAGCTTTGTCAAAAGACTTCAGAAAGTCCAAATATACCACATCAACTGGCTCTCCCTTGTCAACTCTACTAGTTGCATTCTTATGGGAGGCAGTCAATTAAGAGCTTGCCCCTGTATTTGCCATTGATTTAGGGACATCTGCAGAGGCTGGAGTGTCAAACACTGCGGCCCACTCCAATGGAAGTTAACAGCCTCCATTGTGAAACCATTGGCAGTACATGGAATGGCAGTGATTAATGGCTGAGGAGCCAGGAAATGTCAATGGAGATAGTGGGTGGAATCTTTCTGTTCCATGGTGGCAGTTCTGGAGGCGAGAGACAAGTGGGAGAAGAAAGTTGCATAAAATCCCATTGTGGCAGCTCCCCTATGTAGTCCCACCTCCTGGTGAGTTTCTGAGGGGCTGGCTGACTCTGGAACCATCAATCTGATAAATGGAGATGGGAATGCAATTGGCATAATTAAGTCTTCAATCAACGGCCATTTGCTGGCAGTATTGGAACTTTCCCAGCATCATTGCGGCCCTACCACCCCTACCCAACTGTGTTGGGAGCCCCATAATGCATAGAAGGCAGCCTCTCAGGGAGTGGTCAGGGTGCTATTGGAGATTGAAATGGAGCTGTGAGGGCTCCATGTAGCTTAAAAATGTTCAGTCACAGCCCATGGGAATTCTTCTGGAGGGATTTACTCTCCACTCGGAAGCCTCTCACAGTTCCAGTTCTTGCTTTTGTTAGTTGTGTTTGGGGCCTCTTTGGAGTGTCACCATTTTGAGGCTCTGTCCCTCTCATGGGCAACATGGTAGCACAGTGCTTAGCACTGTTGCTTCACAGCGCCAGGGTCCCAGGTTCGATTCCCGGCTTTGGTCACTGTCTGTGTGGAATCTGCACATTCTCCCTGTGTCTGGGTGGGCTTCCTCCAGGAGCTCTGGTTTCCTCCCACAAACCCTGAAAGATATGCTGTTAGGTGAATTGGACATTCTGAATTCTCTCTCTGTGCACCCGAACAGGTGCCGGAGTGTGGCGACGAGGGGCTTTTCACAGTAACTTCATTGCAGTGTTAATGTAAGCCTACTTGTGACAATAATACAGATTATTGATTGTTTTTCGGTAGTGCTCACCTCTCCTTGTGGGGCTGCTCGCAAGGCATTCCAGTGGGACCTTCCATGAGCCTCTCTGCCTCCCTTAACTGGACAGTGCATGGAGAGGTGGCCTGCTAATTGAGTGCCTCCTGAAAGATCTCCTCTGTGGGGCTAAGATTCCACTTAAAGACTTTAGTGTTCATTGTGACCCAAACTTACTTTGTCGTGTATGAGTTAGGAATACGATGGAATATTCAGTTGGATAAATGCAACCATAATAACACAGAAGCAGAGCAATACCAACTAGGTCAGAGCAATCTTCTGTATCGAAGCTTTGTCAGAGGACGCGATACCACTCCACCACTGATATACTCAGTTTGTATTATCTGCAGGATGCACTGCAAAAGTTCAATTCAACAGCATCTCCCAGCCTCTTCTACCACCCTGATGGAGAAGAGCAACAACACACCATCACCTCCCAGGCCACCATTTTGACTCAGACATTTATTGTTGTTTTTCCATTATTGCTGACACTATTGTGGGAACATGATCATCACTGGCCCTGCAAGGCTTCTCTGGGTCACCAAAAATGGGAAACAAATGTGACCTTGCCAGCTTTCCCTTTATTCCACAAACAAATACAAAGTGTATTTAAAACTCAGTCAATTCTGGAGTGGGCTCCAGAACAATCTGCAGGTCAGTGCCCCAAAAGGAGAAGTCCAACTTTCTTGCATTGAAGACTACACTACTACAGTGTTGCCTTTGAATCTGACAGATACCATTTAGGTAGCTTATCCTCACTGCTTATGGCACGACTTGATTTGAGGCTCAGTTGGACCTGCCTGATTGTATTTGCCTGACGGATATGGTTTCTGACAATGACACTGTCTTGGTGGACAGAATCTCCCCCCTTAACCCCTCAGATTCCTGAACACATGATAAAAGTGGAACCAGGGCCAGACTTCCCTTACAATTGCAAATGAGTCACAGCCAGCAGCAACTCCCTCTGGGGCCTCAACTGCCCTAAAATATTCAATTCAATGATATTTTTTGATTAAAATCTAAATCGCCTAAAATAATGAAATGCTAAGGAGATTCAAATAGGGCTTATTTCATTAAGATTTCAATGTTTACTTCTTAATGTCCTGAAGAGAATAGTACCATTTCGCCACCGAAATCAAAACAAAACAAAGCCGTATCTCTGGCTTTATTCAGAAAATGGCTCTGAAGTGGAAAACGCCCCATAAACTTATGCATTCCTCTTCATCTATTGTATAATACTTCTCATAAATTTACAGACAATCACTTTCACAGATGTTACATGAAAGGAGAGACAGACACATTTCGAAAGCTAATGCTTAGGGAAAGGGAAACTTAAACTTCAAAAGCTTGTTTATATAGGCCAGCAAATAGGAAATTTGTCCTCTTACCCAATTTTCTAGCTACAGATTTATTAAGTTTAATGCATTTCATTAAACAGCCTGCTTGTTATTCCTGCCAGTCAGCTATTTTGGCAGCAACACTAACGTCAGAGCTTTGACCCAATTTTTCTTTGACTGATTCTGTAATGTCCATATCTACTAAACTGAGGTGCATTATTGCACATAAAGCAAACATATTTCAGGCTCAGTGATAAGGTGGGTTGAGCTATGTCACATCAATTATGTGCAGCTCCACTCTTAGTTATTTCCTCAATTTTTCCTCTTGACAGCTAACCTTGTATCTAACCTTCGGATATTGCAAAATGAAAGTTGCAAAGAGAAGCAAACTTTTGATTAATTCATCCCTAATCTCCCTCACAGGAATTAACAGAATAAAAGAACAAAGGCAAAAATGGCAGAATTTATACCATAATTTCAACATATGATTCTCTATAAATACTCCTAACTGCCCTTTAATCTTGATCAGATTGTTAGAAAAGTAGACGCTTCCACCTGAAGGATAATACTTTACTATGCCAATTAAATAGAATTTTAAAATTACAATGAAGATACACAGTTGCCATTTCTTTTGATATTGCAATGCATGAGTGAAGTGAGCCTGTGGCTTAGTATTAGCATTTCCGCCTTGGAGATCGAAGGCATAGTTTTCAGCCCCCACTTCTAATGGTCCTGGGGAAAGAAACCTGGTTGTTAATTTCCTGCCCAATGGGATTAGGTCCCCATCATTTGTGTTGGAGGATCCCATAAAACTTTCCTGTCATGATATGCACTCATGTACATAATGAGATACAGACAGGCAGTGACAGACACCCAGTACAGCCAATCAACACACAGGACACAACACAACCAATCACCAGGCAGAACACTAGAGGGTGGTCTCCCACTATAAAACACACAAGGTATCAGCACTCTGCCTCTTTCCACTGGTGACAACTGTAGTGACAGTCAGGGTGTATATATCAGCACCTTCTACACGTGGCTCAGAGCTAGTCTGGTCTAGTTAGCTACAGTTAGCATGCTAAGATTAGTGGAGTGTCAACCCACAGCGAACTGTGTGTACTGTTAAACAAGTTCAATAAAGCGTATTGAACTAACATCATAGTTTGGTGTCTACTTTCAATACAATTGCATCCAGTTGCAGTCCGTTTTACCCCAGGGTGAATAACACTACATGGTATCAGTAGTCTACTTTCTCTAAGTGGTTTACCTCACGTGATTCTGTGACGACCAGCAAGTGCCTTCCAGCGGCATGGAGAAGATGCAGGCCCCTCCACAGCTGTGACTCGTTTGCAATTGTAAGGGAAGTCTGGCCCTGGTTCCACTTTTATCATGTGTTCAGGAATCTGAGGGGTTAGGCAGGGAGATTCTGATCCTGATTGCATTACGGATCCAGAGGACGACTGCTGGAGTCCCCATATCGTGTGAGCATCATCACGGCATGTGAGTATGCCTCCTCAAATTCAGCAAGACGCCTATCTATCCTCAATGTGGATTCTGCGGACGAATGGTGTGCTGTCATAGATGTAAATCAATGCATCATCCAGTTCAAGCTGGACACTGGTGCTTCTGCCAATCTCATCTCTCAAGCTGATTTTGACCGTATTGAAAAGCAACTCAAAATTCTTCCGCCAGCCTGCCAGCTCCTCGATTATAATGGCAATACCATAACTGCACGAGGATCTTGGCATCTATTCGTCTCCAACAAGACCATCAATGCCACAGTGCGATTCAAAATTGTCAAGCCTGATAAGGCATCCCTGCTTGGTGCCCATGCATGCAAGCTACTGAACCTCGTACAGCGAGTCCATGCCTGTCTTCTCCCAATGTGGACATTCAGGCTGACATTGATGACATTCTTGCGCAATATCCGGATGTGTTTAGTGGAATGGGTACTCTGCTATACTGCTACAAGATCTTACTCAGGCCTGATGCAACGCCTGTAATCCATGCACCACGCCGGGTGCCGGTTCCTCTGAAGGAGCGTTTAAAGGCACAGCCACAGGAGCTCCAAGACCAGGGAATAATCTCCAAAGTGACGGAACCGACTGACTGGGTCAGCTTGATGGTCTGTGTGAAGAAGCCCTCAGGAGAGTTGTGGATATGCGTAGATCCCAAAGATCTTAACCGGAACATAATGCGGGAACACTACCCGATCCCGAAGCAGGAGGAATTGACGAGTGAGATGGCACATGCAGATTCCTCATGAAGCTAGATGCATCGTATGGTTTCTGGCAGATACAACTGGGCGAGTCCAGCAGGAAGCTCTGCACGTTCAACACACCATTTGGCAGGTACAGTTATAACCGTATGCCATTCGGCATTGTCCCAGCCTCCAAAATCTTCCACAGGATCATGGAGCAGATGATGGAGGGCATTGAGGGTATGCGTGTCTACATAAATGATGTAATCATATGGTCCACGACCCCCGAGGAACGCATATCCCGTCTCAAACAAGTCTTTCGACGTATCCATGCAAACGGCGTCAAGCTGAACAAGGCCAAGTGCTCCTTTGTCATGTCATCCATCAAGTTCTTGGGCGACCAGATTTCTCAGCAGGGTGTGCGACCAGATTCGGACAAAGTCAAGGCCATTAAAGCCAAGAAGACCCCGGAAGACAAAAAGGCAGTAGTACGCTTCCTCGGTATGGTGAACGTCTTGGGAAAATTCATTCCCAACATGGCCTCACACATCAAGGCTCTCAGGCATCTGGTGAAGAAGTCCACTGCATTCCAATGGCTACCCACACATCAAGCAGAGTGGCTCGAGCTCAAAGCAAAGCTCACCACTGTTCCTGTGCTAGAGTTTTTGACTCGGACAGAAACAAAAATCTCCATGGACGCAAGTCAGGACGGCATTGGTGCGGTGCTCTTCCAGAAGGATGACTCCTCGTCCTGGACTCCAGTGGCCTATGCATCAAGGGCCACGACCCCCACTGAGCAGAGGTAAGCCCAAATAGAAAAAGAGTACCTGGGCCTCCTAACCAACATTGTAAAGTTCCATGGTCTACCAACCTTCCCAGTGGAGATGACCACAGACCCTTGGTCCATAACATTCATAAGGACTTGAATGACATGATGCCCAGGCTTCAGCGCATTCTCCTTCGGCTCCGAAGGTACGATTTTGAGTTGCTATACACACCAGGCAATGAGCTGATATTTGCGGATACTCTGTCACGCTCCATTACCTCGCCCTGTGAACAGGTTAATTTCATCTGCCAAATTGAGGCACAGGTGCAACTGTGTGCCAGCAACCCCCTGGCCTCAGATGAAAGAGTGATCAGCATTCGTGAAGAGACTACCAAAGACCCTCTTCTGCAGCGTGTAATGCACCACCTTGCAAATGGCTAGCAAAAAGGGGAATGTCCTCAGTTCTTTAATGTGAAGGACGGCCTGACAGTCAGCGAGGGGATCCTCCTCAAGCTAGATTGTATCATTATTCCTCGCAGTCTTCAGAACTTAGTGCTCAAACAAATCCACGAGGGACACCTCGGTGCAGAAAAGTGTAGGCGCAGGGCCCGGCAGGCTGTCTATTGGCCTGGAATCAACCATGGTAAATCCAACTTGGTCCTCAATTGTGCTACTTGCCAGTGTTTCCAGCATGCTCAAGCAAAAGAAACAATCCAGCAACACGAGATCGTGACCTCTCCGTGGTCCAAGGTGGGAATCGACCTTTTTCACGCCAATAGGCGTGACTTTGTGCGTGACATAGATTACTTCTCAAATTACCCAGAAGTTGTGAAGCTGTCAGACCTCACATCAAGGACAGTAATCAAGGCCTGCAAGGAGACATTTGCCAGGCATGGTATTCCACTCACTGTCATGAGTGACAATGGTCCCTGCTTCCACAGCCAAGAGTGGTCCAATTTCGCCAAGTCTTACCAATTCAAACACATTACCTCAAGCCCACACTACCCCCAATCCAATGGGAAGGTCAAGAAAGATGTCCATATAGTGAAGCAACTGCTCTGCACGGCTGCGGACTCTGCTTCTGACTTCAACCTTGCGCTGTTGGCGTACAGGGCAACCCCTCTGTCCACCGGTATGTCTCCGGTTCAAATCCTCATGAATAGAGAGAGACCTGCGACTGTTCCAGCCATACACTTACCAGACCTGGATCACCTCCCAGTGCTGCAAAAGGTACGATGCTCATGCTACCGATTTGCCTGTGTTATCTCTGGAAGATGTTGTTCGGATCAAGCTACCTGATGGAGGCTGGTCAGCTCCAGCTGTTGTTGTTCAACTGGCTGCTCCCAGATCGTTTGTAGTTCGTATGGCTGATGGCTCCATTGTTAGGTGCAACAGCAGGGCACTGCGCAAAGTTGTCTGCCCACCACCAAATCTTACTTTTCCAGATGTTGTTATGCCTCCTCCGGACACCTCGCACCACGAGGCCACCAATCTGGCAGCAATCCCGCCTGTCAATGTGCCTTAGTCCCCACCTCTACCTCTCAGGCGGTCGACAAGGATCCGGCGCAAGCCCCAAAGTTTGGACTTATAGACATTTATCTTGTAAATTTTGTTCTGTATCTGAACGCTAGACACCTCTTATGTATATATTCATCCACTCGCCATTTAATGTAAATAGTCATACATGTAAATACATTCGCATATGTTCCAAGCAACCAACATTTTTTTTAAAAAGCGGGGATGTCATGATATGCACTCATGTACATAATGAGATACAGACAGACAGTGACAGACACCCAGTACAGCCAATCAACACACAGGACACAACACAACCAATCACCAGGCAGAACACTAGAGGGTGGTCTCCCACTATAAAACACACGAGGCATCAGCACTCTGCCTCTTTCCACTGGTGACAACTGGAGTGACAGTCAGGGTGCATATATCAGTTAGCACCTTCTACATGTGGCTCAGAGCTAGTCTGGTCTAGCTAGTTAGCTATAGTTAGCACGCTTAGATTAGTAGAGTGTCAACCCACAGCGAACTATGTGCACTGCTCAACAAGTTCAATAAAGCGTATTGAACTAACATCAACATTTGGTGTCTACTTTCAAGTACAACTGCATCCAGTTGCAGCCTGTGTTACCCCAGGGTGAATAACATGACACTTCCCAGACTAGTCTGATTGAACCAGACTAGCTCTTAGCCATATACTGGAGGTGTGATACTGTACATACACCTTGACTCACTGCAGATGTTCATCAGTGGAAAGAGGCGGAGTGTGAGTGCCTCGTGCCTTTAATAGTGAGATACCACCCCTGAGTGTCCTGCCTGCTCATTGGTCATGTCCTGTTCTCCGTGTTCATTAGCTGCCTGTCTGTGCCTCTCTGTATAGCATTATCTTCATGTCTGCATATCATGACATCTCCCCTTTTTTTATGTTTTGTTGGCACATGGGAACGGTCTTACATGTGGTGGCATATATTAACATATTTACAAGCGGTGGCATATGTGAAAGTATTTACATGTGAAGACAGCTGTCTAATGTGAGAAAACAGAACATAGCAAACAAAACAAATGTTCATAAGTCCAGTCTCTGGGGCTTGCGTCTGATCCTTTTCAACTGCCGGAGAGGTGGTGGTGGGGACGACAGCGCCTTGACAGGCGGGATGGAAGCCTGACTGGTGTCCTTGTAGTTTGAGGTATCAGGAGGTGGACGGAACAACGGACGGAAACGGAGAAGAAAGCTGTTGCGGACAGGCAACTTTGCGCAGTGCCCATCTGTTTCGTCGCACAACAGAACCATCAGCCATACGTACAACATACGACTGGGCCACAGCCTGTCGACCGACGACAACTGGAGCAGACCAGCCACCATCCGGTATCTTGATCCTGACAGTGTCTGGTGGGGATAACATGGGCAAATGAATGGTATGAGCATCATAGCCCTGCTTTTGCTGGTTATGGAGCTGCTGTACCTTCTGCAGCACCGGGAGGTGATCCAGGCTGGGCAAGTGTATGGCTGGAAGCACGTCCGCAGGTTCCTGTTCATCAGGAGTTGAGCCGGTGACATGCCAGTGGACAGTGGGGTCGCCCTGTACGCAAGCAACGTGAGGTAGATGTCAGAAGCAGAATCCACAGCCTTGCAGATGAGCTGTTTCACAATGTGCATCCCCTTTTCAACCTTCCCATTGGACTGCAGATAGTGTGGGCTGGAAATGACATGTTTGAAATGGTATGACTTGGCAAACATAGACCATTCGTGGGTGTTGAAGCACGGGCCATTGTCACTCATGACAGTGAGTGGGCTACCATGCCTGGAGAACGTCTCCTTGCAGGCCTTGATGACGGTCCGAGATGTGAAGTCTGAGAGCCTCGCGACTTCAGGGTAATTGGAGAAATAGTCAATAATCAACACGTAGTCATGACCATTGACACGAAAGAGGTCGATGCCAACCTTGGACAACGGGGAGGTCTCGATTTCATACTGCCGGAGCCTCTCCTTGCTTTTGCGCTGGCTGGAAGCGTTGACAGGTCGCACAGTTAAGGAACATGTTTGAGATGTCCTGGCTAATACCGGGCCAGTAGACAGCCTGCCTGGCTCTGCATCTGCACTTCTCGATGCCTAGGTGTCCCTCGTGGATTTGGCGGAGCACCAAGCTCTGGAGACTGAGTGGAATGACAATCCGGTCCAGCTTGAAGAGGATACCATCAATCACCATCAGGTCGTCCTTTACATTGTAAAATTGAGGGCACTGCCCTTTCTGCCAGCCATTGGCGAGGTGGTGCATGACACACTGCAAGAGGGGGTCTTTGGCTGTCTTCTCGCGGATACGAATCACCTTCTCATCAGATACCGGGAGGGTGCTAGCACACAGCTGCATCTGTGATTCAATCTGCCGGATGATTTCTAGAGGTTCACTAGGCAATGTGATGGAGCGGGACAATGCATCAGCGATGATGAGCTCCTTGCCAGGCATGTACACTAAGTCAAAGTTGTACCTTCTGAGTTTGAGGAGGATGTGCTGTAACCGAGGCGTCATGTCGTTCAGGTCCTTGTGGATAATATGGACCAGAGGCCTATGATCCGTCATGACAGTGTATGTCAGCAGGCCGTCAACATAGTCGTGAAACTTGAGAATGCCAGTGAGAAGACCCAGGCATTCCTTCTGTATTTGGCCATACCTTGTTTCGGTGGGCGTCATGACACTCGATGCGTAGGCTACCGGTGCCCAGAATGAAGTGTCATCGCATTGAAGCAGCACAGCACCGATGCCATCCTGGCTCGCATCTGTCGAGATCTTCGTCTCCGTCTGGGTCGAAAAATGCCAAGACGGGTGCAGTGGTGAGCTTGGCTTTCAGCTCCAACCACTCTGCCTGATGTGCTGCCTTCCACTCAAAGGCAGTGGACTTTTTCATCAGCTTTTGTAAGGCCGTGGTGTTTGAGGCCAGATTTGGGATGAACTTGCCCAGAAAATTGACCATGCCCAGGAAGCGCAACACCACCTTCTTGTCTTTAGGGACCTTCATGGCTTCGATGGCCTTGACCTTGTCTGTGTCCGGGCGCACGCCCTGTTGAGAGATCTGGTCACCTAGGAACTTGAGTGTTGACATGCCAAAGCAACATTTGGACCTGTTCAGCTTCAGGCCATTGGCATGGACACGGCGGAATACCTGCTGGAGACGGGAAACATGCTCTTCAGGGGTCGTGGACCATATGATGATTTCGTCCACATACGCATGAAACCCTTCAATGCCGTCCATCATCTGCTCCATGATGCGATGGAAGATCTCCGATGCCGAGACAATGCCAAACAGCATGCGATTATAGCAGTACCTGCCAAACAGTGAGTTGAAGGTGCAGAGCTTTCTGCTGGACTCATCCAGCTGGATTTGCCAAAATCCATGTGATGCATCTAACTTGGTGAAAAAACTTGCGTGTACCATCTCACTGGTGAGTTCCTCCCGCTTCGGGATGGGGTAGTGTTCACTCATTATATTCTTATTGAGATCCTTGGAATCAATGCAGATGTGCAGGTCTCCCGAAGGCTTTCTAACATATACCATCGAGCTGACCCAGTCAGTCGGTTCGGTTACCTTGGAAATGATGCCCTGTTGCTGAAAATCCTTGAGCTGTACCTTCAGGCTCTTCCTTCAGTGGAGCCGGGACACGTTGTGGTGCGTGTACCACTGGCTTGGCATTAGGTTGTAGCAGAGTCTTGTATCGATATGGCAGCATGCCCATCCCGTCGAACACGTCCGGATACTGAGCGAGGATGTTATCAATGCCGGCCTGAAGATCCACATTGGAGGATGTTGTTGTGCAAACCCACTGGATGAGGTTCAGCTGCTTGCAGGCCAGCGCGCCAAGTAGGGATGCCCTGTCTGGCTTGACAATTGCAAAACGTAACCGTGCATGGGTACTCCAGTTGGAGACGAGTAGATGGCAGGATCCCAGTGCCGTGATGGCATTTCCATTGTAGTCCAGGAGCCTGAAGGCTGCTGGAAGGATGTTGGAGGACTTCTTGATGTGTTTGAAATCTGCCTGAGAGGAGGTTGGCAGAAGCACCTGTGTCCACCTTAAACTGGATGGAGCAGTGGTTCAACTGCATCACCGCGTGCCATTCGTCCACAGAATCCACAGCGAGGATAGATTGAATTTGTGATGAGTTGGATGTGGCATATTCACATTTGGTAATGATGCCCACACAGTAGGCGGAGTCCAGGTATTCTTCCTCTCGATCCGTTGTGTTGGCAGGATCAGAATCCTGTAATCATTGTTGCACACTCTGAACGTGCCGTCGTCAGAATTGGGAGCGTTGGCCCCTGACTGGTGGTGCAGGCCTGCACAAGGCTGCATAGTGTCCAGGCTTCTCGCAGTTTAAGCATTGCCTGCCTCTTGCAGGGCAGTGTTTCTTTAAGTGGGCGTTGCCGCAGCTTGAGCATGTCATGATGTCGGCGTCCTGATGCTCCGTGCATTGTCGCGCATGCGCAGTGCGGGTGTCGGCCGCTTCGTTATCCAGTTCACATCGCACATGTGTGGGGCCCCGGGAAAAGCGCGCAAAATGGCCGCTTTTATCAATGCTGAGGCGCTGCATCCGGGAGATGGCCTGCACACTCTCTGCCTCGTGGGAGGCAGGTTTCTCATTTTCAGCCGATTTGTACTGGGCATAGCGATTTTTGGCGTGCTCATGCACTGTGCATGTTTCAATCACGACTGGTAGGGTCATATGCTTGATTTTCAGTAGCTGCTCTGTCAGAGGATCAGAGTGAACTGCAAAAATGATTTGGTCTCTGATCATGGGGTCAGCAATATCACCAAAGTTGCAGGACAGCGCTAGCAGGTGGAGGTTAGTTAAGAAGGAGTCGAAAGATTCATCTTTATCCTTGTAGAGCTGTTTGAATATGTAGCGCTCGAAGATTTAATTGGTGTCCACTTTACAGTGACTGTCAAATTGTCCAGGATGGTCTGAAACTTTGTCTTGTCCTGGCCTTCGGTGAAGTGAAAAGAATTGAAGAGTTTGATGGCTTGATCACCCACTGTTGAGAGGAGAAGCGCGATCTTCCTTGCATCAGACGCGCCTAATGGAACCATCAATTCACCAGACACGTGTTTCCTATATAAATATAGGCTTTAATCTACTTACTACAGAGCCAGCTTGTTACCCGTTGATGAACTCTCAGTGAACTGCAGGCTTACTCTGGACAAGGGTATTTATACAGCAGCACTAGGGGGAGGAGCCATGGGCGGAGCCAAGGGTGGAGATCTGTACAAGCTCCTGAGCATTCCCAGAGCTACTCCCCCTAGTGTTCGTATAACGCTACTGCGCTTACAAAGATATAGTGTGAATTATCATGTTACATTCACCACATTCACCCCCTGCAAAAAAAAATCAAGTCCAGCGGGGGTGGTGGTCTACAAAGTCAGTCTGTCCGGTGGTCGAATTGTCCGCTGTGATCTGCGGAACACCGGGGTTGCAGCCTCTTGCGGTGGCTGGATGGGTGTTGTGCGCTGAGGTACGATGGCGGACTCCAGGGAGGGTTGTATCCGAGCTTCATACTCTCCTGGTTCGACCGGGGACTGGGGGCTGGCCGGCGCGGGTGCGCGGAACTGGTGGAGCGAGCTCGCGGGCTCGGGAGCGCGAGGGGGCGGCAGCATGGGGTGGAGGGTGAGAGGTTCTTCTGTGGGGGTAGAGGGGGCGCTGGATCCGGCGGGTCCCAGATCCCGGAGGGATACAGTGTCCTGATGGCCGTCAGGGAACTCGACGAATGTGCACTGGGGGTTGGAGTGGAGCAGGCGCACCTTTTCAACAAGGGGGTCGGTTTTGTGTGCCCTGATGTGTTTCCTCAGAAGTACGGGGCCCGGTGTCCTCAGCCACGCCGGAAGTGAGACCCCCGTGGTAGTACCCCTGGAAAAAATGAAGAGCCTCTCATGAGGGGTCTGATTGGTCGCTGTGCACAAAAGGGACCTTGTAGCGTGAAGCGCGTCTGGGAGGGCTTCCTGCCACTTGGAGACTTGGAGTTTTCTAGACCGGAGGGTCAGTAGGACGGTCTTCCAGACCGTCGCGTTTTCCCTCTCCACCTGCCCGTTCCCCCTGGGGTTGTAGCTGGTAGTCCTGCTCGAGGCAATGCCCTTGTCGAGCAGGTACTGACGCAGTTTGTCGCTCATGAAGGACGAACCCCGGTCGCTGTGTACGTAGCTGGGGAAACCAAACAGGGTGAAGATGCTAAGCAGGGCCCTAATGACTGTGTGGGAGGTCATGTCGGGGCATGGGATAGCGAATGGGAAACGGGAGAACTCGTTCTTGTTAGTTGAGGGGAGTGGCCCTTTGAAATCAATCGCGAGGCGTTCAAAGGGCCTAGAAGCCTTGACCAGGTGGGCCCTGTCTGGTCTATAGAAGTGCGGTTTGCACTCCGCACAGATCGGGCAGTCCCTGGTGACCGCTTTTACCTCCTCGTTGGAGAAAGGCAGGTTTCGGGCTCTGATGTAGTGGGCGAGCTGGGTGATCACCGGGTGGCAGAGGTCATTGTGGATGACTTTCAATCGGTCAATCTGCGCGCTGGCGCATGTCCCGCGGGATAGGGCATCTGGAAGCTCGTTGAGCTTCCCGGGTCGATACTTAATGTCGTAATTGTAGGTGGAGAGTTCGATCCTCCACCTCAGAATTTTGTCGTTTTTAATTTTGCCTCTTTGCGAGTTGTCGAACACGAAGGCAACCGATCTTTGGTCGGTGATGAGGGTGAACCTCCTACCTGCGAGGTAGTGCCGCCAGTAACGGATAGCCTCCACAATGGCTTGTGATTCTTTCTCGACTGAGGAGTGTCGGAGTTCTGAAGCGGAGAGGGTACAGGAGAAGAATGCGACTGGTCTCCCTGCCTGATTTAAAGTGGCTGCAAGAGCTACCTCTGAGGCGTCGCTCTCTACCTGAAATGGAGTGGATTCATCCACCGCCTGCATGACCGCTTTGGCGATGTCCTCCTTCATACCGTCGAAGGCCTGGCATGCCTTGGCTGACAGGGGAAATAGTGTGGCCCTAAAGAGTGGGCGGGCTTTGTCCGCATATTGAGAGACCCACTGGGTGTAGTAGGAAAAGAAACCCAAGCACCGTTTAAGGGCCTTAGGGCAATGGGGGAGGGGGAGTTCTAAGCATACGGTTCGGGTCTGGGCCCAGGACTCCGTTTTCCACGACATAGCCGAGGATCGCTAGACTAGTTGTGCGGAAAACGCATTTGTCCTTGTTGTACGTGAGGTTCAGTTTCTGTGCCGTCTGGAGAAAACGGTGGAGATTGGCGTCGTGGTCCTGCTGGTCATAACCGCAGATGGTGACATTGTCCAAGTACGGAAACGTGGCCCGCAGCCCGTACTGGTCCACCATTCGGTCCATTGCTCATTGGAACACCGAGACCCCATTAGTGACGCCGAAAGGGACCCGGAGGAAATGGAAGAGGCAGCCATCGGCCTCGAATGCCGTGTAGTGGCGGTCCTCCGGGCGGATTGGGAGCTGGTGGTATGCAGACTTCAGATCCACCGTGGAAAAGAGCCGGTACTGGGCGATCTGGTTTACCATGTCTGCAATCCTGGGGAGGGGATACGCGTCGAGGAGCGTAAATCTATTTATGGTCTGACAATAGTCGACAACCATGCGGAATTTTCCCCCAGTCTTAACGACCACCACCTGAGCTCTCCAGGGACTATTGCTGGCCTCTATAATCCCCTCACTAAGACGCCTTCGGACCTCTGCTCTGATAAATACCCTATCCTGCAGGCTATACCGCCTGCTACGAGTGGCTACGGGTTTACAGTCCTTTGGGAGATTGGCAAAGAGAGGAGGGGGGGTGATTCGCAGCGTAGCGAAGCTGCAGATAGTGAGTGGGGGCAGGGGCCTGCAGAAGTTGAGGGTGAGGCTCTTGAGGTTACATTGGAAGTCGAGGCCTAATAAGAGTGGCGCGCAGAGGTCGGGCAAAACGTAGAGTTTGAATTTTGAGTAGCCTCGGATTGTGAGTGTCGCGGCGGTGCGCCCCTGGATCTGGACCGAATGGGAGCCTGAAGCGAGCGAGATAGTTTGCTGCACAGGGAAAACGGGGAGCGAACAGCGTCTTACCAGGTCTGGATGTATGAAGCTTTCAGTGCTCCCGGAATCGAAGAGGCATGGCGTTTTGTACCTGTTGATTTGGACCTCTGCCATCGAATTTCGCAGATGCTTCGGGCGTGATTGGTCCAGAGTGACTGTGCTGAGTTGCGGGTAGCCGGCGGCTCGATCAGCTGTGCTGGAGTGGCCCCGTGATGACTGCCCTCTGAGTTCATAGTCGTATTCTTCCGATGAGTTGTCCGAGCGTGGAGATGCAGGTCGGGCCCGTGGATCGCACGAGGCGGGCGGCGAGGAAGATGGCGTCCAAGACGGCGGCCCCCATGAGTCGCACATGGCCGGCCGCGTGGTGGAGGTTTGCCAAGATGGCGGCCCCCATGGATCGCACGTGGCGGGAGGGGGCGGAGTCGGGGCATAGGCCGCAGCGTTTCGGGCCCCGCGGGCCTGCGGGTGTGGGGAGCGATTACTTCGTGCCGCTGGGGAGTTGGAAGCTGTGGCCCTTTTAGCGAGGCACACTCTTGCATAATGGCCTTTCCGCCCGCAGCTGCTGCAGGTCGCATTGCGGGCCGGGCAGTGCTGCCGTGGGGTGCTGATTCTGGCCGCAGAAATGGCAGGCTGGAGCAGCATAGTGGCTGGCTGGAGCAGCATGGTGGCTGGGTGGCCGCATAGCACAGGCCTGGTTGAGTCGCTGGTCGGGGGCCCATGATTGGGATGCGGGGTCCGCGGGGAACGAGTTAAGGCTGCGGATGGAGACCTCCATCGTGGTAGCAGCTTCCACAGTTGTTTCTAAGTCTTGGGCCCCTTTTCCAGCTGTCGTTGCCGCACATAATTAGACCTGAGGCCCGCTACAAAAACATCGCGTACAGCAAGTTCCCTGTGTTCAGCCGCGGTAACCGTTTGATAATTACATTGGACAAATTATTGAGTTCCCTTAGAAATTCGGCGAGTGATTCGGTCGGCTGCTGGCGGCGAGTCGTGAACACATGGCGTGCGTAAGCTTCGTTAATGGGCCTTACGTATATCTTATCGAGTACTGCTAGCGCTGCAGTATATGAACCGGCCAAGTTTAGTTGCGCAGAGATTCTGTGGCTCACCTTCTGTTCCTCTGTCATTTCGGCTGTGCTCGCTTCTGCCAGGTACGCCTTGAAGCACCGCAGCCAGTGGGAGAAGATTTACTTAGCCTCTGCATCCTGCGGGTCGAGTTCCAGGCGTCCAGGCTTGAGGGCTGATTCCATGATCGATCTTGACTGTTCTTAAGTAGATTGAATTGATGGAACCATCAATTCACCAGACACGTGTTTCCGATATGAATATAGGCTTTAATATACTTACTACAGAGCCAGCCTGTTACCCGTTGATGAACTCTCAGTGAACTGCAGGCTGACTCTGGACAAGGGTATTTATACAGCAGCACTAGGGGGAGGAGTCATGGGCGGAGCCAAGGGTGGAGCCCTGTACAAGCTTCTGAGTATTCCCAGAGCTACTCACCCTAGTGGTCGGATAACGCTACTGCGCTTACAAAGATATAGTGTGAATTATCATGTTACATTCACCACAGCACCCACGAGGTCTGAAGCTTCAATGTACAGCAGAAACTTTTGCTTGAATGTCCGCCAGTTGGCACTGAGATTGCCGGAGTTCCTGAGCTGGTGAGGAGCCTGACTCTACTCCATGGTGCCGGGATACATTCGCTGGTTGTCACGGAACGGACTGAGGTAAACCACCTAGATTAAGTCTCCTGGTAGCATGTTGTGTTATGTACTCTGGGATAACACAGGCTGCAACTGGACTTTAACTAAAAGATACTCCAGACCATGAAGTTATTTCAATCTGATTTACTGAACCAGTAGCACAGTTAGCACAGTTCTTTATGAGTTCATCTCTCTGCTAACCCAAGTATGGTTACTCTGCCTGACTAAACCAGACTAGCTCTTAGCCACGTGCTGGAGGTGTGATACTGTACATACACCCTGACTCACTCTGTAGATGTTCATCAGTGGAAAGAGGTGGAGTGTGAGTGCCTCGTGCCTTTTATAGTGAGGTACCACCCCTGAGTGTCCTGCTTGCTCATTGGTCATGTCCTGTTCTATGTGTTCATTAGTTGCCTGTCTGTGCTTGTCTGCATATCATTATCTGCATGTCTGCATATCATGCCACAATGTTTGTGGGGAAAAAGGGCTCACTTACTGAAGTTTATTTGCCCAATAGCACTCATTAAACCCTTGGCAAACAATGACATCAATTTCAATTTAACACATGTAAGTAGATTACATAGTTAGTTGCAAGAACAATGATTTCTTTTTATCAGCTTAACAAATACATATTGAGAAATCCAAAATGATGTAATTTACTGTATTTAACTTAAGGGCCTGCAGTGACTCAAGTGACCAACTTTAAGTGCCAAGTTGAATCGTGCAATTTAGCAGTTGAAGTTAATTTTACAGGAATATTGATTTGGTGCCATAAATCACTATATTGTTATTTACAACCATATAAAGCAACTCAAAATGTTACTCTATTTGTATTCCTTAATTTCATACCAAGCCATCAGGGAGGAACAGTCACCTGTTGAACACATGATGATTTATGGGGTCCCATATCAGCAAAAGCATAATGGTCAGCATTTATACTGCAGGTCGACAAAAACACTACTCCATGGTGAAAGAGGTAAGAATTTGCACTTGGCTCAGTGGAAGTACTACTGAGCCACTGTTGGTGGAGAATATAGAAGTCCACCATTCAGAGAACATTCTTCCAGCATGCAGAACGTCCATCAACTGATTCAACATAAAGGAGTACTGATTCCTCAAAGAGACAGTAGGTGATTAGCAGGAGATTTGCTCGACATTGACCTGAGGCCAGTACTAGTGTCCTGAGTTAGGGCCACACCAAATGAATAAATATCATTCTGCCCCTCTGTTGGCCTACTGGTTGGCTGACAGCTAGGAATTTGTAACTGCAATTCTATTACTGGGCTTTTAGGTGACCTGCCTGGGCATACAGAAAGAAGGAAAGGAAGGTTAAAATAAAGATAAAAAAGGAAAAAAGAAAAAGGAGTTAGACAGAAAAGCAGAGCGAGCAATTATTTAGTGCTTTCACAATTTTAGGATATCCCAAATGGGGTTTATAGCCAATGAAGGTTTTTTTGTTGCATAATCACTGTTATAATGTAGGAAACACAGCAGCCAATGTTCACACAGCCAGAAAATGTGTTTTAATCATGTTGTTAGAACGCTAAATATTAGCTAGAATTCCCCTGTTCTTCTTTGAACAGCGGATAGCATGGCCCTCTACACTTTGGTTGAGGGGCCCATAACCTGGAGGGATATTTGGGGGGAAACCTTCTCACCCAGAGGGTGGTGGAAATCTGCAACTTACTGCCTTAAAGGGTGGGAGAGGTCAAATCCTCAACACATTTAAAAGGCACTGGGCTATGTAGTTGAAGTGCCATAGCCTACAAGGCTGTGTACCAAGAGCTAGAAGAGCTAGAAGATTAAGCTGGTGGCTACTAGCTGGTTGGCATGGATATGATGGACTGGATAGCTTTCTCATGTGTTGGACATTTTTATGGTTCTACATTTAGGCTGACAACACTCTCAACTTGGGAATAATTCCCAAATTGCCTGGAGTAGAACTTTGCAGAGTCACCCGGTCAAAGATCTTTCCTGATACTGGATCTAGGGTATAGAACATAGAACATAGAACGATACAGTGCAGTACAGGCCCTTCGGCCCTCGATGTTGCACCGACATGGAAAAAAAAAACTAAAGCCCATCTAACCTACACTATGCCCTTATCATCCACATGCTTATCCAATAAACTTTTAAATGCCCTCAATGTTGGCGAGTTCACTACTGTTGCAGGTAGGGCATTCCACGGCCTCACCACTCTTTGCGTAAAAAACCCACCTCTGACCTCTGTCCTATATCTATTACCCCTCAATTTAAGGCTATGTCCCCTCGTGTTAGCCACCCCCATCCGCGGGAGAAGGCTCTCGCTGTCCACCCTATCTAACCCTCTGATCATTTTGTATGCCTCTATTAAGTCACCTCTTAACCTTCTTCTCTCTAACGAAAACAACCTCAAGTCCATCAGCCTTTCCTCATAAGATTTTCCCTCCATACCAGGCAACATCCTGGTAAATCTCCTCTGCACCCGTTCCAAAGCTTCCACGTCCTTCCTATAATGCGGCGACCAGAACTGTACGCAATACTCCAAATGCGGCCGTACTAGAGTTTTGTACAACTGCACCATGACCTCATGGCTCTGGAACTCAATCCCTCTACCAATAAAGGCCAACACACCATAGGCCTTCTTCACAACCCTATCAACCTGGGTGGCAACTTTCAGGGATCTATGTACATGGACACCGAGATCCCTCTGCTCATTCACACTACCAAGAATTTTACCATTAGCCAAATATTCCGCATTCCTGTTATTCTTTCCAAAGTGAATCACCTCACACTTCTCCACATAAAACTCCATTTGCCACCTCTCAGCCCAGCTCTGCAGCTTATCTATGTCCCTCTGTAACCTGCAACATCCTTCCGCACTGTCTACAACTCCACCGACTTTAGTGTCGTCTGCAAATTTACTCACCCATCCTTCTGCGCCCTCCTCTAGGTCATTTATAAAATTGACAAACAGCAACGGCCCCAGAACAGATCCTTGTGGTACGCCACTCGTAACTGAACTCCATTCTGAACATTTCCCATCAACTACCACTCTCTGTCTTCTTTCAACTAGCCAATTTCTGATCCACATCTCTAAATCACCCTCAATCCCCAGCCTCCGTATTTTCTGCAATAGCCGACCGTGGGGAACCTTATCAAACGCTTTACTGAAATCCATATACACCACATCAACTGCTCTACCCTCGTCTACCTGTTCAGTCACCTTCTCAAAGAACTCGATAAGGTTTGTGAGGCATGACCTACCCTTCACAAAACCATGCTGACTATCCCTAATCATATTATTCCTATCTAGATGATTATAAATCGTATCTTTTATAATCCTCTCCAAGACCTTACCCACCACAGACGTTAGGCTCACCGGCCTATAGTTACCGGGGTTATCTCTACTCCCCTTCTTGAACAAAGGGACCACATTTGCTATCCTCCAGTCCTCTGGCACTATTCCTGTAGCCAATGATGACCTAAAAATCAAAGCCAAAGGCTCAGCAATCTCTTCCCTGGCTTCCCAGAGAATCCTAGGATAAATCCCATCCGGCCCCGGGGACTTATCTATTTTCACCTTGTCCAGAATTGCCAACACTTCTTCCCTACGCACCTCAATGCCATCTATTCTAATAGCCTGGGTCTCAGCATTCTCCTCCACAATATTATCTTTTTCTTGAGTGAATACTGACGAAAAGTATTCATTTAGTATCTCGCTTATCTCCTCAGCCTCCACACACAACTTCCCACCACTGTCCTTGACTGGCCCTACTCTTACCCTAGTCATTCTTTTATTCCTGACATACCTATAGAAAGCTTTTGGGTTTTCCTTGATCCTACCTGCC
Source organism: Scyliorhinus canicula (assembly GCF_902713615.1). Lineage (NCBI taxonomy): Eukaryota > Metazoa > Chordata > Chondrichthyes > Carcharhiniformes > Scyliorhinidae > Scyliorhinus > Scyliorhinus canicula. The sequence continues at coordinate 61,345,572 of NC_052149.1, forward strand.
AAAGACTTCTCATGTCCCCTCCTTGCTCGTCTCAGCTCCCTCTTTAGATCCTTCCTCGCATCCTTGTAACTATCAAGCGCCCCAACTGAAACTTCATGCCTCATCTTCACATAGGCCTCCTTCTTCCTCTTAACAAGAGATTCCACTTCTTTGGTAAACCACGGTTCCCTCGCTCGACCCCTTCCTCCCTGCCTGACTGGTACGTACTTATCAAGAACATGCAATAGCTGTTCCTTGAACAAGCTCCACATATCCAGTGTGCCCAACCCTTGCAGCCTACTTCTCCAACCAACACATCCTAAGTCATGTCTAATGGCATCATAATTGCCCTTCCCCCAGCTATAACTCTTGCCCTGCGAGGTATACTTATCCCTTTCCATCACTAACGTAAAGGTCACCGAATTGTGGTCACTGTTTCCAACGTGCTCACCTACCTCCAGATCTAACACCTGGCCTGGTTCATTACCCAAAACCAAATGCAATGTGGCCTCACCTCTTGTTGGCCTGTCAACATATTGTGTCAGGAAACCCTCCTGCACACATTGTACAAAGAACGACCCATCTAATGTACTCGAACTATATCTTTTCCAGTCAATATTTGGAAAGTTAAAGTCTCCCATAACAACTACCCTGTTACTTCGCTCTTTTCCAGAATCATCTTCGCCATCCTTTCCTCTACATCCCTAGAACTATTAGGTGGCCTATAGAAAACTCCCAACAGGGTGACCTCTCCTTTCCTGTTTCTAACCTCAGCCCATACTACCTCAGAAGAAGAGTCCCCATCTAGCATCCTTTCCGCCACCGTAATACTGTCCTTGACTAGCAGCGCCACACCTCCTCCTCTTTTGCCCCCTTCTCTGAGCTTACTAAAACACCTAAGCCCCAGAACCTGTAACAACCATTCCTGTCCCTGCTCTATCCATGTCTCTGAAATGGCCACAACATCGAAGTCCCAGGTACCAACCCATGCTGCCAGTTCCCCTACCTTATTTCGTATACTCCTGGCATCGAAGTAGACACACTTCAAACCACCTACCTGAACACTGGCACCCTCCTGCGAAGTCAAATCTGTGCTCCTGACCTCTATACTCTCAATCTCCCGTACCCCAAAACTACAATCCAGGTTCCCATGCCCCTGCTGAATTAGTTTAAACCCCCCCAAAGAGCACTAACAAATCTCCCCCCCAGGATATTGGTGCCCCTCAGGTTCAGATGTAGACCATCCTGTCTATAGAGGTCCCACCTTCCCCAGAAAGAGCCCCAGTTATCCAGAAATCTGAATCCCTCCCGCCTGCACCATCCCTGTAGCCACGTGTTTAATTGCTCTCTCTCCCTATTCCTCATCTCACTATCACGTGGCACGGGCAACAACCCAGAGATAACAACTCTGTTTGTTCTCGCTCTGAGCTTCCATCCTAGCTCCCTAAAGGCCTGCCTGACATCCTTGTCCCCTTTCCTACCTATGTCGTTAGTGCCAATGTGGACTACGACTTGGGGCTGCTCCCCCTCCCCCTTAAGGACCCGGAAAACACGATCCGAGACATCACTTACCCTTGCACCTGGGAGGCAACATACCAAACGTGAGTCTCTCTCGCTCCCACAAAATCTCCTATCTGTGCCCCTGACTATTGAGTCCCCAATTACTAATGTTCTACTCCTTTGCCCCCTTCCCTTCTGAGCAACAGGGACATATGGACATGGTTCGCTGGTCCTCCCACACACCTATCGTCCACCCCAAAGAACCTGCTCATCCAGGCCACTGTCATGTGGGCCCGGTGAACGACCTTAAATTGTATCAGGCTGCGCCTGGCACATGTTGTGGACGTATTGACTCTGCTCAATTCATCCACCCAGAGATCGTCCTCTATCTCTCCACCTAACTCCTCTTCCCATTTGTGTTTCAGCTCCTCGGTCTGTGTTTCCTCTGACACCATAAGCTCCTTATAAATATCCGAAACCCTCCCTTCTCCCACCCACACTCTGGAAACTACCCTATCCTGTATCCCCCTTGGTGGTAGGAGTGGGAAGGTTGAGACCTGCCTGCCTGCGTAGGAAGTCGCGCGCCTGCAGGTACCTAAATTCATTCCCTCCCGCCAATTCAAATTACTCCTCCAACTCCCTCAGGCTGGGAAAGCTCCCTTCTATGAACATATTGCCCATCCTCTCGATCCCTGCTCTCTGCCACCTCCAGAATCCTCCATCTAACCTCCCCGGGGCAAACTGGTGATTATTGCAAATTGGGGACCAGACCGATGCTCCCTCTGCTCCCACATGTCTCCTCCATTGCCCCCAGACTCTCAGGGCTGTGACCACCACGGGGCTGGTGGAGTACCGTGCCGGCGGGAACGGCAGAGATGCCGTTACCAACGCCCCCAAACTAGTGCCCTTACAAGATGCCGCCTCTACTCGTTCCCACACCAACCCCCCCCCCCACCCCCCCCCCCCCCCCACCCCCACCCCCCACTTCCTAATCATGGCTATATTTGGCGCCCAGTAGTAATTACTAAAGTTCGGGAGTGCCAGCCCGCCCTCCCCCGGCTGTGCTCCAACATCCCCTTTTTAAATCGCGGGGTCTTACCTGCCCATACAATGCCAGATATCACTTTGTTGACCCATTTAAAAAAGGATCGAGGAATAAAGATGGGAAGACACTGAAACACAAACAGGTATCTCAGAAGTACCGTTATTTTCACTGTCTGTACCCTCCCAGCCAGTGACAATGGGAGCACGTCCCACCTCTGAAAATCCTCCTTGATCTAATAGCCGGGCCAGATTAAGCTTGGGCAGCCGTTCTCATTCCCACGCCACCTGGATGCCTAGGTACTGAAAGCTTCTCCCTACCACTCTAAACGGCAACTCCCTCAATCGCCTCACCTGCCCCCTTGCCTGGATTGCGAACATCTCGCTTTTCCTCATGTTCAATTTATAACCCGAAAACTGGCCAAATTCCCCCAGAATCCCTATAATTTCTTCCATCCCTTCCAATGGGTCCAACACATATAAGAGCAGATCATCCGCGTATAGCGAGACTCTGTGTTCCACCCTTCCCCGGACCAGTCCCTTCCAACACTTTGAGGCTCTCAGCGCAATTGCCAGCGCTTCGATGGCCAGTGCGAACAACAGCAGGGAGAGGGGGCATCCCTGCCTCGTCCCCCAGTGCAGCCTAAAATAGCCCAATGTCAACCTGTTTGTCCGAACACTCGCCACGGGTGCCTGATACAGCAGCCTGACCCAGTCAATGAAGCCCGTTCCAAATCCAAACCTCCCCAATACCTCCCACAGATAATCCAATTCCACCCGGTCAAATGCCTTCTCTGCATCCATTGCGGCCACTATCTCTACATCCCTACCCTCTGGGGGCATCATGATAACATTCAACAGCCTTCTTACGTTGGCCGCTAACTGCCTCCCCAATCACATCCGGGATCCAGTCCTCAGTCCTTGAGGACAAGATCTTAGCCAACAATTTGGCATCTACATTTAGTAGGGAGATCGGTCTGTAGGACTCGCATAACTCGCATCTTATCCTGCTTCAGGATCAATGAGATAGTGGCCTGTGACATAGTCAGGGGCAGCCCCCCTCTCTCCCTTGCCTCATTAAATGTCCTCATCAGCAGTGGCCCCAGCATCCCAGAGAACTTTTTGGAAAACTCCACGGGGTACCCATCCGGTCCCGGGGCTTTACCCGACTTCATGGCCTTCAGCCCATCCGCTATCTCTTCCAACCCGATCGGGGCCCCCAGCCGTTCTACCAAGTCTTCATCAATCTTTGGGAACTTCAGCCCCCCTAAGAATTGCCTCAACCCCTCTGGCCCAGCTGGGAGTTCTGACTCATACAGTCTGCTGTAGAATTCCTCGAACGCCTTATTGACCCCAGCTGAATCTCCGACCTGGTTCCCATCTTTGTCCCTTACTTTCCCAATCTCCCTGGCTGCCTCCCACTTTCTGAGCTGCTGCGCAAGCATTGTGCTGGCCTTCTCTCCATGCTCATATATCGCCCCCCTCGCCTTCCTCAGCTGCTCCACCGCGTTCCCTGTAGTTAACAAGCCAAACTCCGCCTGTAGCCTCCGTCGTTCCCTTAGAAGCCTGGCCTCTGGGGTCTCCGCATACCTCCTGTCGACCTGTAGTATCTCCTTTATCAGTCAGTCCATCTCTGCTCTGTCTGCCTTCTCCCTGTGGGCCCTTATCGAGATCAGCTCCCCTCTAACCACCGCCTCCAGCGTCTCCCAGACTACCGCAGCCAAAACTTCCCTCATGTCATTGACTTCCAGACTGCTCTGGATACAATTCGTCAGCTGCCCACACACCTCCTCATCAGCTAAAAGTCCCACATCCAACCTCCAGTGCGGGCACTGGCTACACTCCTCGCTAACCTGTAGGTCAACCCAGTGCGGGGCATGTCTACTACCCCGTCGCTAAAGCCCTGGTCAGGATAAAATAGTCAATCCGGGTGTACACTTTATGCACGTGTGAGTAGAAGGAAAACTCCTTCACTCTCGGCCACCCAAATCTCCATGTGTCCACCCCCCTGCCCCCATCTGCTCGATAAACCCCTTTAGCTCCTTTGCCATTGCTGGCACCCTGCCTGTCCTTGAGCTAGATCGTTCTAGCCCTGGGTTAATGACTGTGTTGAAGCCCCCCCCCCCCATTAGCAGCTGATGCGAATCCAGGTCCGGGATCTTCCTCAACATCCTCCTTATGAACTCCACATCATCCCAATTTGGCATGTATATATTCACGAGTACCACCAACAGCCCCTCTAGCTTTCCACTGACCATTATACATCAACCCTCCATGTCCACAACTATTCTTCCCGCTACAAATTACACTCGCTTATTAATCAGGATCACGACCCTTCTAGTCTTATAGTCCAGCCCCGAGTGAAAAACCTGCCCGACCCATCCCTCCCTTAATCTAATCTGATCAGTTACTCTAAGGGCGTCTCCTGCAACATTGCCCTTCAGTCCCCTCAAATGCGCGATAACCCGTGCTCTCTTAACCGGCCCATTTAGCACTCTTACATTCCATGGGATCAGCCTGGTTAGGGGGTGCTTCGCACACCCCCCCCCTCCATCTCCGCTGATCAGCCATCCCCTTTTTTGGGTCTGTCTCCAGCCTGCACCCCATGCATCCGCAGGCCCGCCCCCAGGTAGCCTCTGTCCCCGACCTCCCTATTGTCCCACAGCAAAAGTCCCTCCCCGTCAGCAGAACATTTCCCCCCTCCTCCCCCGAGTAAGAGCACAATACACACAGCCCCCTTCAACAAGTATACCATCTGCTCACCCCCCACTGCGCTTCTGTGAGCTTGCCCACCCAGCTAGTCTGGTGGCACCAGCCCATGGCGCCAGATATTTTCCCACCTATTGTTCTCCCCCTCTCCCCTCGCTCAGACAAACATATGCAATTGTAAACAATCCCAACCCAATTGCTCAAAAGAAACATGCAAAGAAAAAAAAAGATCAAACATCAAACATCTAACATCTAACATTCACACTTCCATCTCATCAGTGAAAATGCAAATTTTAACTCAAGCACCTTGTCCGCAGACCTCAGCTCAATACAAAAGGCATTACAAGTTACATCCAAAGACAAAAACATTTGTTTTAAAAAAAATAAATAACTGAAGAGAAGAGAACAAAAAAACACATAAGCACTGCAGCAAAGTTTAGTCCAAACACCTCAGCCTGATACCAGCCCTCACCTTCTCGCGAAGTCCATCGCTTCCTTGGGCGACTCAAAATAGAAATGTTGCTCTTCATGCATAACCCAAAGATGGGCCAGGTACAAAAGAACAAAGAACAAAGAAAAGTACAGCACAGGAACAGGTCCTTTCGACCTCCAAGCCTGTGCCGACCATGCTGCCCATCTAAACCAAAATCTTATACACTTCCTGGGTCCGTATCCCTCTATTTCCATGCTATTCATGTATTTGTCAAGATGCCCCTTAAATGTCACTATCGTCCTTGCATCCACGTCCTCCTCTGGCAGCGAGTTCCAGGCACCCACGACCCTCTGTGTAAAAGATTTGCCTCGTACATCTCCTCTATACCTTGCCCCTTGCACCTTAAACCTATGCCCCCTAATAATTGACCCCTCTACCCTGAGAAAATGTCTCTGACTATCCACTATGTCTATGTCCCTCATAATTCTGTAGACCTCTATCAGGTCACCCCTCAACCTCCATCGTTCCAGTGAGAACAAACCGAGTTTATTTAACCGCTCCTCATAGCTAATGCCCTCCATACCAGGCAACATCCTGGTAAATCTCTTCTGCACCCTCTCTAAAGTCTCCACATCCTTCTGGTAGTGTGGCGACCAGAATTGAACACTATACTCCAGGTGTGGCCCAACTAAGGTTTTATACAGCTGCAACATGACTTGCAAAATTCTTATTCTCAATGCCCCGGCCAATGAAGGCAACCATGCCGTATGCCTTCTTGACTACCTTCTCCACCTGTGTTGCCCCTTTCAGTGACCTGTGGACCTGTATACCTAGATCTCTCTGATTGTCAATACTCTTGAGGGTTCTACCATTCACTGTATATGTACAGTAGTCCAAACTTTATCTGGTTGAACCCTGCTCTTCTCCTGGCCTCATCCATGCTCGGATCCTGATATATATGCAGGACACTGTTCTCCCATTTGCAGCTCCGATTCTGCCTGGCCCACCATAGAATGCACTTCTTGTCCAGGTACCTGTGGAATCTCACCACCATTGCACTTGGGGGGGGGGGGGTCACCCACACGTGGCTTCCTCGCTAGCGCTCTGTGCACCCTGTCCACCTCCAAGGATTGGGAAAATGTAGCTTCTCAAACATAACTGCTATGTATGCCCCTGCGTCTGTTCCTTTGGATCCCTCTGGGAGACCCACAATTCTCAGGTTCTGCCGGCAGGACCTGTTCTCTCGATCCTCCACCTTCTCCAGGAGCCTTTTCTATTGGTCTCTCAGCATCCCCATCTCCAACTCCACTGCAGCTTGGTGTTCCTGCTGCTCAGTCAGTGCCATTTCCACTTTCTGGATCGCATGATCTTGAGCATCCAGTCTGAGTTCCAGTCGCGCAATCGACTCCTTAATCAGGTCCAAGCATTCCTGTTTCTGCTTGGCGAAGCCCTCCTGTATAAACTGCATCAACTGCTCCGTCGACCGCTGGGTCGTCAAGGCAGAACTCCGGTCCTCCGCCATGTTTTCTCCCATTGCAGCCTCAGCCTAAGCCTTCTTCGTTCGTCTATTTCTTCCTTTGCGAGCAATCCTGGTCCGCTTCTCCATGCACTGATGTAGGATTCCTCTTCACAATTGCGTCCAACATCAATTTTCCACTTCAGATCCGACACAAAATCGGGGAAAAGAGTCCAAAGGTCCGACCCGAGCGGGAGCCACCAAATGTGCGACCTACTCCTTCATAGCCGCCACCAGAAGTCAATATAAATAATATTATGCGAGTCCTTTGTACTTCATACTCAACTAGTAAAAGGAATAAAATGCAATCAAGATAACTAACTAACCATACAATGTTATAATGAAATAACTTATAACTTCTCTCTCTCTGGCTAATATCAGTCTTGTATGTTCACTCTCCTGAAGCACACTCTCAGAAAGAGCGGGAAAGTTGTTCTTATACCATCTGATAGTGAGACATCTAGTGTTGAAATTACTCTACGACATTTACATACATTGATCATGTATATTCATATACAGAGAACACTACAGGGTATGGTCCATATATATTTTTGCTTAATTATTAACTGTGTCGAAATTCTTTACAAGTGCCCAACTGAGCCAACTGTGTGGTGCTGGAGTCACATTGAGAACTGATCATAGAATTTCATAGAACTTACAGTGCAGAAGGAGGGCATTCGGCCCATCGATTCTGCACCGGCCCTTACAAAGATCACCCTACTGAAGCCCATGTATCTACCCTATCCCCTTAAGCCAGCAACCCCCACTTAACCTTTTAGGACACTAAGGGCAATTTAGCATGGCCAATCCACCTAACCCGCACATCTTTGGACTGTGGGAGGAAACCAGAGCACCCAGAAGAAACCCACGCGTACACGGGGAGAACTTGTAGGCTCCACACAGACAGTGACCCAGCCGGGAATCGAACCTGGGACCTTGGAGCTGTGAAGCAATTGTGCTAACCACTATGCTACCGTGTGTGGCGTTAACAATTGCACACAAAAGACTCGATACGGTACAAGAGAGGCTTTATTACAGTGAGATGCTATTTCTTCGTCTGCAGCTGTAGAATGGCACCTCAGGGAAACTTACGAATATTTATACTGCTCAATGTGGGCGGAGCTAGCCGGCAGGGACTTACCGGAAAGCCTGTAATACAGGTACTGTCATACATCCCCTAATGCAAGCACACACATATATACAGTGGCAGAGATCACCGCACCATGCTGCCCTAAAGGGATGCTGGGTTCTGTACTTTTAAGAACTAACTGCTGTTAGTTATAAATGTTGGAGCTTTTGGGGTCAGTTTTCAAATACTAACCAATAAATGACTACGAGGTTCAGATAAAGAATTTTAAAAACTTGTTGTATTAGGATTTAAACTCAGAAATTCTGTGTTGCTAGTCCAATATTTTAACCACTAGACCACTGTACCCTTTCACATAAATTATTTTTACTTCTTCCTGAGATCAATCTTGGGTCAATATTTTCAGAAGCTGTGCATGTACAGAGACTGAAGCTGAGGATTAGGATTTCATCAAGTCATTCAAATTAGGAATAGGATTTGAATCATGGATTATGTTACAATTAGTCTAACATTAGAAGAGAAATCTCCAAATCTGCATCAGTTATCTGGTTAGATAGCAAATTGAGGATATTAAGGACAAATATGATCAAAGATTGATTGGAATATTACTATTCCTGAACTGCAAGGATCAGAGAGGTGCTTTTCCAAATGAATCAGTTAAGGAATAATTTTGCAGGGAAGTGGTGGCATAGTGGTATTGTCACTGGCCCAGTAAACCAGAGAAATGCTCTGGGGACCCAGGTTCAAATTCCACCTCTGCAGATGGTGAAATTTGAATTCAATAAAAATCTGGAATTAAAAGTCTAATGATTTTTTTAAAATTTAGATAACCAATTCTCTTTTTTTCCAATTAAGGGGCAATCTAGCGTGGCTAATTCACCTACCAGAGTTACCTTTGGGTTGTGGGGTGAGACCCACACAGACACGGGGAGAATGTGCAAACTCCACACGGACAGGTGAGCCTGGCCTGGGATCAGACCCGGGTTCACGGCGTCGTGAGGCAGCAGTGCCAACCATTGCGCCACCGTGCCGCCCCAAAAGTCTATCAATGACCATGAAACCAGTGTCGATTGTCGTAAAACCGATCTGGTTCATTAATGTCCTTGAGGGAAGGAAATCTGCCATCCTTACCTGGTCTGGCCGACATATGAGCCTCGAGCCTCAGCAATGTGGTTGACACCTAACTGCCCCGTCAATGGCAATTAAGGATAGGCAATGGGATAGGCAATAAATGCTGGCACAGCCTGCAATGCTCACGTCCCATGAAAAAATAAAAAAAATTGTGGATTTTGGTAATTTGAAATAAAACGAGGAAATGCTGGAAATATTCAGCAGGTCAGGAAGAATCAAAGGGCGCGATTCTACGGAAACATTTCTATGTGTGCTAGTGAGGAGGAATTGCAGTGAGCCTTCCGGTGCTCGATCCAGCGTGGCCAGCAACGTTATTCAAAGTTAATTAGTTCACTTAAAAAGGCCTCACGGGCTTTTCACCACAAATGACGGTTCACCAGCTGATTCAGCCCCCCGTTAACAAGATCGAGCAGCACTTCTGCTGCACTTATTCAGCCAACCCCAGCCAGCTCGCATCAATGGCATCGAGGAGACCAGCTCCAAGATTCAGGGATGCTGGCCTGGGGAAGCCATTGGAGGCCAGGAGGGAAGTCCTGTTCCCCCAGGATCCTGGAGGCTGAGCCACAAGGCAGCCAGTGCTGCCTGTTAAGAGGTCCATCAGCTCAGGGAGAGTGACCAGGAGGACTTGCCTTTAGTGCAAGAAGAAGGTCAATGACCTAAACCGGGCAGCACAAGTGAGTAGCTACCTATATCTCCCACACACCTCCCCCCCCAACCGTCCGAGACTTCCCCATCACCATGGGGAAATCCATCCGCCTCCTCATTCAACTCCACCAACCCCTCCTTCACAACCCCCCTCTCCCACCACTGTGAACCACATGTCTCTTTGCTCAGGGATAGCTCTCCCACAATTGGTAGGAGAGGGCCCAGACTGGCGGAGGGCTGCCGGACATCAGAATCCTCACTTCCTTCGAGGAGTGGGCCCTGGAGGTGACCGGTGTGGTCGAGGACAGGGCGCTCACCAATGTCGAGGCTGGCGGACACCGCAGAGGTGAGGAACCACTAGGCTCCACCCAAGGGACCTGTCAAAAGTGAGTACTGATCACTTTACTGACTGACCCATCCCTCCCACTGACCACATATCCATTCTCCCGCAGATCCTACAGCCGACATCACGCCCTCTCCTGACTCCGAGAGAAATACCTCAGAGGGGAACTCCGAGGATGCAACAGTTATAGTTGCGGCACGTTGTCAACCCCACCCTCCACCAGCACAGATACACACACCTCAGTGGGAAATATTAGTGGTCAGGCTTCTGGGGCACAATCTGGTAAGCGCCGCGCTGTTGATGATGCACATTTGGTGGAGGCAGGAACCTCCAGGCGAGATAGCAGTCGGAGGGCTGCTGGGCCCCTGGACAGAGCTGGGTCCCAGCCTGATGCTGAGCCTCTGGATGTGGGTTACCCGGAGCTGATGGAGACGTTAGGGTGCGGCCGGGACATTCAGAGGGAGATGTCAGCATCGCTCCAGCAGATTCAGAGCCGCTTGGAGGAGTCTATGGGTGCAAGAGATGGCACCGGCAATGCATGGCACTGAGGCCAACACTGCTAGGGTGGCGACCGCAGTGGAGAGCCTGTTGCACGATAGCAGCACCATCAGTGAAGGTGTCCAAGGCTTTGCGCAGTAGTTGATTGCCATGGCTGAGTGTCGACAGAATGTCTGCCTTGCTGGGGGTTGTCATCCATTACCATGCTGTCCTTGATGAGCTTCTAAACCAGCACACACTCCCGTTCTCCTGCATGTTCACACCTACCCACACTCCCACCTCACTGCCTGTTCAGATCTACATGCAGTCCTCCTCCCCATGTCCATTCACACCTACACTCACACCCCCCCCCCCCACTGCCTGTTCATAACCACACACACCTCCCCCTCCCACTGCCTGTTCATAACCACACACACCTCCCCCTCCCACTGCCTGTTCATAACCACACACACCTCCCCCTCCCACTGCCTGTTCATAACCACACACACCTCCCCCTCCCACTGCCTGTTCATAACCACACACACCTCCCCATCCCACTGCCTGTTCATAACCACACACACCTCCCCCTCCCACTGCCTGTTCATAACCACGCACACCTCCCCCTCCCACTGCCTGTTCACACCTGCACATACTTCCCCTCCTACCATAAATCCACACCTGTAGACATTCCCTCTCCACATCTCATTCACACCTGCACCCACCTCCCCCTCCCACTGCCTGTTCACAACCACACACACTCCCCCTCCCACAGCTCATTCACACTCCCCTCCCACTGCCAATTGACTCCTTCCACACTCCTCCCCCCCACTGCCCGTTCACAATTGCACACAGTCCCAGTCCCCTCCCACTGCCCATTTACACTAGCACACCCTATCCCCTCACACTGCCTGTTCCCACAAGCACACACTCCCCCTCCGACTGAGCATTCACACCAGCACACACTACCCCACTGACTGCCCATTCACACCAGCACACACCACCCCTCCGGCTGCCCATTCACACCAGCACACACTCCCCCTCCCACTGCCCATTCACACCAGCACATGCTCCCCCTCCGACTGAGCATTCACACCAGCACACACTCCCCCTCCGACTGCCCATTCACACCAGCACACACTCCTCCTCCCATTGCCCATTCACACACCAGCACACACTCCCCCTCCAACTGCCCATTCACACCAGCACACACTCCCCCTCCAACTGCCCATTCACACCAGCACATGCTCTCCCTCTGACTGAGCATTCACACCAGCACACACTCCCCCTCCGACTGCCCATTCACACCAGCACACGCTCCCCCTCCAACTGCCCATTCACACCAGCACACACTCCTCCTCCCATTGCCCATTCACACACCAGCACACACTCCCCCTCCGACTGCAGATTCACACCAGCACACACTCCCCCTCCAACTGCCCATTCACACCAGCACACACTCCTCCTCCCATTGCCCATTCACACACCAGCACACACTCCTCCTCCCACTGTCCATTCACACCTGCACTCACTCCCCCCACTGCCCGTTCACAATTGCACACAGTCCCAGTCCCCTCCCACTGCCCATTTACACCAGCACACCTTACCCCCTCACACTGCCTGTTCCCACCAGCACACACTCCCCCTCCGACTGCCCATTCACACCAGCACACACTACCCCTCCCACTGCCAATTCACACCTGCATACACTCCCCCTCCCATTGCCCATTCACACACCAGCACACATTCCTCCTCCCATTGCCCATTCACACACCAGCACACACTACCCCTCCCACTGCCAATTCACACCTGCACACACTCCCCCTCCCATTGCCCATTCACACACCAGCACACACTACCCCTCCGACTGCCGATTCACACCAGCACACACTCCCCCTCCAACTGCCCATTCCCACCAGCACACACTCCCCCTCCGACTGCCCATTCACACCAGCACACACTACCCCTCCCACTGCCCATTCACACCTGCACACACTCCCCCTCCCATTGCCCATTCACACACCAGCACACACTCCTCCTCCCATTGCCCATTCACACACCAGCACATACTCCCCCTCTCACTGGCCATTCACACCTGCACACACTCCCCCCACTGCCCGTTCACAATTGCACACAGTCCCAGTCCCCTCCGACTGCCTGTTCTCATGTACACACTCCCCTCTCACTGCCCATTCACACCAGCACACACTCCCCCTCCCACTGCCCATTCACACCAGCACACGCTCCCCCTCCCACTGTCCATTCACACCAGCACACACTCCCCCTCCGACTGCCGATTCACACCTGTACACACTCCTCCTCCCACTGCCTATTCACACCTGCACACACTCCCCCTCCCACTGCCCATTCACACACAAGCACACACTCCTCCTCCCATTGCCCATTCACACACCAGCACACACTCCCCCTCCCACTGCCCATTCACACCTGCACACACTCCCCCCACTGCCCGTTCACAATTGCACACAGTCCCAGTCCCCTCCCACTGCCCATTTACACCAGCACACCTTACCCCCTCACACTGCCTGTTCCCACCAGCACACACTCCCCCTCCGACTGCCCATTCACACCAGCACACACTACCCCTCCCACTGCCAATTCACACCTGCATACACTCCCCCTCCCATTGCCCATTCACACACCAGCACACACTCCTCCTCCCATTGCCCATTCACACACCAGCACACACTCCCCCTCTCACTGGCCATTCACACCTGCACACACTCCCCCCACTGCCCGTTCACAATTGCACACAGTCCCAGTCCCCTCCGGCTGCCTGTTCTCATGTACACACTCCCCTCTCACTGCCCATTCACACCAGCACACACTCCCCCTCCCACTGCCCATTCACACCAGCACACGCTCCCCCTCCCACTGTCCATTCACACCTGCACACACTCCCCCTCCCACTGCCAGTTGACTCCTTCATACACTCCCCCCCACTGCCCGTTCACAATTGCACACAGTCCCAGTCCCCTCCCACTGCCCATTTACACCAGCACACTTTACCCCCTCACACTGCCTGTTCCCACCAGCACACACTCCCCCTCCAACTGCCCATTCACACCAGCACACACTCCCCCTCCAACTGCCCATTCACACCAGCACACACTCCCCCTCCAACTGCCCATTCACACCAGCACACACTCCCCCTCCAACTGCCCATTCACACCAGCACACCTTACCCCCTCACACTGCCCATTTACACCAGCACACACTCCCCTTCCAACTGCCCATTCACACCAGCACACACTCCCCCTCCAACTGCCCATTCACACCAGCACACCTTACCCCCTCACACTGCCCATTTACACCAGCACACACTCCCCTTCCAACTGCCCATTCACACCAGCACACACTCCCCCTCCAACTTCCCATTTACACTAGCACACACTCCCCCTCCCACTGCCCATTCACACCAGCATACGCTCCCCCTCCCACTGTCCATTCACACCTGCACACACTCCCCCGCCCACTGCCAGTTGACTCCTTCACACACTCTCCCCACTGCCCGTTCACAATTGCACACAGTCCCAGTCCCCTCCCACTGCCCATTTACAGCAGCACACCTTACCCCCTCACACTGCCTGTTCCCACCAGCACACACTCCCCCTCCGACTGCCCATTCACACCAGCACACTCTCCCCCTCCCACTGCCCATTCACACCAGCACACACTCCCCCTCCCACTGCCCATTCACACCAGCACACACTCCCCCTCCCACTGCCCATTCACACCAGCACACACTCCTCCTCCCATTGTCCATTCCCACCAGCACACACTCCCCCTCCAACTGCCCATTCACACCAGCACACACTCACCCTCCTACTGCCCATTCACACCTGCACACACTCCCCCTCCCACTGCCCATTTACACCAGCACACCTTACCCCCTCACACTGCCTGTTCCCACCAGCACACACTCCTCCTCCCATTGCCCATTCACACACCAGCACACACTCTCCCCCCCACGGCCCATTTACACCAGCACACACTCCCCCTCCGATTGCCCATTCACACCAGCACACACTCCCTCTCCCACTGCCCATTTACACCAGCACACACTCCTCCTCCCATTACCCATTCACACACCAGCACACACTCCTCCTCCCATTACCCATTCACACACCAGCACACACTCCTCCTCCCATTACCCATTCACACCAGCACACACTCCCCCCATTGCCCGTTCACATCAGCACACACTCCCCCTCCCACTGCCCATTCACACCTGCACACACCCCCCCTCCCACTGCCCATTCACACCTGCACACACTCCCCCTCCCACTGCCCATTCACACCTGCACACACTCCCACTCCGACTGTCCAATCACACCAGCACACACTCCCCCTCCCACTGCCCATTCACACCAGCACACACTCCTCCTCCCATTGCCCATTCACACACCAGCACACACTCCTCCTCCCACTGCCCATTCACACCTGCACACACTCCCCCTTCGACTGCCCATTCACACCTGCACACACTCCTCCCACTGCCTATTCACACCTGCACACACTCCCCTCCCACTGCCCATTCACACCAGCACACACTACCCCTCTCACTGCCCATTCACACCTGCACACACTCCCCCCACTGCCCGTTCACAATTGCACACAGTCCCAGTCCCCTCCCACTGCCTGTTCTCATGTACACACTCCCCTCTCACTGCCCATTCACACCTGCACACACTCCCCCTCCCACTGCCAGTTGACTCCTTCACACACTCCCCCCACTGCCCGTTCACAATTGCACACAGTCCCAGTCCCCTCTCACTGCCCATTTACACCAGCACACCTTACCCCCTCACACTGCCTGTTTCCAGCAGCACACACTCCTCCTCCCATTGCCCATTCACACACCAGCACACACTCTCCCCCCCACGGCCCATTCACACCAGCACGCACTCCTCCTCCAACTGCCCATTCACACCAGCACACACTCCCCCTCCCACTGCCCATTCACACCAGCACGCACTCCCCCTCCCACTGCCCATTCACACCAGCACACACTCCCCCTCCCACTGCCCATTCACACCAGCACACACTCCCCCTCCCACTGCCCATTCACACACCAGAAAACACTCCCCCTCCCACTGCACATTCACATCAGCACACACTCCCCCTCCAACTGCCCATTCACACCAGCACACACTCCCCCTCCAACTGCCCATTCACACCAGCACACACTCCTCCTCCCATTGCCCATTCACACCAGCACACACTCCCCCTCCGACTGCCCATTCACACCAGCACACACTCCCCCTCCAACTGCCCATTCACACCAGCACACACTCCCCCTCCAACTGCCCATTCACACCAGCACACACACACCCTTCGACTGCCCATTCACACCAGCACACACTCCTCCTCCCATTGCCCATTCACACCAGCACACACTCCCCCTCCGACTGCCCATTCACACCAGCACACACACCCCCTTCGACTGCCCATTCACACCAGCAAACACTCCCCCTCCCATTGGCCATTCACACCTGCACACACTCCCCCTCCGACTGCCCATTCACACACCAGCACACACTCCCCCTCCCACTGCCCATTCACACACCTGCACACACTCCCCATCCCACTGCCCATTCACACCAGCACACACTCCCCCTCCCACTGCCCATTCACACACCTGCACACACTCCCCCTCCCACTGCCCATTCACACCAGCACACACTCCCCCTCCCACTGCCCATTCACACCAGCACACACTCCCCCTCCCACTGCCCATTCACACACCTGCACACACTCCCCCTCCCACTGCCTATTCACACCAGCACACACTCCCCCTCCGACTGCCCATTCACACCAGCACACACTCCTCCTCCCATTGGCCATTCACACCTGCACACACTCCCCCTCCCACTGCGCATTCACACACCAGCACACACTCCCCCTCCCACTGCCCATTCACACACCTGCACACACTCCCCCCCCCCACTGCCCATTCACACCAGCACACACTCCCCCTCCCACTGCCCATTCACACCTGCACACACTCCCCCTCCCACTGCCCATTCACACCAGCACACACTCCCCCTCCGACTGCCCATTCACACCAGCACACACTCCCCCTCCCACTGCCCATTCACACCTGCACACACTCCCCCTCCCACTGCGCATTCACACACCAGCACACACTCCCCCTCCCACTGCCCATTCACACACCTGCACACACTCCCCCCCCCCCCCACTGCCCATTCACACCTGCACACACTCCCCCTCCCACTGCGCATTCACACACCAGCACACACTCCCCCTCCCACTGCCCATTCACACACCTGCACACACTCCCCCCCCCCCCCCACTGCCCATTCACACCAGCACACACTCCTCCTCCCACTGCATGTTCACACCTGCATACACTCAACCGCACTGCCTATTCTCATCTCTCAACCATGATCGGCCCATCTACCACACCTCTGCTCTCATCACTTCCCCCTCCCAGAATCAGGTTAGGGTCCCCCTTGTCCTCACCTTTCACCCCACAAGCCTCTTCATTCAAAGAAGAATCCTTTATTAGATCTGCCAACTCCAGCATGATGCCACCACCAAACACATCTTCCCCTCACTACCCCTGTCAAAATTCTGCAGGATCTTTCCCTCCAGGATACCCTGGTCCACCCCTCCTTCACCCTCAACACCTCACCCTCTTTCCACGACACCTTCCCATGTAATCGCAGAATATGCGATATCTAGCCCTTTACCTTCTCCCTGCTCACCATCCAAGGTCCTACACTCTCTTTTCCGGTGAGACAGCGCTTCATGGTGCACCTCCTTCAATCTGGTCTATTGCATTTGCTGCTCCCGATGCAGTCCATTCTACATTGGAGAGGCTAACTGCAGACTGGATGAATGCTTTGCAGAACACAATTGTTCTGTCCATAAGCAGGACCCAGACCTTCCTGTCTCTTACCATTTCAACTCACCGTCCTGCTCTCACGTCCATCTGTCTGTCCTTGGCCTGATGCAATGTTCCAATGAAGCCCAGCGCAAACAGAAGGATTAGTACATCATCTTCCGATTTGGCACGTTACAGCCTTCCGGACTTAACATTGAATTCAATAACTTCAGACTGTGAGCTCTCTCCTCCACCTTCACCTCATTTTTATTTCTATCAATTCATTTTCATTTCTTAAAACATTTAGAGTAACCAATTCATTTTTTGCAATTTAGAACGGCCAATCCACCTACCCTCACATCTTTGGGTTGTGGGGGTGAAACCCACGCAAACACGGGGAGAATGTGCAATCTCCACATGGACAGTGACCCAGAGCCGGGATCGAACCTGGGACCTCGGCGCCATGAGGCTACAGGGCTAACCCACTGCGCCACCGTGCTGCCCTTTCATTTCTTTCATCAACCTTTTTCCTCTCACCACTGTCTCCCCTCCCCCACCCTGCCCCACTTGGGCCACCTGTTCCTAGTTGTCCCTTGACACACTGCTCACTTTTGTTCTGTCATTAACACGTTCTGATCTCTTTATGTGCCACTATCAACGCCCTTATCAATCTTTTTTTTATTTTTCCAATTAAGGAGCAATTTAGCATGGCCAATCCACCTACCCCGGACGGGATTCTCTAATCCCGCGGCAGAGTGTCCACGCCGTCATAAACGACGTTGCATTTTACGACGGCGTGAACAGGCTGCTGCCAGGACTGATCCTGGTGTGAACTGTGCGCCGTGGGATCCGCGCATGCGTAGTTGCGCCAGCGCCAAAGCATACTGATGCAGTGGCGCGCACCAACGCACGCATGCGCAGTGGCCTCCTTCAACGTGCCGGCCCCGACGCAACATGGCGCAAGGCTACAGGGGCTGGCGCGTAGGAAAGGAGGCCCCCAGCCAAAGAGCCCATTTCGCCGATCGGTGGGCCACATCGGAGGCCCCTCCAGGGGTCGGAGCCCCTCTCCCCCCCCCCCCCCCCCCCCCTTCACAGGCCACCACCCGGCCCTTTAACGCCGAGGTCCCGCCGGCTCAGAGCAGGTTAGAACGGCGCCAGCGGGACTCGGTTTTTGTCTTATGGCCGCTCGCCCCATCCGGGCCTGAGAATCAGGGGGGCCTGCCTGCATAGAGCGGCCCTCGACCGGTGCCGCGCAAACCACGCTGGCGCCAATTCTCCGCTCTGTGGAGAATCGCTTCCGGCATTGGCGGCGTGGCTCGGTCGCGGGGATTCTCCGGCCCGGCCAAGGGCTGGGAGAGTCCCGCCCCCTGTGTAATGATATATATATTGACCGGGATGTAAAAATTTAACAAGCTAATGCTAATGCTTCTTACCAATAGAGGGAACCACAGAGCAGTCATATAAATATCACGTGACTTCTGGGATTCTTGGTAGAAGGAATAGAAGGTATTTAGGCATAAGATAAGATCAGTTGTGTATTTGAGAGTTCTGTAGTTAGAGATAGCATAGTTTAATTTAGCAACCTTATACTTTCGGAATACGTACAAATGTTATTTATTAGTGTTAATAAATTAGTTTTGTTAGCTAACAAAGCTTGTTGTTCTTTGTTCAACGCTATATATCCAAGCCATCCAGGTAAAGCAAAACAGAGAACAATGCACCCTGCACATCTTCGGGTTGTGGGGGTGAGACCCACGCAGACATGGGGAGAATGTGCAAACTCCACATGGTCAGTGACTCTGGGCCAGGATCAAACCCGGGTCCTCAGCGCCGTGAGGCAGCAGTGCTAACCACTGTGCCACTGTGCTGCCACCCCACGCCCTTTTTAGTCTTGGATCACCCCCATTTGCGTTCCCTTTTTATTTCTGCCCATGACATCTTTGGCAATCTCCACCTATCGCTGGCCCTCTATCCAAGCCCCAAAACCCACTGCTCTATGCCCCTCTACCCCCACAACAACATAAATCTGTTCCTATTTACAGTTCTGTCTAGCTTTGACAAAAGAGTCATCCAGATTTGAAACGTTAGCTCCCTTCTCTCGCCACAGATGCTGTTAGACCTGCTGAGATTGTCCAGCATTCTGTTTTTATTTAAATTCACTGCTTTGCCTTGGAGATAATAAAGGATGTTTTCATCGAATTATTGAAATTATTGGGCAGAGGAGCGTCACTGGGCCCTGCCCTTTGGTGTCTGCACCAGCTCTTGTTTTTCATTCTCCATAGATCGTTTTATTCTTCTCCTTTTTAAAAGCTTTTGCCATTGGCGCCAGGGATCCGGGTTTGATTCCCGGCTTGGGTCACTGTCTGTGCGGAGTCTGCATGTTCTCCCCGTGTCTGCGCGGGTTTCCTCTGGGTAGTTTCCTTCCACAAGTCCTGAACGTCGTGCTGTTAGGTAATTTGGACATTCTGAATTCTCCCTCTGTGTACCCGAACAGGCACCGGAGTGTGGTGACTAGGGGATTTTCACAGTAACTTCATTGCAGTGTTAATGTGAGCCTACTTGTGACACTAATAAAAATTATTTTTCTTCTTCCCTGTTAACCCACGACAACCAGGCTGAAATTCGGGGCTCAGGGGGTAGATTTTGACTTTGCGCAATAGTGAAAAACATATCATCTAACCTGCAATTTGTTTCCTTCTCACACGATTGCATAGAGCTACCATAATGTGTTGAGAATAATAGATGGTAATTAATGGAGGTGACAGCGGTGGAGGGTCTCGTCCTCTAGCTAGAGAGTCGGTGAGAGTCATGTCTCACCTCCTTTGGGGGAGATCAATCCAGCACTTAAGTGAGCAGTGGCAGGTCTTCCCTGGGATCAAGGCCTAGTGGGGTTGGAAGACTCACTGGCAGGTCAGTCACAGGCTAACACCTCTTCATTGACTGAGAGCACTACTGGGGAGGCGGTGGCTGCTGCTGGTAATACACTCAACTGAGGTCTGGTATCATGTTGGATCCATAAAAGTAAGTAGAATTATCAGAGTCTTGCAGGTGGGGAATGAGTGTTGCAGGGTGGGGGCTTGACAGCAAGGGCCTTTGAATGAGGGACTCCTGCTGGGATCCCGCAAGCAACACTGACTGAGATTTATTTTCAGGCCTCTGGCATGAAGAGTCCCAATCCACTGTTGAAGGTGGGGTGTTCCCCTGAAATGGACATCAATTGCCTCTTAAAGGCCTCAGCTGGTGCTGTGGTGGGTAGGCTGCCTATGAATCTTCTTGCCACCCTCATGCCTGATTAAATGACCCACCTGGCTCAGAGAGGGAACCCAATGTGTGCAAATCCACATCTAATCATGAGGTAGCTACTGGGGTACAACTTGTACGTGCTCACAGACAGAATCTAACTGCTGAATCTTTTGAATGGTAGCTTAAGATAGAAAACCTTTAGTCATCTTCATATCAGAATAGGTTGGAATTTAATATGCGATTGCATTATTTTGAGGTACAATAGTTCAGTTATAGTACATTTGTATTGATACTAAATAGTTTGGTCCTCCGACATTATTAATTTAGTTGTGAAACTACCATAACTAAATTAGAGCAAGGAGTGCAGGACCACATCCAGGGGATGCAACCTCAGCTTTGCATTGGATGCCATTTTCATGTTAACAGAGCATTGATACACAAATGGTATTTGAAGACCAGTGAGCAGAGTACATGCGCATGTAACTGTACGTGTGCATTCATCTTGGAAAGAGATCGGTAGGTAACTCGGGTTTGCCGGTTCTGCATTACTCTGAACAGAGAGTGGTGCCAAACCAATATCTATGATACTGGGAGCTTTAAACCTTAACCAAGATTTTAACTATGGCTGATGTATAACATCTGCCATCTACCTTAGTATGTTACCCAATTATATATGTACAAACTGTTTCCTTTCTGGAATATTTTCACTCTAGTCCATGAATTTCTTAGATGACAGCTGCTCGTGTCTACTTAAGTACCGCATGTCCTCAGTCAGAGTTGGGATAATCGTATCTGTAGCAGTGGGGAACAATAGTTAATTAATAGCCTGTTATTCCTTCCAATTGTACAATGAGGGCCAAGTTCCAGACAATTAGCAGCACAGCAACCTACAATGACACCATCAACAGTTCACTTGAAGCTGGAAGGGATGTTAGAAAATAAAGTGAGCCAAGGGCAAATCTAAAGTTCCTCAGAAACAGGTCGCTGTAAACATTGAAACACGTTTATTCGGAATTAATGAAGTACGTTTATCTTGGATGCACAGTTTTTTTGATTGTCGCCTCTTTGCAGGCATAACAAACATTTGAAATTTTATAATGAAAACCGAATTAATTCCCTTTTGAAATGTATCATTGCTATTTTGCAGGCAAATACGAAAGGCAATGTGCACAGCAAGGTTCTATAAAAAAAAAGAGGTCCAATATAATTTCTCATCTGAAGTGCCAGACTAGATTTTATACTAAAATTCTGGATTGGTATTGAAACCCACAGCCTTTTGACACAAGGCTAATATGTCTCTGGTTCTATGGTTTTTAACCTGCTTTTCCTTCTTTGTTTTCCTATTTTCCTCCCTTGCCTGTCCTCTTCTGAAGTGAGAGTGACTGCCTTGGTTCAGGGCCAAAGTTGGATGAGATTTTGTTTTCCCTCTTCCTCTATGCCCCTCCCCTTTTATTTCACATTATTTTCTCTTACCATCTCATCACTGTCCAAAAGCTGGGAGTTTTCTCTTCGAGGTCATTATATTGCCTTTCGAATCATCAAGAGGTTGATGACAAAAGTGGAATTCATAATTTTATGGAGTTCCAGTGCTTCCTTGAGGTCTGTATTGCTCACTGCAGATAATAAGTTAGGATAATAAATTTGTCCCTTGAGTAAATCGAATGATATCTTCTTTGAAATGTCAAAAGCACTTACTGATTGTTTACGTTTCGACCACATCAAAGGGATTATAATTCCCCCAGTTACTGTCATGCATTGAAAACAGATCATTGAAAATTTATTACGTGAATTGGCAAATTTTTTTGACTGATGACTCACTAAATGCACATGTTTGGAGTGAGGTCATTATATTTAGCCATTAAAAAGGGAATTTTGACTTGAGACAACTGCCAGGATATGTTGTTAAAAATCAAAGTGGCACTCTTTCTGTGTTTTCCTGCCATGTGGCTATTTTAAGACTTCTGTTTTCTTGACCAATTAAGGTAATTGCCTAACTCAGGTAAATGTAAATTAGTATTTTAGAGAGCGGAGTCAGGAGGGTAAAAGAGTGTGAGAAAGGGCGAGACTGAGAGTGGAGCTGGGAGGATAAAGGAGCGTGAGAAAGAGTGAGACTGAGAGTAGAGCCGGGAGGATAAAGGAGCGTGAGAAAGAGTGAGACTTAGAGTGGAGCCAGGAGGATAAAGGAGCGTGAGAAAGAGTGAGACTTAGAGTGGAACCGGGAGGATAAAGGAGCGTGAGAAAGAGTGAGACTGAGAGTGGAACCGGGAGGATAAAGGAGCGTGAGAAAGAGTGAGACTGAGAGTGGAACCGGGAGGATAAAGGAGCGTGAGAAAGAGTGAGACTGAGAGTGGAGTGCTAGCTTGTAGTTTGGAGTACCTGGAATGACATCACGATTCAAAAGCAGCATGGGGCAAGCGGAAACAGTTGATTGGGTGAGTACAGTTGGGTAAGTATTTACTACTTTTATCGCTTATGATTTGTAAGGTTTATATTTTGTGGTCTGCAGACTCTAAAGGCTATATTCTGTTGTAACGACGGCCAGGGAAGAAGAGCCCGAGAATAGTTGATATAGAATTATAGAATTCATACAGTGCAGAAAGCGACCATTTAGCCTATTGAGTCTACACCGATCCCCAAAAGACTACCCTACCTAAGTCCAATCCTCCACCCACCTGTGCTATGCCTGTCGCCCCGTAACCTAACCTGCATATCCCTGAACACTAATGGACAATTTTACCATGGCCAATCCACCTAACCTGCACATCTTTGGCCTGTGGAGGAAACCGGAGCACCCAGAGGAAACCCATGCAGACATGGGGAGAACATGCAAACTCCACACAGACACGTCCTTCCTGTTTATTTCCTTAGTTGCATTTATTTTATTTTATTTTATTGTTTTGGTCCGTGGATCAATAATTGGGATGTGCCTTTAAGTAAAGAGAAGAAAGCAGAAGACTCAAAGTTTCGAACAGCCTGCTTGCCAGGATATTATATTATCAGACTTTGTGTTTGGGAAAAGGAGAAGCCAGACCCTTTGGTGGCAAGTAGTTGGGAAGAATGGTTTTGGAGGGAATGAGTATACTGTCTGATTTTAAGCAACTTCCAAAAGGTAAGTCATGGCAGGAGAGCTCAAAGCCGTGGTGTGCTCCTCCTGCTCTATGTGGGAAGCCAGTAACATTTCCAAAGTCCAGAGACAACATTCATGCAGGAAGTCAATACAGCTGCAGCTCCTGAAAGCTCGGGTTTCAGAGCTGAAATGGCAGCTGGGGCCTCTGTGGTGCATCGTGTTTAACACGTATTGAGAAAAAGTTCACACTGCAGGTAAGATTCCACTGATAAGAAGGGAATGGGTGATCACCAGGCAGAGCAAGAGGACTAGGCAGGCAGTGCAGGAATCTCCTGTTGGGGGAATGGCCTCAGGCAAAAGCAGCTACAGCCAAATTTGTTTCACCACAGTTGGCTCTGCTATACAGGGAAGGGGTAAAAAGTGTGGGGATGCAATAATCATAAGGGATTCGATTGTAAGAGGAATAGATAGGCATTTCTGTGGCCACAAATGAGACTCCAGGATGGTATGTTGCCTCCCTGGAGCTACAGTCAAGGACGCCTCAGAGCAGCTGCAAGGAATTCTGGAGAGGGAGGGTGTACACATTGGTACACTCAACATTGGTTTAAAAAAGAATGAGGTCCTAAAAGCAGAATATTGGGATTTAGGAAGTAAGTTGAAAAGTAGGACCTCAAAGGTAGTGATCTCTGGATTAGTTGTGGCAGAGGAGGGAGCAGTAAAAACTGGTTGGATTACACTTGGGCAGGACCGGGACTGATGTTCCAGGGGAGCACTTGCTAGAGTGGTTGGGGAGGGTCGATGTAGACTTGAGAGGTTAAATGGTTTCCTTCCGTACTGTAGAGATTCTAAACCAAAATAGCAGGGGGCATGGGTCACATGGACAAAAACAAAAGACAGAAAGGGGAATAAGAAAACTGATAGGCAGAGAAATCAAGGGCTGGAATCAAACAGGGTCACAGTGAAAAGTAATTGTAATGGTACAAGGAATGTTAAAAACACAGGCTTTAAGGCTTTGTGCCTTAATGTGCGGAGCATGCACAATAACGTGGATCAATTAATTGCGTAAGTAGATGTCAACGGGCATAATATAATTGGGATTACTGAGACATTGCTGCAGGATGATCAGGGTTGGAAATTAAATATAATAATAATCTTTATTGTCACAAGTAGGCTTACATTAACACTGCAATGAAGTTATTGTGAAAAGCCCCTCGTTGCCACATTCCAGCGCCTGTTCGGGTCACAGAGGGAGAATTCAGAATGTCCAATTCACCTAACAAGCAGGTCTATGGGGACTTGTTAGAGGAAGCACTAAACAGGAAATTAGAAACGTGTGCGATAAAGTAATGTCTGTAATTATGAGTGACTTTAATCTGCATAAATATTGGGCAAATCAAATTGGTAACAATAGCATTGAGGAGGAATTCCTGGTGTGTATATGTGATGGTTTTCTGGACCATTACATTGAGGAACCAACTAGGGAACAGATGCCGGAGTGTGCCGATTCAGAGCTTTTCACAGTAACTTCAATGCAGTGTTAATGTAAGCTTAGTTGTGACAATAAAGATTATTATTAGTATTAAAAGAGCGCTTGGGCAAACTGCAACAATTGTTTATTCCTGACTGGCACAAAAACAAAATGGGAAAAGTGGCCACAGCATACCTAACAAGGGAAATTATAGATACTATTAGGTCCAAGGAAGAGGCATATAAGTTAGCTAGAACAAAACAATAGATGTGAGGATTGGGAGCCATTTCAAATTCAGCAAAGGAGGACAAAGTGTTTTGTTGAGAAAGGGAAAATAGAGTATGAAAGTGAGATTGTTGGAACACAAAAAAGATTTTAAAACCTTCCATAGGTATATGAAGAGAAAAAGATTGGTGAAGAAAAATGTAGGTCTCTTACAGTCAGAAACAGGAGAATTTATAATGGGAAACAAAGAAATGGCTGACCAACTAAATTCATACTTTGGTTCTGCTTTCATAAAGGAGAACACAAATAATATACCAGAAATATCATGGAACACGGGATTTAGTGAGAGGGAGGAATTGAAGGAAATCAGTATTAGTAGGGAACTGATGTTGAGGAAATTGACAGAATTGAAGGCTAAAATAATCCGCGGGGCCTGATAATCTATATCACAGAATACTTAAGGAAGAAACGTTAGAAATATTGGATGCATTGGTGGTCATCTTCCAAAATTCTATAGACTCTTGAACAGTTTCTACAGATTGGAAACTTAAATGACATTAGCAAACCAGTTTTTACGACAATCAACAGTTGTTTCATGATCATAATTAGACTTTTAATTACAGATTTTTTTATTGAATTCAAATTTCACCGTCTGCCATGGTGGGATTTGAGCCTGGCTCCCCAGAGTATTACCCGTGGTGTTTGGATTGCTAGTCCAGTGCCAATGCCACTACTCTACTGCCATTGGCAGACAAAAAACAAAGAGTAGGAACAAATGGGTCTTTTTTTCAAATAGCAGACAGTGAAGGGTGGGGTACCACAGAGATCTGAACTAAGACCCCCACTATTCACAATAAATGTCAATGATTTAGAAGCGGGAACTAAATGTAATATCTCCAAATTTGTAGCTGACACAAAACTGGGTAGGATGGTGAGCTGTGAGGACAATTCAGAGATGCTTCAGGTGATTTGGACCATTTGAGTGTGTGGGCAAATGCATGGCAGATAAATGTGAGGTTATCTATTTAGGTAGCAAAAACAGGAAGGCAGATTATTATCTGAATGGCTATCGATTGAGAGAGGTGAATGTGCAATGAGGCATGGGTGTCCTTGTATACCAAGTGCAGCAGATGGTAACGAAGGCAAATGGTATGTTGACCTTCATAATGAGAGGATTTGTAGTTAGAAGTTTTACAACACCAGGTTAAAGTCCAACAGGTTTGTTTCAAACACTAGCTTTCAGGGCACTGCTCCTTCCTCAGGTGAGGAAACCTCAGGTGAGGTTAAACAAACATGTTGGAGTTTAACCTGGTGTTGTTAGACTTCTTACTGTGCTCACCCCAGTCCAACGCCGGCATCTCCACATCAGAGAGGATTTGTGTCCAGGAGCAGGGATATCTTGCTGCAATTAAACAGGGCTATGGGGAAGCCACACCTGGAATGTTGTGTGCAGCTTTGGCCTCCTTATCTGAGAGGTCTTGCTATAGAGGGAGTGCAGCAAAGGTTTACCAGACTGCTTCCTGGGATGGTAGGACTGACATATGAGGAGAGATTTTGTTGGTTAGGATTATATTCGCTGGTGTTTAGAAGAATGAGGGGAATCACATAGAAATCTGTAAAATTCTACCAGCACTAGACAGGGTAGATGAAGGAAGGTATTCCCGATGGTAGGAGAATCCAGAACCAATGGGCATAGTTTAA
The DNA here is from genome assembly GCF_902713615.1 of Scyliorhinus canicula. NCBI lineage: Eukaryota > Metazoa > Chordata > Chondrichthyes > Carcharhiniformes > Scyliorhinidae > Scyliorhinus > Scyliorhinus canicula. The sequence continues at coordinate 61,373,005 of NC_052149.1, forward strand.
GAATATGGGTTAAATCATTTAGGTCTGAGATGAGAAGAAATCTCTTCACACACAGAGTAGGAGCCTGTGGAATTCGTAACCACAGAAAGCAGTATTGACCAAAAAATGAAAGAATAAGTTATAGCTCTTGTGAACGTGACATATTCATATACCACAGAAGCAGCCCAGCTTCCCCCAGCAGCAGCAGGCCAGGCCTAGGGGCCGGAGGAGCCAGGAACAGGGAGAAAACCCCTGGCGACGTTTAACAGCAGCAGCTGGAGGAGCAAAGGTGGAGAAACAAGAAAAAGGAGAAGCCAAAGGCAATGAAACAGGATGAAGGTCAAATAATCATTAAATTTACAATGCAGAAGGAAGCCATCTGGCCCATCGAGTCTGCACCGGCGCTTGGAAAGAGCACCCTAAGCCCACACCCCTACCCTATCCACATAACCCTGTAACACCACTTTTGGGACACTAAGGGCAATTTAGCATGGCCAGTTCATCTAATCTGCACATCTTTGGACTGTAGGAGGAAACCAGAGCACCCGGAGGAAACCCACGCAGAAAATGGGAGAACGTAAAGACTCCACATAGACAGTGACCCACACCGGGAATTGAACCTGAGACCCTGGAGCTGTGAAGCAACTGTACTAACCACTGTGCTACCGTGCCCCCATAAGAAGGGATAAAAAAACAAACAGGTTGCAGTTTGATTTGAAAAATGTTTTTTTTACTTTCTTTACCCCGGATGGCGACTCTCTGTGAGCTCTGCACTACAGATCCTCTTCTTACATCTTTTATTTTATTTATTTATTTTTTTAAAATAAATTTAGAGTACCCAGTTCACTTCTTCCAATTAAGGGGAAATTTAGCATGGCCAATCCACCAAGCCTGCACATCTTTGGGTTGTGGGGGTGAAACCCATGCAAACACGGGGAGAATGTGCAAACTCCACACAGACAGTGACCCAGAGCTGGGATCGAACCTGGGACCTCGGCGCCGTGAGGCAACAGGGCTAACCCACTGCGCCACCGTGCTGCCCTCTTACATCTTTTATAACCGTTATTTATAGTATGTTCTATGTTTTCATTTACGGAGCGATCTACCTGGACTGGAAGCAGAACAATACTTTTCACTGTACACGTGACAATAAATAAATCAAATCAAATCAAATAAATCATCAATCAAATAAAGGGATCAAAGGATCTGGTGGGAAAGCGGGAACAAGTTACTGAGTTGTATGATCAGCAATGGTCTTAGTAAATGATGGAGCAGACATGAACGGCCGAATTGCCGGTTTGTGCTCCTATTTTCTATGTTTATCAGATAGATAGAACCCCACCCTGATGAAATTATAATTGGCTAATTGAATTCCCCACTGCCAACAAAATATATCTTTATGGGACCTGGAGGAACACGAATTCTGAGTTAATGCCACCCTGGGCTGCAAAAGTGAATCCCTCTTGAAACCCTTTGCAATGTTGGCCTCTCTGCTGTCTCTGCTGTCTTACCTTCCCAATACTCAATTGTTTGACATTTCTACTTAACAAGCAGCCTGACAATACTAGGGCAGAGAGGGGTTGAGAGATATGGCGGTGAGGTAGAACAAACATTAAGAGCAGGAACAAGCCAGTTGACCTCTTGAAGTCTGCAGTGCCATTTGAGAAAGTCATGGGGGCGGGATTCTCCGTTGCCTGACGCCAAAATCAGGAACAGCGATCGGGCGGAGAATGGGCAATCGTGCTGCTGGCCAGGGGGCTTCTGCCAGGGCTGGGGGGGAGTAGTGGGGGGTGTCCGGGAGGTGGGCTATGTGGTCGGGGTGAATGGGTACGCGGTCCAGCGCAACCGGTGCCATCTTTTTGGGCACGAGCAGTGCATGCGTGGCGAGTGTAAGTGTACGCACACATGCAGCTTGTCAGCCCAGTGTGCATCCAGCATGGACCCAGTGATTCTCCCATCAATTTTCACATGTTCCATAGGTGTTTCACGCAGCGCCGGTGCCAGCCCCTCACAGTAGCGGAGTCAGTGCCGATTTTTCTGTCATAAAACTGCACAAATTCTCAGTTGGCATCAGCACTTAGATGCAGGAACGGGGAGAATCCAGCCCATGGTGACTCATGCCAAATGAAAGCGGGCCTCTTTGGGACACAGAGTGTCCAGTTATGAGAGGTCTTAACCACCCCACCCTCAGCCCATGGGGAGGCTGCCAGGTGGGAAAGTGCCACCCAGCTGCTGCTAAAACACCAGTGGCAGTGGGAAAAAACTCTTAAGTGGCCATTAATTGATCCAAGGGATGGGTTGCCCATCATCTATCTCTCCGTTGGTAAAATACCAGTGGAGGTGGGCAGGTGAAAGGTGTGACAACTCTGCCAGTGCACCTAATCTTAAATTCACCCTGTCTCCCAGCTCACTCCTGAATTTTAATCATGAGTCGCAGGTGGAGCGGAGATGGATTTGAGAGGTGAAAACAAATTCAAAGAAGATTGGAGAACGGGGTGAGTAATTTGCAACAATAGAAAGGTCAAAGATGTTTTTTTTTAAAGAAAGGGAGTGATGACGACAGATGAGTGGGACAGTACCAGAAGAGAGGGAACTATTTTCATTATCGGCTAGTAATATGATTTACAAAATCAGTAGCTGCAGTGTTGTAAGAATGACATTTTTATCTGATGCTTTGATGAAAGGCCATTGATCCAAAACACTAATTCTGTATTTCCATGGATACTACCTGGCGTGATGAGAATTTCCAACATTTTCTGGTTTTCCTTTTATCTGATGTTTTGTTTTTTTATTATTGACTGCTGAGATGCTCTGAGAAGCCTCCATCCAATTAGCTCTTAAGCGTTTAGTGTGTAGTTAAAATAAGGTCATTGTAAATTCTTGAGGGTGTCTCTGTTTATGGTGATTGATATCATAACAATGAAGTTTGCTTTACCCAGACTGATCAACTATGAGGAAAAGAAGACATTTGTTTGAGAATTAAATGTATTAAATTAATGTAATACCAAAATAAAATGGTAGGTGAACAGAGAAAGAGAGAAAGTGTGAGAGAGAGTGCGACAGAGATAAAAATAAAACAGAAGAGAAGCAAGGAAAAGAGGAAGTGAGAACAAATCTGAAGATCAGCGAAGCTTAAAGAAAATAATAATTTCAGAAGTAAGAGTATGCAAGCTTGGCAACTATGTAATACTTCAAGTTTAAGGAGTCTAGCTGGAGTACATCACTTGTGTTTGGTTTTCTTAATAACATGGGAACAGAAATTGTAACCAGCTGTAATCCAAGGTTTCTGATGTGGGGGATAGATAATCTCAAGAGACAAACTGCTCAAAAGGGAACAAAAACTTCTACTGACACAGATGCACCATACTGATGCCCCAGGAGGTGAATGTGAGTGACCAGAGGGAGGAGACACAGCTAACTCTCCCACACTGACTCAGAACGATGAAGATGCACAGGATGAAGGAAACTCATGGTTAAAGCCAAGAGTTTGCCAATAATATTCTGAACTAGATTTTATCTTCCAGGTTGCCTTTATCCACTGCAATTCGCCTACTGCCACAGCTGGTCCACAGCAGATGCCATCTCCCTAGTCCTGCACTCATCCCTGGAGCATCTCAGCAACAAGGACACCTACGTCAGATTCTTGCTCATTGATTACAGCCCCGCCTTCAACACCATAATCCCAGCCAAGCTCATATCCATCTCCAAAACTAGGACTTGGCTCCTCACTCTGCAACCGGATCCTCGACTTCCTGACCCACAGACCGCAATCAGTAAGGATAAACAACAACACCTCCTCCACGATAGTCCTTAATACCGGGGGCCCACAAAGCTGCATACTGATCCCCCTATGATCCACAAGTTTGCTGATGACATGACTGTAGTGGGTAGGATAGCAATCAACGATAAGTAAGAGTACAGGAGGGAGATGGAGAATCTAGTGGCATGGACAATGACAACAATCTCTCCCTCAATGTCAGCAAAACTAAAGAGCCAGTCATTGACTTCAGGAAGTGAAGTGTCATCCACGCCCCTATCTGTTTCAATGGTGCCAAGGTGGAGATGGTTGACAGCTTCAAATTCCTAGGTCTAAACATCAACAACAATCTGTCCTGGTCAACCCATGTCGACATTATGACCAAGAAAGCACAACAGCGCCTATACTTCCTCAGGAAATTAAGGAAATTTGGCATGTCCACAACAACTCTTACCAATTTCTATAGATGTAGCATAGAAAGTATCCTGTCTGACTGCATCACAGCCTGGTATGGCAACTGCTCAGGCCCTAGACTGTAAGAAAATACAGAGTGTTGTGAACACAGCCCAGTCCATCACGAGAATCCACCTCCCATCCATTGACTCTGTCTACACCTCCTGCTGCCTTGGGCAAGCGGGCAGCATAATCAAAGACCCCTCCCACCCAGGTTATTCTCTCTTGTAACTTCTTCCATCAGGCTGAAAATGCAGAAGTCTGAGTACACGCATCAATAGATTCAAAAAAAGTGTCTTCCCTACATTTATCCAACTCCTGAATAGCCCTCTTATGGACTGAACTGATTGTGTGGACTGAATTGATCCTCCAATGCATCTTCTCCAGAGTTGCAACACTTTACCCACTCTCAAAAGTTTATGTATTTTCATCATGTATCCTCATGTATTTATCATATGTTCTGGGCGGAATTCTCTGCAACGGCCGACGTCGTCGTGAAACCCGGAGTGTTTCAAGACGGCGTCAGAGGCCGCTCCTCGCCCCCTATTCTCCCCCCCCCCGGGGGGCTAGGAGCAGTGTTTCATGAAACTCGGCCGCCGGGCCGCGCCGATAATGACGTGGCTGGCGGCGCCAAATGACGTCAGCCACGCATGCGCAGGTTCGCCGGCTCCAACCCGCGCATGCGCGATTGCCGTCTTCCCATCCGCTGTCCCGCAAAATGTGGCGGCTTGATCTTGCAGGGCGGCGGAGGGGAAAGAGTGCGTCTCTTGGAGATGCCGGCCCGACGACCGGTGGGCACCGATCATGGGCCAGTCCCCTCCCGAGCACGGCCATGGTGCTCAATCCCCTCTCCGCCCACCACAAGCCCCAAACTTACCTTTTGTGCTATGTTCGCACCGGCAGCGACCAGGTGTGGTTGACGCAGGCGTGAACAGGTTGGGAACGGCAGGCCGCTCGGCCCATCTGGCCGGAGAATTGCGGGTCGCCGTGAAAAGGGCGACCTGCGTTTCTCCGAGCGGCGTGTCGCAAAACTCGACACACCATTTTGGGTGGGGTGGGAGAATTGCGGGGGGTGCCAGAGCGGCCCTCCTGCGATTCTCCCACCCGGTCTGGGGAGCGGAGAATCGCGCCCTCTATGTTTTTCATGTATGGAACGATCTGCCTGGATGGTATGCAGAACAATAGTTTTCACTGTACCTCGGTACACGTGACTATAAATCTAAATCATCATCTTTCCTATGAATTTGGTACTAAAAGCTGCTAACTTGTCAATTATTAAAGGGATCTAACCATAAATGAAGCTTGCCGATTTAGTCGATTTTGGACATTGACCATAACTTCATTTTGTGACAATTAATGTCCATTTGGCGCTGATTTGGCAAGAAACAGTTGCCAAGTCTTGTGATCAGTTCTAAGTTGATTTCTTTTAAATTGCTATCATTTGATTGATTTTAAAGAATATAACATTTCTATAGGAATATGACATGCCTTTTCTCATTCATAATGGTAGATGTGTTGCACTAAATTTAATTTCACATTGCAATCCAGCTCTATCTTTTAGACCCTTCCAGTATTGGGAACTACAAGTGGAAATAAGGATGCAGATCGATTAACTGAGGAATATTTGTATATCAATTATTTGATTTACAAGCATGTAAAAAGGAAGGTGTGGGAAGTCAAGCAGATTCACCAAGGTCACACCATGATACAAGTACACACAATAGTGACTGTTCTCTCCTTCAACAGTGCAATTACCCAGGAGAGGCAAAAAAAGGACTTAGATGAGTGAACAATGTGTAATGTATCCATGTTTTATGTCCGTACAAAGATAGATGGGGAAATAAGCTGTGAAGCAGACACAAAGAAGTTTCAAACGGATACAGACAGGTTAAGTGAGTGGATAAGGATGTGGCTGATGGAACATAATATCAACTTTTGTATGAAAGATAGAAAATCAGAATGCTTTTTAAATGGCGAGAAATCCTTGTGCACAAATTTCACCAAGATAACCTGCAGATATGGAAAGCAAATGGTATTCCTTTATTAGAAAGTAATGAAAGAAATCTTACTGCAATTATGCAAGGCTCGTTTTTCTTACGTTCTTACAAATAAACAGTACCTATTTTAGGAATGACTGTCGGGAATTTCTTTCTAACTTTTTACAAGAAAACAAAACCTGAGGAGACTGCAGCAGCTCTCAACTCCTCCAAATTGCAATTAACTAACAACTTCAATAATCCTTCAGATTAGAAAAGTTGTAGGTTTGATCCTCAGTTTGACCTGAGTTAGCTGAGTTCAACCAGGTGGCAATAATTGATTACAATTTGCTTTTATGCCCTTGGGATAGGGAGGTGAATATTAACTCATGTTTGGTCTTGATTGCTACCTAGTGATACCTCCCACTCGCACACCACCCAAATCCCACAATTGGAAACACGTGTGTGTATGTGTGCGGAGCAAGAACAGAATCGGATTCAGTTGTGATGCCCCTTGCAGTCAAATAGTTTCACTTGTATGGAAGCCCATATGTCAGAACTCTATTTTCATTCTGAACTGCAACAAAGATTATACGGTATGTCATGTTTTTCCAAGTGATTTTGCATGTAATGTGAACATGGACAGATTAAAGAAGCTGCATTATCCTGATAAAGAAGCTTGCAAGATAAAAGCTCTAATTGTCAAATCAACCCTGATATAGCCCATTTTTAGAGTGAACTGTCATTTAGTGATGATAATGACTTGAAGCAGTTCCTAAGAGATTAAATTATTCAAAAATAGTAGATGATGTATATATAATGATAGCACATAGTGCAATGATGAGCAGATCCATGTGGTGATTTAGACAATGGAGTTTTTTCTTCCAAGATTATACAGTTTCTTTGTAAATTATAAAATAACTTCAGTTAATCTGTTTCGAAAGGAAATCCAAAGAGTTTTAGTGCAAGTTTCTAGTCTGTGGAAATGAAAAGAAATACTAAACCACTAATGAAACCACCCTAACATCTTTCAACTGTAGCCTCTGTTACGTAACACTGAGGTATGTCTGCACCGTTAGCGGACACCACCTTCGTAAAACAGAGTCCTTCTTGTAAAATTTCAATTAGATACCACTTCTCAGGTTCTTTCTATACTTTTCAAAAGAAAAAAGAGATCATTCAGCTCCACAAAGAGAGTCACAGATGTTTCAGATATTTTCTATTCTGAGCTTTTGGCACTGTTATTACTCCAGGATCCAGTTACTTTCTGATCCCCCTTCTTTCATCTGCTCAAAAATGTACTGCCTCGCTATCTAGACTGCAATCTCTTTGCATATGACCAAGACCCACTCATGGCAAATTGTTACTTCATGCATGAACACTATTTTAGCTCTCAACAGGACAACCTAAAGAAAAGTGCATCAATGTTTATTATGACCTTCTGAATTCTGTGGGCCCAAAATGTTGAACTGTGAGGATCTTTATATTTATGGAGCCTCCCTTGTACATTTGTAGTGGATTTAAACAGATGTGACTTTGAGGCAATGAGAATTCTTAAAGTCATGAATATTCAGGTGTAGCCACCATTATGAGCATCAATTAATAGAATAAGCTTCAAAAACAGTTGTAAGAGGCCTATTAAGGCCTACTCAGGATAAAGTAATAAATTCCCACACTGACATATTTCAGTGTGTGTAGTCATGGCACTTGGGTCACCTGAACAAAAAAAAAACCTGCAAAATATTTTGTACATATTAAAGGTGTATAGTGTCCCACAGTATTATAATTTAAAGATTTGGGTAAAGAAATCAATCTGTAAAAACATTTTCAGTATACATCCGAATTGTCAGAAGCTAGCTGTCTTTTCACTTTTCTGATGTTGATGAACCCATCTGTATTGCTAGCATTTTCTACAAAGAAAATCTATGTTTCCACAGTGGAGATAAATGTCAGGAGTCAATAATAACAATTTGTTTATTTTCGCTGTATTTGTTATGATAATGAAAAGGAAGAAATTTGTAAACAGTGGGGTGATACCAATAGGGAGAGAACACAATTAATTTTCTTTTGAGCACGCACCATAGAATCATATAGCACAGGAAGTAATTCAGTTCACTGTCCCTGTGCCAGCTCTTTGAAAGAGCTATTTAATCTGTCCCACTCCCCTGCTCTACCCGCATAACCATACAATTTCTTTCCTGTCTGCAATAACTCCGTGATGGCCAGGTTATGAATAAACTCAGGTTTATTAATAATAATAATCACTTATTGTCAGAAGTAGGCTTCAATAAAGTTAGTGTGAAAAGCCCCTAGTCGCCACATTCCGTCGCCTGTTTGGGGAGGCTGGTACGGGAATTGAACCCGCGCTGCAGCCTTGTTCTGCATTACAAGCCAGCTATTTTGCCCACTGTGCTAAACCAGCCCCCAAGTAACAAAAAGAAGCTACCGCGGCAAACAAAGCTTGCAGCCCACCCCGGAGCCATCGGGAACACCGGTCTGGGTTACAGGTTTTAAAGTGCCACCAGTTGGTCCCCATTGCGCGAGCCTCTGCCCGCTCAATAACGGAACAAATGTTCCACGAAACCCCACGGGGAGATGAATCGATGATTCCCCATCGTCTTTGTGAGCATCCTTACATTCCTCTCCCCTCAAGTCCATTTTACACTTGAGACTCCTACGGCGCTGAGGTCTCTTCTGCCTCTTTGCAGTCGGCCTCATGGCAGGTAGAGCTGGGTCGGGGGTCTGGAGCAGATCAGCCATCTTCGCTAGAGAGTGCCGCAGGGTCACTGTTGTTCTGTAATCAAACAAAAATCGCAGCAATCACCTCTATAGACACAGCTGGCTGCTTCTTCATGCCATTTTTGAATGTCTGGACTGCCCCCTCAACCAGACTATTGGGTGATGGGCGAAATTATGCCACCCTAATGTGTTTGATGCATCTCCACTTCATAAAGATCTGGAACACACACTAGTAAAGGCTGTGCCATTGTCAGAGTGGAAGACTTCCGGTGCTGTGTGAGCTAAACCTCTGTCTGAGTTTCTCAATCGTGGCGTGGGAGTTCATAGAGGCTGTGCGGTGTACTTCTATCCACTTGGAATACAATAAGAAGTCTTACAACACCAGGTTAAAGTCCAACATGTTTGTTTCAAACACTAGCTTTCGGAGCACTGCTCCTTCCTCAGGTGAATGAAGAGATATGTTCCAGAAACATATGTACAGACAAATTCAAAGATGCCAGACAATGCTTAGAATGTGAGCATTTGCAGGTAATTAAATCTTTACAGATCCAAAGATAGGGATAACCCCAGGTTAAAGAGGTGTGAATTGCCTCTAGCCAGGACAATTGATAGGATTTGGCAAGCCCAGGCCAGATGGTGGGGGATGAATGTAATACGACATGAATCCCAGGTCCCGGTTGATGCAGCACTCATGTGTGCGGAACATAGCTGTAAGTTTCTGCTCGGCGATTCTGTGTTATCGCGCGTCCTGAAGGCCGCCTTGGAGAACGCTTACCCGGAGATCAGAGGCTGAATGCCCTTGACTGTTGAAGTGTTCCCCGACTGGAAGGGAACATTCCTGCCTGGTGATTGTCGCGCGATGTCCGTTCATTCGTTGTCGCAGCGACTGCATGGTCTCGCCAATGTACCACGTTTCGGGACATCCTTTCCTGCAGCGTATGAGGTACACAGCATTGGCCGAGTCGCATGAGTATGTACCGCGTACCTGGTGGGTGGTGTTCTCACGTGTTATGGTGGTATCCATGTCGATGATCTGGCACATCTTGCAGAGATTGCCATGGCAGGGTTGTGTGGTGTCGTGGTCGCTGTTCTGAAGGCTGCAAACAATGGTTTGTTTCCGCGGTGGTTTGAAGGCAAGTAGTGGGGGTGTGGGGATGACCTTGGCAAGATGTTCATCTTCATCGATGACGTGTTGAAGGCTGCGAAGTAGATGTCGTAGTTTCTCCGATCCGGGAAAGTACTGGACGATGAAGGGTACTTGTGTCCCGTGTTTGTCTTCTAAGGAGGTCGTTGCGGTTTTTTGATGTGGCGCGTTGGAACTGTCGATCGATGAGTCAAGCGCCATATCCCATTCTTACGAGGGCATCCTTCAGCGTCTGTAGATGCCTGTTACGCTCCTCCTCATCTGAGCAGATCCTGTGTATACGGAGGGCTTGGCCATAGGGGATGGCTTCTTTAATGTGTTTAGGGTGGAAGCTGGAGAAGTGGATCATCGTGAGGTTATCCGTGGGCTTGCGGTAAAGCGAAGTGCTGAGGTGACTGCCCTTGATGGAGACGAGTGTGTCCAAGAATGCAACTGATTTTGGAGAGTAGTCCATGGTGAGTCTGATGGTGGGATGGAACTTATTGATGTTATCGTGTAGTTGTTTCAGTGATTCTTCGCCGTGGGTCCAAAGGAAAAAAATGTCATCGATGTATCTGATATATAACGTCGGTTGAAGATCCTGTGTGGTGAGGAGGTCTTGTTCAAACTTGTGCATGAAGATGTTGGTGTATTGAGGTGCGTATTTGGACCCCATGGCTGTTCCGTGCGTCTGGATGAAGAACTTGTTGTCGAAGGTCAAGACATTGGATCCAGAATGAAGCAGATGAGTTGCAGAATTGCGTCTGGAGATTGGCAGTTGTCGGTGTTGAGTACTGAATATGCATCCACCAAGATCAGGAAGAGAGCCCAAGAACTGCCTTGTGAAGTCTATAAGTACCCGCACCCAGGGCTTTCCTGGCCACTCCCTTGGGTGTAAGGAGGCGTAAGTGGGGAGATTCCAATTCTCCTGGCATAAAGTACAATGTTTTACCAAGTCCCCAATATCCATGTCGAGACTGAGCGACCAACATAGCTCCTCGTGAGCATCTTCATTTTGGAAACCCCAGGACGGGTTTTATTTTGCCAAATATAATCGCCAAATCCCTCTTCTCAATTTCTGAGTAGCACCGCACTGGTCCTTGATGCGTAGGCAACAGTCTCTTTAATGCTATTTTCCCAACAATGTGAAAGTACTGCCCCAACTCCATAGGGAGAAAGCATATTACGTCATTGTCAGTATCTTCTTGGGATCATAATAGGCCAATGCATTAGATGCTAGTAGCTGCCGTTTTACTTTTTTTTAATATAATTTTTATTGGAATTTTTTACAGAAAATATAAAACATAACGACAAACAATGAAATGCAACAGAATAACCCATAATAACTGTAACACCCCAGACCGTATCGACGCATGTATCCCATCCCCCACCCCCCCAACCCCCCCTCACCTTTTCCCCCCCCCTTCCCCCCCTCCCCCCCCCGGGTTGCTGCTGCTACTGTCCCCGTACCTATCGTTGAGCCAGAAAGTCGAGAAAAGGTTGCCACCGCCTAAAGAACCCTTGTACCGACCCTCTCAGGGCGAATTTGACCTTCTCTAGCTTAATGAAACCCGCCATGTCATTGATCCAGGTCTCCACGCTTTGGGGCCTCGCATTCTTCCATTGTAGCAAGATCCTTCGCCGGGCTACCAGGGACGCAAAGGCCAGCACATCGGCCTCTTTCGCCTCCTGCACTCCCGGCTCCACCCCAACCCCAAAAATCGCGAGTCCCCATCCTGGCTTGACCCTGGATCCCACCACCCACGACACCGTCCTCGCCACCCCCTTCCAGAACTCCTCCAGTGCTGGGCATGCCCAGAACATATGGGCATGATTCGCTGGACTCCCTGAGCACCTGACACACCTGTCTTCACCCCCAAAGTACCTACTCATCCTCGTCCCAGTCATGTGGGCCCGGTGCAGCACCTTGAATTGGATGAGGCTAAGCCGCGCACACGAGGAGGAAGAATTAACCCTCTCCAGGGCATCAGCCCATGTTCCGTCTTCGATCTGTTCCCCCAGTTCCCCCTCCCACTTAGCTTTCAGCTCCTCTACTGATGCCTCCTCCGCCTCCTGCATAACCTTGTAGATATCAGATATCTTCCCCTCTCCGACCCAGACTCCCGAAAGCACCCTGTCACTCACCCCCCTCGTGGGAAGCGAAGGGAATCCCTCCACCTGCCGCCTAGCAAATGCCTTTACCTGCAGATACCTGAACATGTTCCCCGAGAGGAGCCCAAATTTCTCCTCCAACTCCCCCAGGCTCGCAAACCTTCCATCAATAAACAGGTCCCTCAGCTGTCTGATGCCCGCTCTGTGCCAACCCTGAAATCCCCCATCAATGCTCCCCGGTGCGAACCTATGGTTCCCCCTTAACGGAGCCTCCATTGAGCCCCTCACTTCTCCCCTATGTCGCCTCCACTGCCCCCAAATCTTGAGGGTAGCCGCCACCACCGGACTCGTGGTGTACCTCGTAGGAGGGAGCGACCACGGCGCCGTTACCAGGGCCCCCAGGCTTGTATCTCCACAGGACGCCCTCTCCATCCGTTTCCATGCTGCCCCCTCCCCCTCCATTACCCACTTGCGCACCATCGACACATTGGCCGCCCAATAATACCCCGAGAGATTGGGTAACGCCAGCCCCCCCCTATCTCTACCCCGCTCCAAGAAGACCCTCTTGACCCTCGGGGTCCCATGCGCCCAAAAAAAGCTCATGATGCTGCTAGTCACCCTTCTAAAAAAGGCCCTAATGATAAAGATGGGCAAACACTGAAAAAGGAACAAGAACCTCGGGAGAACTGTCATTTTGACGGACTGCACTCTACCCGCCAACGATAGCGGCACCATGTCCCACCTTTTAAATTCCTCCTCCATCTGTTCCACCAGCCTGGTAAAATTAAGCTTATGGACAGTCCCCCAACTCCTGGCCACCTGCACCCCCAGGTATCTGAAACTCTTCACTGCCCTCTTAAATGGGAGTCTCCCAATTCCCTCCTCCTGATCACCCGGGTGTACTACAAATACCTCACTCTTGCCTAAATTTAACTTATAGCCCGAGAAGCCCCCAAATTCCGCTAACAGCTCCATCATCCCCGGCATTCTCCCTTCTGGATCCGCCACATACAACAGCAGCTCGTCCGCATACAGCGATACACGATGTTCCTCCCCACCCCGCACCAGACCCCTCCATCTCCCTGACTCCCTCAACGCCATAGCCAAAGGTTTAATCGCCAGTGCAAAGAGCAAGGGGGACAGGGGGCACCCCTGCCTGGTCCCACGGTAGAGCCTAAAGTACTCCGATCTCCTTCCATTGGTAACTAGCCGTTTTACTTTTTCAAAGGCCTCTTCTTGTTGCACCTGCCGAAACCATGTTGTAAGATTTCTTACTGTGCCCACCCCAGTCCAAAACCGGAATCTTCACATCATGAAAACCATTTCTGGTATTTCTTTAATAGCATTTGCAATGGTGACAGCAGAGAGCCCAGGTTTGGGGTGAATTTCCCATAATAATTGACCAGTCACAGGAAGGATTTCAGTTCTGTGGAATTTTGTGGGATCTAGATCAGGTTCTGCTAATAACTTCTTTTGAGTTATGACGTTGATTCTGCCACACACCAATCTGTCACATAGCTTATCAGTCAGGGATGGGCCGAATTTGAAATATTCTACCAATTTCCGTAACCTACTGAAGAATTCAGTGATGGGTTCCCCCAGGGTCCTCCCTGCTGCATTAAAATGGTACTGTTGGAAGATAATAGATGGCTTTGTGTCATAGTAAATTTGCACTAGTTCTGTGTACTCGTCAAATGTTTTGGAGTCAGGGGCCTCTGGTACGTTAGGGTTTGTATTAAGCTGAACATCAGGGCCCTGCACACTGTCAGGAGGATTACGTCCTGCTTTTCTTCTTCCAAAATGTTATTGGCCTGGAAGAAGAAATGCATGCAGACCCCATATTGGTCCCAGTCCTCGCCATTAACATCATATGCTCGGGTTTACTGAACAAGGGCATTTTGGTTTTTTTGCTTACCGGAGAGCTGGTTCTTTCACTTAGAAGGTTGCTCGGGAATCCCTCTTTCACTCCTCGTCACCAATGTAATAACTCCACCAAAGCCAGGCTATGAACAAACTCAGGTTTATTCCAGTAATGAAAGAAAGCCACTGAGATGGCATACAAAGCTTACGCCCCAGACCGGGACCATCGGGAACACTGGCCCGGGTCTGGTTACAGGTTTTAAAGTCTCACTGGTCAGCCCCCATTGGATGAGCCTCTGCCCGCTCAATAATGGAATGCATGCTACATGAACCCCACGGAGAGATCAATCGGCGATCTCCCATGGTCTCCGTGGACATCATTACACTGTCCAAGTAAATATCTAATTTTGAAATTTACATTTAAATTTGCTACCATCACCTTTTCAGATAGCATTACATTAAAAAAAACTCCCCATCTCTCAGTGGTCCTTTTCCCAGCTATCTTAAATCTCTCTAATGTGGTTAAGACACATCTGCCAACACAAACAGTTTCTCTTTATTTACTCTACCAAGACACTTAATAATTTTGCATAGTGACAAGGAACCTTGTCCATTGCTAGTGCACATACAAAATTGTAGGTACATTGCTGATGATTTTGCAATCTGTCCTGCCAAGTGAAATTTTTCATCATTTGCATCTACAGCTAAAATATTGTACTACCTGTGTGTGCCAATATAGGAGCAGAGGAACATATTTTTAAAAATATTAATTTAGAGTACCCAATTCATTTTTTCCAATTAAGGGGCAATTTAGCGTGGCCAATCCACCTCACCTACACATCTTTGGGTTGTGGGGGCGAAACACAGGGAGAATGTGCAAACTCCACACGGACAGTGACCCAGATTCGGGATCGAACCTGGGACTTCGGCGCCATGAGGCAGCAGGGCTAACTCACTGCACCACCGTGCTGCCTGGAGCAGAGGAACATATGACTTAGGGCCAGGAGTAGGCCATTCGGCCCTTCAGGCCTGGTCTGCCTTTCGATGAGATCATGGTTGTGGTCTCAATATCCACTTTGCTGTCTGCCCCCCTTAACACTTAATCACCTTGTCGATCAAAAATCTATTTAACCCTGCCTTAAATAATTTCAATGACCCATCCGTCACTGCTTTCTGGGGAAGACAATTCCAGAGACTAACAACCTTCTGAGAAAATAATTCTCCTCATCTCCATCTTAGAAGAGAGATCTCTTATTTTAAACTGCATTCCTTATTCAAGTCTTCCTCATAAGAGGAACCCGGGCTGGTACGGTGGCCCAGTGGTTAGCACTGCTGCCTCATGCTGCTAAGGACCCGGGATCGGTCCTGGCCCCGGGTCACTGTCCGTGTGGAGTTTGCACATTCTCCTCGTGTTTGCATCGGTCTCAACCCCGCAACCCAAAGATGTGTGGATTGGCCATGCTAAATTGTCCCTTAATTGGAAAACAAAATAAAAATAAGCGGAAACACCCCGTCGATTATTTCTATTATTATTATTAAATAATTATTAATATTGATATTATTATTTCTTTGAATACTTCTATTCAGAGTGGTTTACAATTATCATCAAAAACTGAGGAAAAGGACATTGATTTTACTTGTTAAGACTTGTTAAAGGTCAATCATAGAAAACTTTGGCAGAATTACACTGTAAAGCAATCAAATGCTAATGAAGTGTGAATGCTGTAGAAAAAAAGTGGAAAGTACAGAGGAGCTTCCTATCTCTTGCATGTGTACCTTTAGATAACTGTACTGGGAACCATGAGAGATACCAGGTCGTTGCTACAGTAACCTTTGCACCTGATTTGGCAGTGGGAGGGAGAACGTGGGAGGTTAGAGTCAGTAGGAAGGCTGCAATTCAGGCACATAGATGACATATGTTATCATTCATGCACCTTCAAACCCCATGGAATAATTAATGAGCAGTAGTTGTTATTATGTACAAATGATATGCACCCTCCCCCAAAAGAAAATGATGCAGTTCAATGTATGGCTCCCGGGTGGGGTACTGTGGTGAATGTATTCACCTAAGTATGAACTGTCTGTATAATGCTGTGACCTATGACCTGGAAGTGATAATACGGTCTACTTCCAGGTACTGTACTGGAACCCCGGTGGGTTCCGCCTCTGGCTCCGCCCTCACCGGGGGGATATATAGACCGGCCACCTGTGGGTGGCACTCATTTGTACAGCAGATACTGGCAGGTGAGTTCCTGGATAATAAAGCCTAATGTTCACTCGTTCTCACCGTCTCACAGTGAATTGACGATATTACAAGTACACAATGGTTTCTTTCAGAGGAACCAAGTCCTTTTGAAGGAAAATGGAAGTTGAACAGCTGACTCCATGTGGATATGGGCACACACATTGCTTCTGTGCAGCTCAGGGACAACGTGACTGTGGTGAATGTAACTCCGTAATTCACACTGTATTGTATATACATGAGACCATGAATTTGTAAGCACAGTTGCGTTGCCCGACCACTAAGGGGAGTAGCGCTGGGAATGCTGAGGAGTTTGTACAGGGCTCCACCCTTGGCTCCGCCCACGACTCCTCCCCCTGGACTGCTGTATAAATACCAATGCTCAGAGCCAGTCGTTCAGTTCATCGAGAGTTCAACGCGGAACAGGCTGGCTCTGTTGTAAGTAGATTAAAACCACTGTTCATATCTTAAAGCACGTGTCTAGTGAATTGATGGTTCCATCACTGACACACAGGGGCACCAGGCATTAGGGATGTTGAAGCAACATTATAATTGCATGAAAGAGTTAGTGATTTACAATCTTCCCCAGTTGAGGTTAATTTGCAGCTGTATGCTGCACAAAACTGCCCCAGATAAAGCTTGACTATAGACTTGGACTGGGAGCGGCTGAAAGCTATGAAAGACCAGGAGGCCAATGGTGTGGAGCAACCATCAGCAATACACCTGTTCGTGTTGTAAGCAGGGAGGGAGGTGTGTGAGAATCTCATTTCTCAGTTCTTACAGTGAGTATCTGGCCTCAAATATTTGCTAGTTTATACATTTGCAAAGGGAGAACAATTATTTGTTTTACTGTATTGTTTGCAGAGAACTGTACAGATTCAGTTCAGTTTGTAAACAGCTGATGATTCTTTTGTGCACAATAATTAAGGATTGCAATAATAATAATAATCTTTATTGTCACAAGTAGGCTTACATTAACACTGCAATGAAATTACTGTAAAAAAACCCTAGTCGCCACATTCCGGCGTCTGTTCGGGTACACAGAGGGAGAATTCAGAATGTCCAAATTACCTAACAAGCACGTCTTTCGGGACTTGTGGGAGGAAATCAGAGCACCCGGAGGAAACCCACACACACAGGGGAGAACATGCAGACTCTGCAGAGACAGTGACCCAAGCCGCAAATCAAACCTGGAACCTGGTGCTGTGAAGCGACAGTGCTAACCACTGCGCTACCGTGCTGTCCCCATGTTCAAAGTGAAATTGTTTTATGAAATATTTCAAAGTTTGTGATATTAGGGACACATTTGCAATGGTGGTTCTCCTGATCTCACACTGTTTGCAGAAACATTGAGAAAGGAAATGTGTTTACATTATTTCTCTTGGTTTGATTCCAACCTCCCACCCATGGTGGAGAAGGAAGTCTCCTCAGAGACATTCCAATTCTATATCAGCCTGTTTTAAACCTTGGGATTGTTTGGGTAGGAAGGAGACCCCCATGAAGAGTTGACTATGAAGTTGGGATTATTTTAACTCCTGGACCCCATTCAACTGATTCTGAGCTGATTCTTACCTGAAGTGATGTCATGGTTGGCATACTGAAACAGAAATTCACCCAGGAGCTAAATATCACCTGGAACCCTGGTTAGTAGTGAAGTGAAGCATGGCTTCATGGGTCTCGTGAAAGGCAAGCTTCCCTGCTAATGTTCGGAGGACCAACCAGCTGGGATTGTAAGATCGAGCATAAAAGCCGGCCTGACCAGGGACCAGTATGTTGGTTGTCCCAACGGGATTGCGTGGTGCAAATAGTTCACTGCCATAGGCAGACTTTATGTTAAATTAATTAAAATCTATGTTATTTCTACTGCTGCCTTCCTGTTCATTAAAGTTTCCAACCATGCCAACTAGGAGGTCTGGCTGGGGCAGCCCAAGGATTCTCTGCTAGGCTCAAAGGAGCATCCTCACGGAAATTATTAAAAATAATTAATTACCCTGGTCTCTTCTGACCTCGCCTTTCCCTTATGAGCTATCAGTAATTATGGGTGGGATTCTCTGATCCTGAGGCTAAGTGTTGACGCTGTCGAAAACGGCGTCGCATTTCTCGACGGTGTCAACATGGCCTCAGGAGCGGCAATTCTGACCCCTACAGCATGGTACTAGAGCGACCCATGCTGCTCCAGCTGCCAATCCCCGGCGTCAGATGGGCGCCGCGGGGTCTGCGCATGCACAGTGGGGCCGGCACCAATGCGCACGCGCAGTGGCTCCCTTCTCCACGCCGGCCCCGACGCAACATGGCGTAGGGCTACAGGGGCCGGTGTGGAACAAGAGAGGCCCCCAGCCCGAGAGGCCGGCCCGCCGATCGATATGCCCCGATCGCGGGCCAGGCCACGGCGGAGGCCACCCTGGGGTCGGACCCCCCACCAGGCCGCCCCCGGATGCACCCTTGCCAAGGTCCTATCGGGTAAGAGCAGGTGTGAATGGCGCCGGCGGGACTCGGCATTTTTAGCGGTGCCGCTCGGCCCATCCCAAGCCAAGAATCGCCGGGGGGGGGGGGGGGGGGCGTAGAGCAGCCTCCGACCGGCGCCGCGCTGACCGCGCCGGCACTAGCGGTGCCGATTCTCCACTCTCCGGAGAATCGGCGGAGCGGCGTGACGCGATTCGCGCCGGTCCTGCCGATTCTCCGACCTGGCCCCGGGATGAGAGAATCCCACCCCATATGTTGCTGCCTGTACTCATTAACCAGGAATCAGGGATACCTCCCCTGTTCTCAATCAAAATTGTGCCATGGGATCTTTTACTTTCTCTTAAGGGGACAGACAGAGCTTTGCTTTAATATCGCATCCAAAAGGCAACACCTCTGATAATCCAGGAATTTCTCAGTACTCAGTACTAGAGCATCAACATTGATTTTTGTTCCAACGCTTTAAGAGTGGGACTTGAAACCATCACCTGACTCAGAGGTAAGAGTGCTGTGATCAGAGCTATGGCTGACACTTGACAATATCTTAGATCCTTCTCTTTATTCTGTGACAATTAATTTCTGTTTAACTATTCTCTTATTCTCACAGATGCCTCCCTACCCTTGGCAATGTTACTATATTACTAGCCTCTCTGGCTACATTTGAATCTGAAAAGCTGGCATGTAGAAAACTAAGTCTTTCTGCCACCGTGACTTTGGTAAAATTGTAATTTCACTGGAACAAATTTTGAGGAATTATTCGTGTTTCTTTTTGATCATCTTTGGATTATTACTGTAGTTTAATATGGAAATATTTCATACAAATTATATGGTTTATAATAGAAAGCATATTTTAATAAGTTTTACATTTGACTTTTGACAATATACATATATTTAACAGTGACATGACCATATAATTATAATACTGCTTTTTAAAGTGAGTTATTTATAAGAAAGTCAAGAATAAATGAAAAAAAATCTCTGTGCATACTGAGGAAAATGTCTAACAGATCATTTAAATACCTTCTTAATGCCATCTGGCATAAATATTAGTTAATATAATTTTATGTTTCCAAACAGCAAATTATGCAGCTAACAGGATTTGTGGTTGATTGTCATTTATCCACGAGGCAACATTGTAATTGTGGTCTACAGCCTCACTTTTAATGTACATTTGTGTTCCACCATTCTAAAACACTTGTGGGCTACCCAGGAAAAGGCAACCCTAACACATAGCAGCGAGGGTGAAGAACATGAAGGATATGATGTCATATCTGTGCACCTGTACAATACCCACAAGAAATATTTCTCCTCTATCCATATTAATTTTACACATATTTTATTTTATAGATGTTTCTGCAAACAAAGCTTTCTAATATAACGGAGCACAAATCATCAGATTGTCAGATGGTCCTGCTGAAAGAACACAATAGATATCATATTTTGTGTAAAATCTGTCGGCAGCTACAATGCACGTTCCACCCCAATGTAAAGTACTTTTGGCTTTCCATTGATACAAATGACATATTTGTAATCTGGGTGTGAAGTTAATTGAGCAGCTGCTGTGAACAGCTATTGTTCTCATTAACTGCAGTATAACTGCAAGAAGTGGAAAACAAAGTTAAAAGATTCTCATTTGAGGACTTTGAAATGTCTGATCCTATCAATGACATCAGCTCTTTGTTTGAACTAAAACTTCAAAAGCGTGTGAAATTTATTTATTTATTTTTCCTCTATAAATTTACGGTACCCAATTATTTTTTTCCAATTAAGGGACTGTGGTAGACACCACTGATGTATATATTATATATAGAGGATGTCGGTGTAGGTGTTTTGTGGTAAGTTCCTGTACTACAGGTACAGGGGTAGTTCCCTGCCTGCTGGCTCTGCCCAGTAGGCGGAGTATAAATATGTGTGCTTCCAGTACAGCAGCCACTTCGTCAGCTGCTGTGGGAGGCCACACATCTTAGTGTAACAAAGCCTCGATTGCATCCAACTCTCGTCTTTGTGTAAATGATCGTGCATCAATTTATTACACTACGTTTTCAGAAGATGGACCTCCGCATCAAGCTGGATCGACTGCAGCTGTATCTGCAATCAGACAACGCCAAAAAGGACTTTCAACATTGGCTAGACTGTTTCAAAGCATATATCGGGTCTGCGCCAGACCAAATCCCTGAAGCTCAGACGATTCAGATCCTCTACACGCGGCTGAGCTCCAACGTCTTTCCACTTATCCAGGACGTGGGATCATTCTTGTGGATCTCCTCTGTACTCTCTCCAATGCCTTCACATCCTTCCTCATGTATGGTGCCCAGAAGTGGGCACAATACTCCAGATGAAGCCTAACTAGTGTCTTATACACGTTCAACATGATCTCCTCACTCTCATACTCAATGCTCATATTGATAAAACCTAGGATACCATATGTTTTATTAACTGCTCTCTCAACTAGCCCTATTGTCTTCAATGATTTATGTACAAATTTAAAAATATAAATTTAGAGTACCCAATTAATTTTTTCCAATTAAGGGGCAATTTAGCGTGGCCAATCCATCTAGCCTGCACATCTTTGGGTTGTGGGGGTGAAACCCGCACAAACACGGGGACAATGTGCAAACTCCACGCGGACAGTGACACAGGGCTGGGATCGAACCTGGGACCTTGGCGCTATGAGGCAGCAATGCTATCCACTTTGCCACCGTGCTGCCTGACTTATGTACAAATACACCGGGATTCCTTTGTTCCTGCATGTCCTTTAGAGTGTCTCCCTTATTTTTTTTTCTGTCTCTCTACATTATTCCTGCCAAAATGAATTACCTCACATTTCTCTGCATTGAACTTCATCTCCCACTTCTCTGCCTTACCCACCAACATGTCTATATCCTTTTGAAGTTTAAAACTATCCTCACCACAGTTGACAATATTGCAAATCTTTATATCATCTGCAAATTTTGAAAACATGTTCTGCACACCACAGTATAAGTCATTAATATAGACTGTCAACTATACCTCCCATGGGTCGCGGGTGGAGGTGCTTCTGGAGGGGAAAGTTGTGTCCCGCTGCTCGCCAAGAACTTGCAGCCAAGCGCGAAAATTCACCTGTTTGGGCTGCCCCCCCCGCAACAAAAAAGTGGGGACGAAGAAAAACCCGGACTCCAAAGCTCATTAGAGTGGGAGAACAGGGCGCTCGGGAGCGGAGTGATCCGGCGGCACCCCCCCACCCGCCCCCGTGCATGGAAGCGGCCCGGACCAAAGCGGGGAGCGAGTCAGCAGGAACGACCGACGACCCCCCTCCCCCACCTGGGCAGGAGAGCGCAGGGTAAGACGAGCGGCGTCCCAGACCAAGGTAGGGGCCAAAGCGGGGAGTGAGCCAGCAGCAGGGACCCCCCGCCAGCAGCGACCACCACGAGGCAGGAACAAAGAGGGACTCCCGGCCAGAAGCCTCTCTCTCTCTCTCTCTTTCTCTTTCGACTCTGGGGGAGTGAGAGAAAAGAAAAATGACCTTCCCCTTTTGCAAAAACAAAACTCTGAAAAGAAAACTTTTAAAGAGAAATAAATGTTTTCCCTTTTTTTTTCACTTTAAAAAAAACCCAGATTATCTTGAAAAGAACTTTGGAAAAAAGAAGTGATAAAGGAGAGAAGGGAGGGGGAAAGAAAAAGGGGGGTAAAGGGGGGAAAAGAAAGGGGGAAAAAAAGCGAGGGGTGAAAAAACAAAAAAGGGGGAAAAAATGCCAGAAGGGAGCCAAAGCAGAGGGAGAAGGGGCACCAAAATCAGACGGGGCAATGTGCGAGCCCGTTGAGACGAGCTAATCAGCGCACAAAGTGGCGGAACAGAAGGTTCGCTGCAACAAAAAGAAATGGGCAGACAGGAGCATTTTCCCCCTGGGCCATGGGGGGAGCTGGAACTGGAAGGCAGCCTTTACCGAGGCGCTGAGGGAACATCAGCAGGAAAACAAGGCAGAGGCCAGAGCAGACATGGAGGCCGCAGTGCAGGCAGCAATGGCCAAGGCCCTGGCGGAGGTGCAGCATGCCCTGGGCAGAACAGAGGAGAAACTAGAAGCCCAAGGAGATAAACTGGAAGCCCAAGAGGCGACCATTAAGGAGCTGGAGAAAGCCGCGACTGAAATGGGCGACCGGATCACAGCCCTGGAGAGGGAGGTGGCGAGACTGGGCACAACATAGGGGACCCTGAAGGGCAGAGTGGATGATCAGGAAAACCGCTCGAGAAGGCAAAATGTCAGGCAGGATAGTGGGCCTACCAGAGGGGATCGAGGGTAGGAACCCCACGGCATACGTGGCCGAGATGCTGGGCAACTTAGTGGGGAGGAAAACTTTCCCCAACCCACCAGAAATGGACAGAGCACACCGGTCGCTGCGCCCGAAGCCCAAGGCAAGGGACCACCCAAGAGCAGTTATAGTTAAACTGCACCGGTACCAAGACAGGGAAACAATCCTGCGCTGGGCCAGGAAAAACAGAACCTGCAAATGGGAAGGACACTTCATTAGAATTTACGGAGACATTGGGGCAGACCTAGCCAGGAGATGGGCCGAATTTAATAGAGCGAAAGCAGCTCTTCACAAGGACAAAGTATGTTTTGGTATGCTGTACCCAGCGAAACTCTGGGTCACATACCAAGAAAGAGAATACTTCTTCACAGCCCCCGCCGAAGCAAGCAAGTTTGTCGAGGAACACGAGCTGGAAACCCAGCAGCTAGGGTAGAAATAAGGGGCCCCTGGCAAGGGGCAACAACACGTCGACAGGGAGCGCACCCTGAACAAAAATCCACTTCCCGAGGGAACGCTTCAGGTGGGAGACCAATACCCCAGCACGAGGGAACGAGAGTAGCGGAGAAGGGAGAGCAAGCAAGAGGAATGCAGGGTAGGATGAGGGAAGCGAGACAGTAACCCCCGAGAGGGGGGCCACCGCACTAGCAGGAAAGCTAGCGCCGGGGGCATGCAACAAAGCAGGGCCGCAGCGCGCCCCCAACAGGGGGGAAGGTGCCAGGCAGGAGATGGAGGAAACCACCTAACAGAGACGGGAGAGCAAACGGGGATAGGGACAGGGGAAAGAGGGACAAACGAGGGGTATACGGGAGAGGGGGGAAAAAGGGGGGGGAAGGGAGAGCCCGGCTTGGTGTGGGGGGGGGGGGTGATGCAGGGAGGGAGAGACCAGGTGGGGCGGGGGCACAGGGAAGAAGGGACAAACAAGGCTAGAAAAGGAAGAACAATAGGGCTACAAAGTGCCACAACCAAGGGCTCAGAACAAGGAATCGCTGCAAGCACCCACCCAGTACGGTCTCTGGGCGAAGGGAGACCCCAGAGTGCAGGGGACCACCCGCGTGGCGGACGCACAGTGGGCGGCCATGTCGGGTGCCCCCGGGACAAAGGAAAACCCCAGAGCGCAGCGGCCCGACCGCATGGAGAGAGCAGTGACAGCGGCCATCCTGGACGGCCCCCTAACAAAGGGAAACCCAGGACTGCAGGAACGCGTCCACCAGGTAAGTATGGTTAATCCCACAGGAATGAGGGGGCAGAAGCCCCCCACCAGGATAGTCACCTGGAATGTAAGGGGACTCAACGGCCCAGTGAAAAGATCCAGAGTCCTCACCCACCTAAGAAATATGAGGGCCGACATAGTCTTCCTCCAAGAGACACACCTGAGAGGGCAGGACCGACTGTGAGTAAGAAAGGGCTGGGTGGGACAAACCTACCATTCCTGCTCTGGGACGAGGGCCAGGGGGTGGCAATACTAATCAGCAAGAGGACGATGCTATGGGCGCCAAAGACGGTCACAGACTCGGGGCGACGGTACGTCATGTTCAGCGGGGCCCTGGATGGGGCACCGGTGGTACTAGTTAACATGTACGCTTTCCACTGGGATGACAAGAACTTCATCAAGAAGACCATGGCAGAAATTCCTGACATAGCAACACACCAACTAATCATGGTGGCGGGGGGGACTTCAACTGTGTACAGGATCCAACGACAGACAGATCATACCCCAAAACGGGGAAAACCTCAAGCATGGCAAGGGAATTCAGTCACTTTATGAAATGAAATGAAATGAAAATCGCTTATTGTCACGAGTAGGCTTCAATGAAGTTACTGTGAAAAGTCCCTAGTCGCCACATTCCGGCGCCTGTCCGGGGAGGCTGGTACGGGAATCGAACCGTGCTGCTGGCCTGCTTGGTCTGCTTTAAAAGCCAGCGATTTAGCTGAGTGAGCTAAACCAGCCCTATGGAACAGATGGGAGCGGTGGACCCCTGGAGGTTCGCCCACCCAGGGGAGAAGGAGTTCTCCGTCTTCTCCCCGGTACACAACGTATACACCAGAATTGACTTCTTTGTGGTGGGGAAAACGGTGCTTCCGGGGATAGACAAAGTGGAATACTCTGCAATTGTGATATCTGACCATGCTCCACATTACATGGACGTGAGGCTGGAAACGAGCAGGGCCCAAAGCCCCACATGGAGGTTGGACATTGCCCTACTAGCTGACAAGGCCTTCAACGAAAAGATATCGCGGGCCATAGCAGAGTACACGGAGAACAACCAGAACGGGGAGGTCGCACCCTCCACGTTCTGGGAAGCGCTGAAGGCCGTACTAAGAGGAGAAATCATTGCTTTCAAAGTGCGAAGAGATAGGGAGGAAAGGGCGGCTAGGCAGCAGCTGGTCGACTCCATACTGGAGGTAGACCGTAATTACTCCGAGGCCCCGACCATAGAGCTCATGGCGGAGTGTAAAGAGCTACAAAGGAACTTTGATCTGCTCTCCATCAGGAAAGCAGTGCACCAACTCCAACTCCGCCAGGCACGTGGGACCCCATACGAACACGGAGACAAAGCCAGCCGCCTGTTGGCACACCAGCTGAGAAAACAAGCAGGCACCAGAGAAATTTCACAAATCAGGGATACCAGAGGCACGTTAGAAACAGAACCAGAAAAGATCAACAAAACCTTCAAGGCCTTCTACCAAGGGCTGTACACCTCAGAGCCCCCAATGGGGGAGTCCGGGATGAAATAGTTCCTTGATGGACTGGACATTCCAGTCGTGGGAGAGGGCAGAAAACGGGGCTTAGAAGCACCACTAGCACTGGGAGAGATCATGGACAGCATTAGCTCCATGCAGGTGGGGAAGGTGCCGGGACCAGATGGGTTCTTGATGGACTTCTACAAAAAAATTGCAACAGCACTGGCCCCGCACCTGCAGGAGATGTTCACAGACTCGCTAGCTAGGGGCACACTGCCACCCACGTTAGCACAGGCCTCAATCTCACTGATACCTAAGAAAGACAAAGACCCAACGGAATGTGGGTCATACAGATCCATCTCATTGCTGAACGCAGATGCCAAAATATTGGCCAAAATCCTAGCCAAAAGGCTAGAAGACTGTGTACCTGAGGTGGTCGCAGAGGACCAATCGGGCTTTGTCAAAGGGAGACAACTTACCTCGAACATCAGGCGCCTGCTGAACATGATAATAACCCCCTCCTGGGAGAGAAAACCAGAGGTGATCGTCTCCCTTGACGCAGAAAAGGCCTTTGACAGAGTCGAATGGAAATACCTCATAGAGGTACTGGAGCGGTTCGGGCTTGGAACAGGGTTCACCTCTTGGGTAAAGCTCCTATACAACGCACCCATGGCGAGCGTACGGACCAACAACACCAACTCCCGATACTTCCAGCTGCACAGGGACACCAGACAAGGATGCCCACTGTCCCCGCTGATGTTCGCTCTCGCGATCGAACCACTAGCAATCGCGCTAAGAGCAGCAAAATGCTGGAGGGGGATCCGAAGGGGAGGCAGAGAGCACAGAGTCTCACTCTATGCAGATGACCTGCTCCTCTACATTTCGGACCCATGGAGCAGCATGGACGGAATCATCACGCTCCTGAAAGAGTTTGGTGCCTTCTCGGGCTACAAACTCAACATGAGCAAAAGTGAGATCTTCCAGGTACACCCACAAGTAGGGGGGGGCATCACTAACAGGGCTGCCGTTCAAACAAGCCCAAAACAAATTCCGCAACCTGGGGACCCAAATAGCCACAAATGGAACCTCACCAGTCTGACGGAGGAAGTAAAAAAGGACCTGCAAAGATGGAACACACTCCCACTCTCCCTCGCGGGGAGAGTCCAGACGATCAACATAAACGTACTGCCCAGGTTCCTCTTCCTGTTTAGATCCATTCCAATCTACATTCCCAAGGCCTTTTTCAAAGCACTGGGCAAACTAATCATGACGTTCGTATGTGGTGGGGGCGGGGGGGGGGGGAAAGAATGCTAGGATTCCAAAGAAGGTCCTACTAAAAAAGAAATCCGGGGGGGGCATAGCCCTCCCAAAACTACAATTCTACCACTGGGCAGCGACGGCCGAGCGAATAAGGGGATGGATCAAGGAGCCAGAAGCCGAGTGGGTGCGCGCGGAAGAGGCCTCCTGCATGGGGACCTCCCTCCGGGCCCTCGCCACAGCAGCACTCCCATCCCCACCCAAAATAACACTCCAGCAGCCCGGTGGTGACAGCCACCCTCCAATCCTGGAATCAACTGCGGCAGCAATTTGGCCTGACCAAAATGTCGGACAAAGCTCCTATCTGCAACAACCATAGGTTCACACCAGCACTGACTGACGCCACCTTCAAAAGGTGGGGGCAGGCCGGAGGGACACTGACAGTCAGGGACCTATACACGGACGACAGGATTGCAACACTGGACGAACTGACAGAGAAATTCCAGCTAGCCAAGGGGAACGAGCTAAGGTACCTGCAACTTAAAGACTTCCTACGAAAAGAGACAAGGCCGTACCCACAACCGCCACGACAGACATTACTGGAAGAGTTACTGGACGCAAGCAAAATAGATGAAGAAAACTTTAGCGAAATGTATGACCGACTGGTAGAAAGGGCTGACACCGTACTGGACGCAACATGAAAGAAATGGGAGGATGACCTGGGGATTGAGATAAGGTGGGGTCTCTGGAGCGAAGCACTGCACAGGGTCAACTCCACCTCCACGTGCACAAGGCTCAGCCTGACGCAGCGAAAAGTGGTACATAGAGCCCACTTAACAAGAACCGGTT